>NW_026057582.1:20029637-20088918 GCF_023721935.1 Panthera uncia
TTTTTTTTTTTTTTTTTTTTTTTTTTAATTTTTTTTTTCAACGTTTTTTATTTATTTTTGGGACAGAGAGAGACAGAGCATGAACGGGGTAGGGGCAGAGAGAGAGGGAGACACAGAATCGGAAACAGGCTCCAGGCTCCGAGCCATCAGCCCAGAGCCTGACGCGGGGCTCGAACTCACGGACCGCGAGATCGTGACCTGGCTGAAGCCGGACGCTTAACCGACTGCGCCACCCAGGCGCCCCTCACACACATTTCTCATAGGCAACATGCTATGCATTCCCCTAAGGGTTTCAAATTGTTGCTGTCATAAACAAATATCCTTTGTACCAGATAAGCTTTTTTTTTTTTTTTTTTTTTTTTTTTTTGCAGATTAAGGTGAAAGATAGCCACCTGAAATGTGTTCACTTTTTTATGTTATTAGATAATAATTATGTATTTTTTCTATAAATCATTTCTGATTGAATCTACATGATTTTATTTCCTTCCACATCCTCTCTCCCCTTACTTTTCCTTGGGCATTCAGAAGTTGAAGATGTAAGGAATTAATTGTCAGGTTAATTTTGTTGTGACTCAGCTGAGTTTATGTAAAATGCAAACTCATTCTTAATCATCTCATCTGGGGGACATAGTGATGCACATTATACTGGTCTTAGATCACATATTGCCGTTACCCTACTGAACCCTATTTTTCTGAGTGAGAAATGCTTTAACTTCCATTTTGCTTCAGATGAGAAATCAGTGAACTTCTTTTAGAAAGGATCAAGAAGAATATTTTAGACTCTGTAGGCCAAATAGTCTGATACAACTACAGAACTCTGCCATTCTTGTTCAAAAGCAGTCACGGAATATATAAATGAATGAGTGTAGCTGTATTTTGGTAAAGTTTTATTTTTGGTCACTGGAATTTCAAATACTTCTTATGTATCATGAAATAATCTGATTTTTTAACAGTCAAAATGTAAAAGAATCATTGTTAGTTTGTGGTACATACAAAAATATAGGTAGATGGCTCAATTTCACCCATGAACCATAGTTTGCTGGCCTCTATTTTAGACAGTTATAAAACCTGTCCAATTATCTTTCAGATCCATTCAAGATGAGCCAAGTCCTCTATCACTTCTTGGTCACTGCAGAAAGCACAATAAGAAGATGCCATAATTTTATTAATAATACTTAAAGACAGTGAAATTCATATGACAGATGAAATCATTAGCTTTCTGACTCCATTTCCACACACATAATAGGGAAAAATAATGGCTAGAACTTTTCTGTGCTTTTGCAAAGTCTTAAAATGAGAAAGGCAAAAATAACCTTCAGTTTTAGTCCTTTCAAAAGTTGCCTTTGAGTTGTAACAGTGTGCTTGGTCTGTTCTGAAAGGACTTGTATTATATAAGTGATGAATGTTCTATTATGAGATAATTTCTGTCCATAATGAAGCATTTTTGGCTCCTCTAGGATGAAATAAACCATGTAAAATTTGCACATATATTTGGTGTGTGATAACTGATATCTCTGTAGTTGTTGTAACTTGTCTATTGTATTTTTTATTCTCAAAGCAGATTTTCAGAAGTCAAAGATCTGAACATGGTATTTTTTATATTTTACTTTCATTGAAATGTACTTTGAAATAAATATTTCTACCTACATGGACCACACCAGGCTGATGTAAAATTATTCTTACCATAAATTCATTTAAGAAATGTATGAAGGGGTGCCTGGGTGGCTCAGTCGGTTGAGCATACGACTTCGGCTCAGGTCACGATCTCACGGTTCGTGAGTTCGAGCCCCGCGTCAGGCTCTGGGCTGATGGCTCAGAGCCTGGAGCCTGCTTCCGATTCTGTGTCTCCCTCTCTCTCTGCCCCTCCCCCATTCATGCTCTGTCTCTCTCTGTCTCAAAAATAAATAAACATTAAAAAAATTAAAAAAAAAGAAATGTATGAAAATAATTATGAGTTTGCTGAGGATTAGGGAATTAAATTTAATGGGTATCTTTTTTTTATGTTATTGGTGTTTTCACTGAAAGAGATATTTTCCAAGTGATCCCATTTTCATAATGGACACAGATCTATAGAAATACAGATTTATTTTAGTAAGTTGCTGAATTAGGTGAGGGAATGAGTGACTTTTTAATACTGAAGCAGAATTATATTCTTAGGCTCAGGTTCAGGGGTTAGAAATGGGTCAAGTTTTCCTAGATAGTTTCTCACAAATTTAATTGAAAAGTAATAAACATCTTTACAAGAAATTAATGTGATAAGCAGCACTCATAAGTCAAGCTCTCCCCTAAAAAACAAAGCAGCCATGGAGACTCTTAGAGACCTAAATTCAGGTATAGTCCTGCAGATCTAGCCCAGTGCTGTGAAATATTGGGATTACACATTAATGTAATTGATGGTTTACTGGGAAAGTTAGTGATTGGTAACAGGCCGTTATGATTTAATTTTAGTAAAGGGCTCCCAACTTTTTACGGCTACAGCTTGTTAGTTGGTCACAGCTTCCATTTCCCTTTTCTACTGGGCACATGCTTAGACTCCTTTATTAGCCCTTCTTTTATTTAGATGTGAAATATGACTAGCCAAGGGAATGTGTGTGGGTTTCACATGCAACACTGCCAGGACTGGCCTATAAAACGTCTTATGTGATCCTTCTTTCTCTCTTTCCTCTTTTTTGTCAGTTTATGGTGACCTTGTAGCTGTACGTTTGATACAGCAGAGCCCCCATTCTGGAATCCTGCACGACAGCACGGAATGAGGTGAGAGTGCTCTTTTCTCAACACCATCTCAATTGCACTTACAGTATGAGCAAGATACACACGTACACAGAGTATATGGTGTGAAACTATCAGGATTTGACTGCCACATGTAAAAAAATAAAACTGGATTACTATCTTAAACCAACATAAAAATCAATTCAAGATGTATGCAAGACTTGAATGTAAGACCTAAAACCATAAAACTAGTGGGAGAAAACATAGGAAAAACTCCTTGACATCAGTTTTAGTGATCATTTTTTTTTTTGATTTGACACCAAAAACAAAGGCAACAAAACTAAAAATAAACAAGTAAGACTACATCAAGCTAAAAAGTTGCAAAAGGAACCATCAACAAACAAAAAACTACTGAATAGGACAAACTATTTGCAAATCATATATCTGATAAGGGGTTAATACCCAAAATATGTAAATAACTCATACAACTCAATAACAAAGAAAACAATAAAAAGCCTGATTACAACATGAGCAGAGGAACTGAATAGGCCTTTTTCCAGAGAAGACATATAAATGGTCAAAAGGTACATGAAAAGGTGCTCAACATCACTAATCATCATAATGAGATAATATCTCAGACCTATTACAATGACTATTATAAAAAATGCAAGATATAACAAGTGTTTGCAAAAATGTGGAGAAAAGGAAACCTTTGTTCATGGCTGAAGATGTAAATTGGTACAGCCACTATGGAAAACAGTATAGAGATTCCTCAAAAAAATAAAAATAGAGCTACCATATGATACAGCAATTCCACTTCTGAGTATATAACCAAAGGGAAAAAAATCACTATCTTATAAAGATACTGGCATCTCCATGTTCACTACTGCATTATTTATAATAGCCAAGACATAGAAACAACCTAAGTGTCCATTGGTGGATGAATGGATAAAGAAAATGTGGCAGAGGGGTGCCTGGGTGGCTCAGTCTGTTAAGCATCTGACTTCAGCTCAGGTCATGATCTCGCGGTCCGTGAGTTCCAGCCCCGCATTGGGCTCTGTGCTGACAGCTCAGAGCCCGGAGCCTGTTTCAGATTCTGTGTCTCCCTCTCTTTCTGACCCTCCCCCGTTCATGCTCTCTCTACTTGTAGCTACATGTGTGCGCGTACACACACACACACACACACACACACACACACACACACAGAATATTATTCAGCCGTAAAAAAATCCTGTCATTTGTGACAACATGAATGGACCTTGAGAGTATTATGCTAGTGAATTAAATCAGACAGATAAAGACAAACACTGAATGATCTCGCTTATATGTGATATCTAAAACAAAACAAAACAAAACAAAAAAACCCAAACACACAGATATAGAGAACAGATTGATGGTTTCCAAAGTTGGCAGCTGTGGTGGAGGAAATGAGTAAAGGTAATCAAAGGGTAAGAACTTGTAGTTATAAGATAAATATGTTCTGGGGATGCAATGTGCAGCATGGTGACTATATTTAACAATATTGTATATTTGCAAGTTGCTAAGAAAGTAAATCTTAAAAGTTCTCATCACAAGAAAAAAAAATATCACTATGTGAGGTTTGGATGTTAACTTACTGTGGTAATTATTTTGCAATACATATATAATAAATTATGTTGTACACATTGGACAATGCAATGTTATATGTCAATTAGATCTCAAGAAAACAAAAAAATGACAGATCCATGGTTTGACATTAAATGAGGTATGGGACCTTCTAAACATTTATGGAGGCAATATGTCAATTATTTTGGAATAGCAATTGCAAAAACAACACATACTAATTTCTTTAAGAATCAATGCTAACTAAAAGAACAGTATTTTAAAAGTTGCTTGAATCCCACTATCTGAACTATCCATGATTAACAAATAGGTACTTTTCTATTCATACCTACAAACATAAAGGTAGCTAGTTAAACAACTAGATGGAAAGATAAAAAGAAATATCCCATTCTTTAAAAAAGAAACAAAAGCTATCACGATTTGGGAGTTGTTTGAGAAACTGATAAAGTGATTGTAACGAATACACTTAGAGTCTGAGGTTCCAGTACTGAGTGTCCTATACAGTTGTGTTTCTTTTAACAAGATTGAAATTCTCTCAGAGCAGTAATTTCTTCAACAATAAAAGAAAAGTGGTAATCCTTTTAGGGAAAATTGTTGTGGAGATTAAATCAACTACTGCATGAAAATACTGAACAACGTCTCGTATAATGTGCCTAATTGATATGTTCTCCCCTTAAAGAAACAAATCTAATTAGTTTTTTTTATTGCATACAGTTCTTCCTATCTCTTTCTTAATTCTTGTTTTGCTAATTTAAAATGTGTTTTTAGCATTATTGTTGCACATTTCCACATTACCAACCAAATAAACTGCAAAATCAGTTATTCTTACCTACAGAAAAAGTGAAAGTTATTTGGTTAAAGTTGGTTGTACACTTATAGCTTGACTAATAATCAGTGTGCGTAAAAATTTTCCTTCTCCATTTCTAGATCAATAATTCTCATCAAATATTAGCAGTTTTTATCATTAACATTAATGTTACATTTGAATGAATTCTTTTCAGAACTTTCTTGATGTTGGATTTCCACAAAGGGAATTCAGAATTCTGATCAAGAAAGGATCTCAGTCTGTACAGTCAATAATGTAAATTAGATAGGGGAAATTATTTCTTTTTTAAGTTTATTTTGAGAGAGAGAGAGAGAGAGAGAGAGAGAGAGAGAGAGAGAGAGAATCCCAGCATAGAGCCCAATGTGGGGCTCAAACTCATAAACTGAGAGATCCTGACCTGAGCTGGAATCAAGAGTCAGAGACATAACCAACTGAGCCACCCAGGCGCCCCTGGAAACTGCTTTCAAATGAATAAATTGATGGATAATTATACGCTTATAGATACATAAAATGTGAGTTTCCTGAAGGGTGCAGAGAAAAAGATAAAAACACAGAGCAGGGACCACAAAACATGAGGGAAAAGATGATGTTTTCTCCTTACAATTTGCCCCATTTGCCAGAATAGAAGAGCAACATTTCACAAAATTGTCTTCAGAGGAATGTAGATTATCTTATAAAGTAGTTCTTACAAAGTCTCTCACACAAAATAATTGAGAGTACACAATTTTGAAGAAAGAATTATTGGTAAAGATGCACTCGTAATGTAACACAGCTTAGCAATTACTATGAATATGAACTCAATCAGTTGTTTGGAATGAGCCTGCATGTCAGCAAGGGTCCTGGCAGAAAATAGAGTTTAATAAAAGAGACTATTAAAAATTTGGGAAGGGTTTAGGGAAATCATGACTTAAATATAGCAGGCAATAATTTTTAGTTCTTTTCTTTAAATGAAATCAGGGTTCTTATGGTATCAGTTCTAATTTTGCCCACTTGATGTTTACCTAGAGAGATCTTCCCATTTTCTTTCACCTTTGTACTGTTTCGTTAGTCAAACCCCTGAATGGTAATCTAGTGCAGTCTAACGCAAGAGAGTTAGCTCGTCATTTTGTAAGTGTAGTATTAGAAGCCCATTTGGGAATATGAGAATCTCTGATCTAATGGCTTCTCAAGGACATGACTTTTATGCTGTACATTAAGAGATAAAAGGGTATTTTCTAGGGGAAAAAGGCAGGGGATAGGGCAATTTAGCCAGAGGAAAGAGCATCTGAAGGTATAGAAGCATGAAATAACATGTCACAAGTAGAATAAAAGTAGTTCAGTTGCAGGAGTACCTATAGATAAGGCTGTACGATCATGAAGAGCATCAAGCATGGAGCGCCATAACAGGCCATATGCAACATTTGGGAATTTATTCTCCAGGGACAGGGAGATCACTAAAGAGTTTTAAACTCACGAGTTAGATGCCAGTAATTATACTTCAGAAATCTCCCTCTAGCTATATAAATCAATATTACAAAGGAGAGAGGCAAGATTCTATTACAGGAGGTCAAGTGAGCCAGATTAATATCAATACCATCAGTGATAAAACGAAAGAGCAAATCTTACATTAAGTTTTCAATGGACACTAATACTATTAAGATAGAGTTTAGAAAGAAATCATACAGTAGTGACTATAGACCCAAGTTTTGAATGTACTAAGTATGAAGTAGCGGTTCCAGAAACATAGTTGAAATGTTTTTCTGGAACTCAAGAGAAGAACCTGAGCTAGAGATATACAATGGCAATTCTAAATTTCCTATGTGATATTCACATGTGGATTCATTCGATCGCATCTAATGTTTTCTATTTGTCAGTTAGAGCTCCAAATAACAGTGATGGAACATTAAATGAGGCAGACTAAGTGCCTGGTGTGGAATTTTCATTTTACCTATATTTTAAATTTAAAAACAACCCATATTGTTCACAAATCAAGCCATATAAACTGTACACAATGAAAAAAGTTAGTCTCTTTCTCATTCCAAATCCCCAATCTCCGCTTCTAGAGGCAGATATTTGTGGATAAACCTCCATTCATTTTTCTTCTCTATACAGTTTACATAAAAATATAGCCACATATTCTTATATAATTGTTTACATAACCGGGAGCATATTTTACAGTCTTCCATATATTGCTTTTATTTTTCATTTAATTTATCTTGGACATACATTATCTTATTGTGCTCAGAACATAAATTAATCTATTAAATGAATATTAACTTATTATTGAACTAATCCATTACTAAGGTAAAGACAGGTTGTTTTGGTCCCTTCCTACTACAAATAGTGCTACAAGAAATAGTGATGCAGGCATAAGTGAATCAGTAATACACAGTTTAAGATTAAATTGCTAGGTCAAAAGGTGGGTTTATTTTTAATTTAATACCTATTTCTAAACTATTCTCCAAAGAGATCGTACTAATTCACACTTCCACCAACCATGGTCCAAAACTGGTGGGTTTTCACTGACCATGTATCCTGTAACTTCCTTTTCCTTTAGGTTTTTTGCTTTTAGAAAAGTGGAAAGTTGTTTCACGTTTTTATTTCAGTTTTTAATTTCTAATTATGCATTATATTGAACATTGTACTATATGGTTATATACAATTTGTATTTTGATGTTTTGGTTTGTTTTTATTTTGGAATTACATCTGTATGTTTTTTTCTCCATTTTTTAGAGTGGATGCTTGGCCTTATCCTGTCTTTCACAAAATGCTTGGAGATATTTAAAAATAGCCTTCTTTTAAATGTTGCACATATTTACTTGTGTTATAAATTAAAGGTCTCTGCAAAGTTAAAAAAAATGCCACAAACTTTCCCTTTAAGATTTCTAGGTTTCTGTGCTTTGTGTAAAAAGGAATTTCCCACTTCAATATAATTACTAGCAAAATTTCCCAAGTGTTGTTTTGTTTTTTGGTTTTTTTTAGTTCTGTAGAGGACTTCAATTAAAGACTCACAACAAGCCTGTGAGGTCTGTGTTAACATTCCATTTTTGCATTGAAGATACAGAGAAAGTTTGAGAAACTTGCTTTTTTGGTCACAGAGATACTAAGGTATTGAGTTCCAGCTTGAAACCACACTCTGGCCCTTTTATAATCATATGCTTTTGGTGTACTAGAGCTTCCTGAATAAAACTGAAGGGATTTTGTAAATATTATCATTTTCCAGTAACATAAAATTCTCTTGTGTGCACGCTGTGATGTGCAGCCCAGATTCTTTGCCCAACCGGAGCTGTCAGTTCCTTTAGTTTGTGGCAATGTGGGCAGACACCTCTCCGCTGAATCCCTGTTCGGGCCTTTTCCAGCCAAACCCTTCCCCCCCGCCCCACCCATGGGGCAATCCTAACCTCATGATTCTCCTCCTGCATGAAGGTCTGGCTCCCTGGCCTCAAACTGGGGTAACTTTTGAAGAATTGTGCCAGGTCCCAAACTCCCCACAGGATTTTCTGAGGACTCTCCTTCAACAGCTCTTACACTTCAACTCCCTCTGCCCAACTCTGCTTTCCTCAGGCCTTGGCTTCCTGAGATTCTCCCTAATGACCCCTCCCCCCCAACTTTGCACACAAATCTTAGGTGCAGAGACTTTCTCCCTGAACCTGACCTAGGACACTTCTATTGCCCGTTCTACTGGAGAAGCGTTCTTATTTCAGCCAATTTCCTTTATCTTCTGTTTTCAGTCTTTGAACAGCCCTATATCTGCCATTTTTAATGTGTGTTTTTGAAAACAAAGTCATGTGTATTGACTTCCAGAAGTTTTATTGGGAGAAGGAAAGTCACTTTTTCTTAAAAAAAATCATTTCATTTTATTTTTCTCACCGATGCTTTTCTAGCAAAACCTAATTCAAACTGTCCACAACTCTTAAATCTCACAAACTGAACGATAAACCTTGTAATATTAGGTCTTCCTGTAAAATTACAGTTGTAAATTTTGAAATTTTTGTTCAAAGCCTAAAATTGGCCATTAAATGTGAGGAAAATAAGAATAGTCTTAAAATTTAGTCACCCAAAAGTTGTTTAAGGAAATAGTTTTCTACCTGGAAGTAATTGGTCTCAAGGTCGATGATTAAAAGTCTGGTCAAACCTAACTAAACTTACTTCCCCCTTAATTCCGTAATACTCTCAAGATCTATCTTTATAATTACAACAATGCTACTTTAAAAGCAAACAAGTCACAGTTTTTAGATGCAGAGAATATTATATATAATTCATTCATTGGGCTCTTTCTCTAAACTACCAGGAGATTGCTCCCAAGACCAAATTTATCCAAGTGTACAGTGCCAATAACTAATGTTTTTATTTATTTGAGCAATACTGAGCCCTTCAATGTGTCAAATAATCTTATAAGCACCTATGACACAGTAGTGAGCAAGATTGGTCAAGTTCTTCATGTAAGTACTTCCAGGTAAGATGGTATAAATTCCCTGGATTAGGGGAAGATTGTATTAAGTCTTGAGGTACTATATTCTAACATATGAAGTTGTTTTTTGTTTTGTTTTGTTTTGTTTTTTTTAGGTCAGAACAGTCGAATAAGTTGCATTACCAATTGGTAATTGTAAGGTACTATGCAACTCTTAACATGAGAGATAGTAAAGCACATTATGCATTTAATGAGCTCTTACTATGGGCCAGCTTCAGTTTTCTGCCTCCCTTTTATGATACTGCCAATCCCTTTGCGTCTATCATCATCACTGAACTTTTTTTTTAATTTATTAATGTTTATTTATTTTTGAGAGAGAGAGAGCATGAGCAGGGGAGGGACAGAGAGAGTTGTCAGCCCAGAGCCCGACACAGGACCCAAACTCATGGACCGTTAGATCATGACCTGAGCCAAAGTCGGAGGCATAACCGACTGAGCCACCCAGGTGCCCTGGCTTCTTTTTTTCTAAACAGATATTGTTTTTATCCCCTAGCTAATTTTTGTATGTTGTTTTCATGGTGAAGAACTATCAATATATTTCTATGAAGTCAGTTTTTCTGTCACATTATTTCTAAAAGAAGGAACTTAGAAAATACATATGATCATTAATTCAAAATGTATTTATTGATCACCTACAATGTGCCAGACACTATTTTAGACACAATAACCAAAGTAATTGAAGTCTCTACCTTCCTGGTGTTTTATTCTACTGTAGAAGAAAAGCAATAAATGCAGTTATTTCATAGTGGTATTACCAGGTAAAACGATCTTGGGGAGATGCACTAGGGAGAGATGTGGGCTTAAATGGAGGGGTCCTGAGGGGTGCTCAAGGGTTAACACTTCATACTGGGGGTGAGAAAAAGCTTTCTAAATTTCTAAACAAAGTGAAATATAGGAAGAAGGAACCATTCCCTAACTTCACCGTGTTAATAATCTCTAATATTAAACACAAATGTATTCACACTTAGGTATATTTTATAACAAAGTGAGCATTTTTCATGTGCCTTATGAAACCTAGCTGTTCTCCTTTTGGTGCACATGGTTTTAGTCTTATGTTTGATTTGGGTTTGTTCAATCTCCCATATCAGATACCTGCATAAAAAAAAATTAATGTTTATTTACCTTTGAGAGAAACAGAGCACAAGCAGGGGAGGGTCAGAAAGAGAGAGGGAGACACAGAATCGGAAGCAGGCTCCAGGCTCTGAGCTGTCAGCACAGAGCCTGACAAGGGGCTTAAACCCACAAACTGTGAGATCATGACCCAAGCTAACGTCGTCGGACACTTAACTAACTGAGCCACCCAGGGGCCCCTAGATAATCCAGTTCCTTTTCTATTCTTGAGTAGCATTCCTGAGTAGCACTCAATACAACAGCTTCTGATATTGAAAGCAGCACCCCCGCCCCTCAGGGGGAGTAGTGAATGAAGCCCAGAAGAAAGACAAGATCTACCAGGTTTTAGGGGAGTTTGAAGTTCAGAGTGACAAATGTATCATATCCCAATGGAACACTCACTATGTGTCAAAGAATGAAGTTTTGAGACATTTCTGATCCCCTTTCACATATCAAGTCATGAACACCTACCTCTAGTCAATTAACTAAATGAACACACATCTAGTAAGTAAAATTGGGCAATATCTATGGTCATTTTTATTAACTGTCTAAAGCCCAAATTTTGTTCCATTCCTTCCATACTTCAGGAAGGACTTTAGGAGTTAAAACAAGAATTAAGAAAGCCAGAATTGCTCTGCCCAGTTGTAAATACTAAATTCCCTGACTTTTTTTTTACTTTCTTATTTTGTCCTCTTCCCTAGCCCCCAAAACATCCAATACACCATCCCTGCATAAAAAACTCTATTTCAAAACATGGTTACTTGTCAATTTCCCAAAGAAATATCTCTGCGTGTTTGAGTTCATGTTGATCTTGCCCTTTTCAAAATACCCACTGCACAAGAGTCTCTCTCTTACTATCCAGCACATCACAGTTTACTTACACATTTTCTCAGCCAACATGTATCTTTATAGAAAAACAAAGTTCCTTTCTATAGTGGTCTACTGCCCAGTGCAGGGCTCAGTAAATACCTGGTACTTGAGGAATTGTTTGAGAACTAGTCTAAGCTAAATTGTGTAGTAGAGGATGCAACACTTCAGGGGCTGTGGTCCCACCCTTCCCACCCCACTTGCTATCTCAAAGTAATAGATTGGACAAACCTGACCTAGCCCCTACATCAGGTATTCTCACACTTTGTCAAGATGTATAAACCTTCGATTAGATATTAAAGATATTTCAATGATGCAAATACAGGAGTTCTAAGAGGCAAAAAGAAAAGATTTTTGAAGACAGGTATCTTTCATATTCCTTTAATTCAATACAGAGGTCATTGCCCTCAGTACCAATCCAGAATAACACTTTGCTGCAATTGTTTGATTTCTTTTGATGGCACCTTGTCCAATGTTCCTGGCAAACCAGTTAACTCTGTGTCATCTCAAAATATTGAGGTAACTTAACAAAGGAAGATACCAACAACATGGAAGTTGAGTAGGAGAAATGAGTGTTCTCTGCCTGCATTCTGATAGAAGGGGGAGTCTTGTCGAGTTTAGTCTTTCAAGGGATTTTGCTTATTCCTTTTAGGTATCAACCTTCTAAGAGGAGTCTTTGATCTTCCTTGCTTGATGTTCTGATGCCCGCTACAATGTGGACTGTTCTTGAGATTAACTCTGTATTAAATGAACATTCCAGTGACAAAATGCATTGAGTAATCATTAGAAAGGTGATTAAGTAAATCTGCAAAGGGCTGAGGATAGACAGAGAAAGATCCTTTGAAAGACTTGAGGAAACTGATTCTGGTTGGTTTCGAATTTTCCTTCTGCACAGTGAGTCCCTTATGCTTTTTGAATAATGGCAGGTTAGAGGAATAAAAATATCCTCAACAAGCAAGTCTAGAGGCGGAACAATAGGAAATGTCATCATCCTCCCTGGCAATATTCTGGGTGGGAAACTTCATCACCTAATGAAAAAAGCACTTTGATGGATTAATGTAGTGAGGTTTAAGAGAAATATTCTGATCATTGCAAAATCAGTGAAGATGAAAAATGTGAGCAGGTAATTGAATAGGAAACATTTATATGGCATTGAAGCTGTGCTGGCAAAAAAAATTATTAAAGTAACCTTTTATTTAATATATCATCACCTATAAGATGTGCTTTGTAAAATTTCAGCTTGGAAGGACTTCCTTTCGAATCATGTAAAGTTTTGGCAACTCTTTTTATTAAGGGATTTCGTAACTGAAACTGAGCATAGTTTAGGGTATATAAATTAAAATGAACTTCAAAGACCACATAGGCAAGCATTTTATAGTAAAAAGTCTTTTCAATTAATCATAGAAATGGTTGGTATATAACCTTACTTATGCCCAAGACTTGCCTTAATAATTTTTATATTTGGTGTTTTATGAAGTATCATTGCAAAAAAATGCTGAAAGCTAATCACAAGACCCTATATAAAATTGTATCATATGCACTCAAACTAGGAATCTTTCCTCTCTTAAAATGGAACAATTATATTAATATCTCTTTCTTCATTTCTACTCATGCCAGGATATGGTATCATCATATCATCATCATTATGGCCCCAGGAAGCAGGATTAGGTTAAGGGGCTTCTACACCATTCCACGGTGTTTCAGAATCTTCTGTGCCTCCCCATCCCCATTATTGGTATGGCAAGTTGATGGCATTGTCATGCCCCTTTGTTTAGTTGCTAGTAGATTTTACATGTATTTCTTATTTTTTTTAATGTTTATTTTTGAGAGAGAGAGTGTGAGTGGGGAAGGGGCAGAGAGAGAGAGAGAGGAAGACATAGAATCTGAAGCAGGATCTAGGCTCTGAGCTGTTAGCACAGAGTCTGATGTGGGGCTAGAACTCACAAACCCCCAGAGATCATGACCTGAGTCAAAGTTGGACACTTAACTGACTGAGCCACCCAGACAGCCCACAGTGGATTTTATATTTACTATTTATTGCCGATTTTTAAAAACCTAATCTTGGTTGTTTTTCAGTCATTCTGATTGCGCAAAGAAGAGAATCTCAGTTTACTGAAACTATGTTCGGTAATATCACCCACGACAGTTATCAAACAGAGAACAGTCCTCAGAC
This sequence comes from Panthera uncia, assembly GCF_023721935.1. NCBI lineage: Eukaryota > Metazoa > Chordata > Mammalia > Carnivora > Felidae > Panthera > Panthera uncia. The sequence goes on from NW_026057582.1 coordinate 20,043,375, forward strand.
CTGCAGCAGTATCTGCAGAGACTTTGACCGCATACATTTTGTCTTCACTAAATTTCATTCTGGGGTTACTTTAAGGTGAAGGATATTCCATATCCATGTAGCAGAAGAATACTAGCTTTGCTTTTCAAACCAATTTGAGTTTATAAACATAAATCATATAAGTTGATTTAACTTGAAAATAATGGACTACGTAAATACCAATATAAGGAGACATTGAATGGCAAAAATCATGAGGGTGGCATTGACATAAATGAAGTTTGAGAAGCATTGCCTTACTCAAGATCACTTAAAACAAGGGACCCAGGTGCAGAGAAAATAATAAAGAAGCTGACTCAACTGGACAGGACCAGAATCACAAAGAGCAGAAAAGAGGTGGCAGCAGGCAGGATGGGACTGATGGCATAATTGAAGAAAGGCTGAGCCTAAGGGAGCTGGGTTTCTGTCGCTAATCCCTCCAATTTAAGGTTAATATAAGAGTGGAGTTTCCAGTGTGCTGGTGAGGTCAAGTGAGAAGGGACCTGCAGAGGCTGCAGATGAGGCCCCTAGGATTCCAGGCCCTGTAATTAAACAACGAACTCAAAGGGAATGAAGTCCAAAGGTTAAAACCAAGTACATGATAGAAAGCAGAATCAACTACCAAACAATAAAATAAGCCAGACCACAGACGAACATGTCATCCTATTTTTTTTCTTTTTTTAAATCAAAATAATGGCAATTTTTTAATAGCCGACTTTTTGAAATTTTTTGGGCAATTCTCACATGACACTGCTTCGTTATAATATAGGGAAGTACTAATTTTAAGAACTGTTTTGAAATACCAATTTAGAACTAATAAGTACAGGTCAAAAATTATCTAAATTTACTATTATAAGTGAGGTAATTATATGAAGTGTTTCTACAGGAAAGTGATATTTATATTCATATCTGTCTGCATAGAACGCTGTTAATTTCATTAGTCATTCATGGAAATTACTTAGATTTCTCTACCAGACTTAAGATAATCATTTCAAGCCTCTGAAGAAATAATACAGATATCTTTGTCAAATGTTTTGTATTCTTTGTTAATGAGGCTATAATATCTAGTAAGTGGTCCTCAGTCGCTATCATCCCTACATTAATGCATAGTTAATCATTCATCCATCCTTAATACTGTAAAAATAATAAAAATATCTAAAAGTCTCTTAATTAAGAATCCCCATTACTGTGTAAGCTATAAAGTGTGACTAGCAAACTAAAGATAAAATGCATGCAGTCTGGCATGCATTTCTACCTATCTCATTACATCCTCTCTAAAATTTGTTTGGGAAATGCCAAGTACCGTTTCTTTGTAGATGTGTGACTTTGTGGCAGAGTCCATGGAGAAAATCATTTTCAAAACTGACTTTCTTTGTCATTCAAAGTGTTCTTTTCTGATGTGGATTTCTGCCACATACTTGGAAGGCATATACAGAGAGGTTCTTGCCTGCATAAGACCCTCTCTTACACAGACACTTTTTATCAACCTAGTCTTTGCCAATATATTAGTAGTGTGTGTGTGTGTGTGCGTTTGTGTGTGTATGCATCTCATCATAATATGGATTTTATTCTGTAGAGGTTGTCTGTTGGTTTAGTATTTACATATCTGGGATATAAATACTGCATTATCATTAACTCCTAAGGTGGTTAATGAAAGATATTTTATTCATCTGCGTACCTCTTATTCACAGGACAGGTTCTGGCAAATAGTGGTACCATGCATAAACGTACAATCAATGATAAAATGCCTCATATTTTAAATTTAAAAATAGCTAAACTAAAAAATAGACACTCCCAGTAACTCACTAGAATATACTGCCTAGCTAGGACCCAGACACAAAATCAGGTCTTTGTTTTTTGAGTACCACCAGCAGTTAAAAGTTTGAGGTTGGGCATCCTCATGAACCATTACTGAAATCCTGATGTGTCCATTTCCCATCCTACATGCCAATAATTTCACAGAATGCTTCTACCCATTTATTTTAAATAATACATTTTGTAACCTACCAAATGGAGATAAAAGCAGTACCAGACTTAGTGTTTTATTGTGAAAATTAAATGACATAATACATGTCAAACACTTATTCCAGTGCCAGTGCAAACTGAAAAAAAAAAAGGCTCATTTGTATTGGTTACATGTATTAGGCTATCTCTTCATATAATGCCAGTGAAAAATAAACTGTATTTGGGCTGCAGGAAAGAGAACAAGCCAAGAAAGGTTTGGAACACATTATGAAGAAGCAGAGGTCAAAATAACGTTAGCAATTCATATTAACACACAAGCAAATTTTATCTTTTCCTACAGAGGTTGTTTTTGGAATGAGTAAAAAGAAAAGTAGATATAAGAACGGTATCTGTCAGTCACACTCTGTGCTATTATGGAATAATGAATATATTTCAATCAATACAACAGAGAAACCTAGAAATGAAGGTGAGATTCCTAAGGACGTTGAATAAATTTTCACCCTTCTCAGACCAACATTTTTTGGTTCACACTGGAATCAGGAAAAAACACTGCCTGAAAATGTTTAGTGGTTCCAATCCCAAACTCTGGAATCAGATTGCCTGCATTTGAATCTTGGCCTTCCACTTACTAACTGTGACTTTGGGCAAATTACTTAATTCCCTGTGTTTTACTTTCCTATCTGTATAATGGGGGAAATAATAATATCTACCTCATGTGTTTGTTATGTAGAATACGTTTACAATTATAAAATAGGAAACTGTTATCACTAAGCAATAGAGAGAAAGCGATGAGCATTTATCAAATAAACAGGGGTATTAATTCAATTTCCTTTAAAAATAAAAAGCCCACGTGAAGGCTCTCTGACCATTATAACAAAAATGTATAATCTACAGCTTCAGTGGAAATTAGTGTATCATGTTCAACTGGGGACAGATAGCACTTTGGAAAAGCTTTGAAAGAGAATGTAAACTCCATGAAGACAAGCATTACTATGTAACATATATTGTTTTATCCCAGCTGTTTTGCCTATTTGGCTAGCATATAACAGTCACTCAATTATGTCGGACAAATGACTAAAAATGACTAAAAATGACTAAAGCAGGAAGAGCTTGCTTAACTATGTGCCAATGATCCTGCAGACATAGAGTTTCAAAATTCTTCTCTCCCTTTAATAACATTTGTTCTTAGCTCACTTTTCTTTCAGAAAATTATGTGATAAAGTATCTTAAAGAGATACTTAGCTGATATGGACCAAAGTTTCTTATCCCCCATTGCATCTACATATTAATTAGAGACACTCCCTATAACTAAAGCAATTTTACTGCATAAAGAAATGTTCAATGAGAAAGATATTCATCAGGGGTATTTTCCCCATTCTCCCTCAGATAGCCTTACATACATTTAGAAATTAAAAAGACTAGGTGTGCCTGGATGGCATCCAACTCTGGATTTTAGCTCAGATCATGACCTCACAATTTATGAGATCTAGCCCTGTGTTGGGCTATGAGCTGACAGTGCAGAGTCCGCTTGAGATTCTCTCGCTCTTCCTCTCTGTGTCTCGTAATACATACACTTAAAAAAAAAAAAGAAGAAGAAATTAAATAGACTAGTCATGCTCTAATAATAATGACTAAATTTATGTAGGGCTTAATTTGCATTAACATATGCTATGTATGGTCCCTTTATTATCTCATCTCGTCCACCAAAAATTGTGTAATTGAGATATAATTAAACTACGGGATTTTAAGTCGTTTGTCCAAGCGTAGAGAGCTGGTAAAGTGCAACACAGAAATCTCAACCCCAGATATCTGACCTTAGAGCTATGGCTGGCTTGGGATTGAACATCCAATGTTAGCCTGATGAAACAGATCGGAGAAGTCATTCTTAATAGCAAGGTGGAGTCTTGAAATATTCTAAGAATGAATCACCCTAGCTGGAAGAAGGATATGATCTGTCAGCAGACCTAAATGTCCAATATGTTAAAATAAATGGCATCAAACATATGATGCGATTATCATTCTTCTCCCTTGAAGTAAATATTTTAGTTATGGTTGGTATGCGTATTTAAAAAGAGCACGATAATAGGTGTGGTGCCGTTTCCCACAGAGACTTGTCATTACACCACAGTCTAAACATAGGGTTACTGGATCATGGAGGCTAGTCTTATAGATCCCTGTTTCGGCAGCTATGCCTCAGGCCATTTACACTCAGAGAGTCTTTTGGGGCCTCCAGGGAAGATGTCAAATGCCAATAACTGTCAATGCTATCATGACCTGTTTAAATTTTTTAAAAGCAAAGCTGTGAAGATTTTCAATCTTAGTCATAATGGTGACCTGCGGTAATTCTCTTAAGACCTAGAAATACAGGATGGCTGTGACTTTGCCTCATCCTCAGGGAAGATACATGATGTGGCATTAAATTAAAAACAAAGAGCATGAAGATCCAGAAAGTAAAATTAATGCAATTAAAAATCCTGAGTTAGGAACCCATGATTCACTTCTTTGAGGATATTTGCCCAACAAAAGTTTCACAGTTGCCAATATTGTTTTCCTTTTCATACATTGGCCCTCCTACAGCATGGAGCACCTAAGAATAAATAATATTGTAAAGGGCACATAATTCTCTTGGCAATGTCACAACCTAAAACAGGTGGGGGTTAATAAAAAAAAAAGTACAAAGACTTTCAGTTCATTTTTACAGGCAACTATGTCTTTTGGAGCATGTGGTCTTACATAATAATCATTTGTCTCATTTATGGCATATATTCTGCAAAAAAATAAAGACTGGATAACAAATTTGTACCAATATCTATTTTACATCATTAAAAGTATTATGAGTCACCGTAGAGGTAGCTGGTATTAATGATTGAGATACCCCACTTTGTCACCATGTCCTGATTTGGCAGAATAATGACAGAAAAGATTCACTCTGATTCAGAGGACAGTAGGGGTGACACCGTAGACTCCTTAACAGGAAAATGACAGGATTCAAAAGGGTTTGAAGGTAGTGTCTCACTAAAAACATCAAAGAGTCTACCCAGCATCTTACCTGAAAGACATCCGCTCTTTCAAATGACTGTCCTGCAGATGTGAGACAGGTCTCTTTAAATGTCACCTCCCACACTCTAAACTACTGATGTTTTCTAAGCTAATGAAATGGCCAAAATACAGGAATGAAGAGTATGGCATGGTGAGTTTCAGTGATCAGTGTCTCTCCTCTTTTTTTTTTTTTTTTTTTTAATGTTTGGACGTCTAGAATCCTCTGTTAAACTGTGAAGATTAATAGCCCTACACAGCAAGTAGATCATTTAAAGTGTTAAGCATCAGTGATAAGCTAACCATCTGACGATTGGAACAAGTTAGTAGGGGAAAAAGAGTGTTCTCTGTCACAAACCAGTGATCCAGTAGATATGTGGATTATTTGGTTTCAGTAGTGTTAGTGCTTCCACATGTTCACTAGAGCTACCCCAGGGAATTAAAAAACAAAAGGCAGCAATCAGCCTACATGCTCAAAGTATTTGTCACCTACTTAGAGGTGTAAAGTCAAGTGACATAGCTTGAATAATTATTGTCACCTGGAGAAAATGCTGACTTCCACCAAGTTCCTTTAAAGCCTACCCAGAGAAATGAACTCAGGAAGGAATTATTTTCTTTATTGCCCCACTTCTTTGCCATTGTGGAAGAACTGAGCTCATTGTTCAAGAACAGCAGTTCTTAAAGCATAATCTCTGGACCAGCAACATTAGCATCACCTGGGAACATGTTAGAGATGCATATCAGAGTCCACTCCCCATCTATGGAACCTGAAACTCTGGGTGGGGGAGACTGAGAAATCTGTGCTTTAACCTCCTTCCAGTTGATTCTAGAACACACTGAAACTTAAGAACCAAAGAGTATACCGAAGCAGGTGAGCAGTCCCAATTTCACCCTACAGATTTCCAGGTGGAAATCTACCTCCAATCTATTGTCCATTTATTGGTAAACTCTAGCTTGGAACCCACATAGGAAAATTGATTCTTGAAAACCTAGTTTCCTACTTTAGATGGGAACCCTTGTGAGTCAAGATTACAACTGATGAGTTAGCCCCTAGAGCAAGCCGGACCATATTTAGTGATGGGGTGTGTGACTGCATTAATCATTACAAATGTCTGAGCTGCTCTTACAAGGGACTAACAATGTTGGTCCAAGAACAAAAACTCTCTTTTTTGCAGTCATCAGTGATGAGTGTTCTATATCATGGATATTTAGACACCCAAGTTACTTATTTATAGATAAGGGCTTGTTCTGAAAAAAGCACAGCATACTTTCATATTTTGTTGGCCAGAATTCAGTCACATGGGCACATGTAGCTGGCTGCTAGGAGGTGGGAATCACAGTCCCTGACTTATCAACAACCATCACAACTCCATTACAAAGGAAATAAAGGGGTGTGTCTGGTGGTGGGGTGGGGGGGATAGGTAATGGGTTTAGGCAGATAAAAAGCAGTCTCCATCTAAAGTATTTGAATATCAAATTATTTATACTAGCAAACTGAGAACATATCTAAATGATTAAAACTAGAGGCAGAGGGGCACCTGGGTGGCTCAGTCGGTTAAGCGTCCGACTTCAGCTCAGGTCATGATCTCACGGTCTGTGAGTTCGAGCCCCGCATCAGGCTCTGGGCTGATGGCTCAGAGCCTGGAGCCTGCTTCGGATTCTGTGTCTCCCTCTCTCTCTGCCCCTCCCCCATTCATGCTCTCTCTCTGTCTCAAAAATAAATAAAAACGTTAAAAAAAATTAAAAAAAAACAACTAGAGGCAGAAGTAGATAATATTTGATGTATCTAAGAAAATCATGCAGATATTAAGTATATGTGTATGTATAAGTATAACAAATATGTTATAAGAAATATCAATATGTTGAACAAAAGATGTTAGGTGGGCATTAGTTCATTAATATAGAACAATCCCGACTATATAAGAGATAAAGAAGGGGATGAAATACATTATTTTCTATTCAAAATTTAATTTTTTGAGTTAATATGACATATGTAAAGCAGTGGTAGTGTTTGGAGACATAATACAATTCTAGATTCACAAGGAGTAAGATACTTCTGTTAATAATACTAAGGAATAAAGAAAGCTGTTTGAAACTGTGATACCCAGTCAGAAAGGTTTAATACTCTTTTGTATTTTCCATGTTTTCTATTATAGTCATGCCTTACTTTTATAGTCAGTAATATAGTAAATGTTTTTTCTTACAAAAAAATGCAAATAGGATTCCATAAAATTAAACTACTGCACTAAAGAACCGGAGAGAGAAAAAAAGATTATATGAGGAAATCTTTTAAATAAACACCTAAAATTACTTCCAAGATGTGGCCTCCAGCCAATATAGATTTACTAAATGTTTTTTATATATCTGCAATCTTAAATAATCATAACAGAGCATTTTGTCAGTACTCTAGAAATTTATTCTGAAAATCAAAGACTGTGTTTATGTTTCTACCATTATATTTATTGAGGGAGAGACAAACAGATGATTTCCTCAAAAGAAGTCTTCTATAAGTGAACTTAATATACAAGACACTCACTTGACATCAAACACCTGGATCATACTTTTGTTTTCTGGTTAGTTAACAGTCCCCCACCCCCATCATTGTTGGTGCTACTTTGTGAGAACTTTACCAATTTGGAGCTTAAATAATCCTACCTAAAAACTGAAAAGGATAAAAGGAACTTTCAGACTTGTTAATGCTATAAAATCAAGACGGTGTATAAAAGATTTAAACCTGCTACCCAGAAAACTGATTGAATTACCTCCTCTCCAATAATTGAATAATGCTGGTTTTAATATTTACATTAATAAAATGAATACTTAGGAAAGATTCCACATTACAAATTTACACAGTCAAATCCAAAAACAATTTTAAAAAGGGAAATCATGTGAATATTTTAAGTAGCAGTAAGAACAGGGGTTTCCCTGCTGAGAACTATTTAGTGGGTTCACTTTGCTACTCTGATTAAAGACAAGCTCTTACAAGGCCTTATCTTTCTCTGTCGAGTAAGTGTCCCAACCTACTATTTAAAGGATGTTTCCCACTTCTATCCTTTCCTTGAGGCATGGTAGCATGCTGGGAAGAGTGTAGGTTCTAGTACTACATTTGAATCCTTATTTAATTCTTCCTTGCTAGATTGTTTTGATAAATATATACATAGCATATATAAAGTAATACATATTAATATATATATATATAATTCACTCTCCATCTAATACTTTTCCAACCTCATGGAATAATATATAGTATATTATATATATATATGAGGTTCCCAAACCTTAACAGCAATTTAGCTTTTGGCCACCATAGACTTTTCTCAAGCTGTTTTCTCTTTATAGAATTCACTAACCATATCCACCTTATCAAACAGAAATGAGATAATTTCTACAGGAATTCAAGACACAACTCAGAGGCCCCTGGATGGCTCAGTCAGTTAAGTGTTGGACTCAGCTCAGTTAATGATCTCATGGTTCGTGGTTCGATTCTTGAGTTTCAGTCTCACATCGGGCTCTGTGCTGTCAGCTCAGAGCCTGTGGCCTGCTTCAGATTCTGTGTCTCCCTCTCTCTCTCTGCCCCTTACCCACTCATGCTCTTTCTCTCAAAAAATGAATAAACATTAAAAATTTTTTTTAAAACCCACCTCAAATGATACTTTTCTAAACAGGTCTTTTCTCTTTCCACATGTACTCATACCTTTCCTATCGCTCCCAATAATTTCCTTATATTCACATTTTAATTTGTTCTTTAAAGTCCTTCATCTGCCTGTGGGTTCTCAAGTGTAGAAAATATATGTAAGTAATATTTAGTGCTCAGGCCTAACCTTCCGGTTGGTTATCTATGGCTTCATAACAAACCATCCAAAATCCTAACGGCGAAATTAAACCATTTTCTCTCATGATCCTGTGGGTTGACTGGGTTCATCTATACATTTTTTCATTTGGGGCAGTTCACTTAGAAGGGTGTTATTTTTTACTTTTTGCTGGTCACAGAATGAGACTACATTTTTCAGATGGTTTTTAAAAAGATGGTGGCCATAACTGACACCTAGCTAATGGCACGTGAGAAGGGTCATGTGTTATTTTCAAACAAGACACAGAGGAGCCTTCTCTATGCCCCTCTTTTCTTTGCTGCTAGCTGGATGAAGACAATGGCTAAGTCTCTGGGGATGACAAAGCCAAAAGATGGAGGAAGTCCTGCCTCCAGATCACTAGTAGAGGAGAATCATCTCCTGACCTGTCCATAAGATTTAGACTGTTACATGTCCATGAGAAGTAAACTTCTGTTGACCTATTCTATGTTTGAGGTCTGTTTTCCCCAAAGTCAAATCCACCCTAACACATCAGATTGGTTGTCAGTGTCGAGGGCACATTTGGTATTTGAGAGGTCATAACTTTGAAGTGAGCCCAAACCTGAGTGTGGGGTACTCCCAAGAATCCTAAAGCAGAGGATGGTTGCATACTGGCTGCAGCAATAATGAATTCTATGGGGTTGTAAAAGTGTTAGGGAGTACTGGAGTGAGTGGATTGAGACTGTATTGATTGCAGGGTCTGCAGGAGGATCATAGGAGTAGGCCAGCTAGATAGGGTGGAGGGAAATATGTTGGAGTCCAGAAGGTGATGGAACTGAAAGCCCTTCACTTCAATAAAATAATGTATCGCAAAGGATCTATTGCAAAGATAAGTGGAAGCAGTCTTACTTCATCGTGCCCAATTGGAATTAAAGTGTGATCAGACACAAACATTTATCTTCATTCTGCTTGTCAACTCACCATCCCATAGCCATATCCAAGGCAGGACACTTTCAATTTGGTGATTCAGAGGAAAAAGTCATTGAATCACACTCTTCAAAGCTGCTCAATTTGCATTTGGGTCCCATTGTTCTTAATGAATTCACCCACAAGATCTAAACTGTCAGATCATAACAGAAATGCACAACAATGTAGTCAGAGAATACTGTTTTTCTTTGCTTGGAAAATAAAACCTTTGTTTCACATTTGCATTTTTCCTTAGTCTGTTTGCTGTAAAAATCTGAAGCTAAACACAAATCCAGCCTGTTGCTCCGTCCTGAGAACATTAATTGTCTCCAATCATTGTTAGAGCATCTGTTTCACATTTTGACAAGTGCACTTATCTTCTCTTTTCCCTTCATATTCCTCTGGTAAAAATAATGAATAAATTACAGGGGGATGACAAATGTGTTGATAATCAAGATGAAATACAAATGAAGTGGAAGAGGCTGTATTTCTTTGCAGAGTTGTAAATTGCTTTTTTTTTCTTATGCATCGACATGCCTGACTTAGAAACTAAAAATACCACCACATGGGGAAATTAACAGAATTGCTCAAACAGAAATTATTTTTCACCAATAAAATACATAAACAGAAATTTTTTTGACATCATGTATCATGTTTGCCTTACAATCTGGATACCCCAGGAAAGAATATCCAGCTTCTTGTGTTCTAAGGGCTTAGAGAGTAGTGAATCTGATACATTATAGTTGCACTTGAAAATAATTGTTAAATCTTGAATGGAATTTGGGAATGTCTGGTTGAAGAGAGCAAACCTCAATCCCAAAGACATCAACTCTGAGAGAAACAGCTTCACATGCAGTGTCAGGAGATTTTAATTCCATCTCAAGAACATTCCCTTCAAGTTCCCTATGGAAATATTCATTTTTAATATTACAATCTCTGCAATCATTTTATTCAGGAATCTCATCAGTAAAAAAAAAAAATGGATAGATTAGTAGGGCATATCAATCGTGGCCCACTGACTAAAATCTTGCAGAAGTATTAGGGTTTTTTTCCATTGCATTTGGTCAGCTTTAGAAGAAACACTCTATCCAACTTGCTACAATGCCCATCACATCTTATTTCCCAACACCTGGAGACTATCATCTATCTGGAGTTTAGAGGCATGTGGCGTGTAGAGACCTAGACTAGATGCGCTCTGGGTGCCCTCAGAGCTCAAATATCCCATGGCTATTATTTCTATCTATATTCAGGTTGTTAATAACCTGACTTTATCTTTTCTAAATGTGAAACAATAGAATTGAGTTCAGAGTCTACATGATCCATTTGAGCAAGTTCAAACTCACTGGGAATTTATTTCCTATTTACAAAAAAAAATTACATATGACAAATCCCAAGAGGGGCTATTCTGTTTACACATTGAAGCATAACAAAGTTGTGGCACACACCTTACATTGTATGGACTCATTCTGTATAGTAACCTTTGCCAAGGATCTTATAAATCTTTACAAATAAAGAAAAACAGACTCTTACCATGTACCTGTGATCTCCATAAATGTACATGAAAATTTGCTTTATGATTGGATTTGCAAGACAACACAAAGCTAACTGTAAGAAGTATTGCCTGCAAATATGAGTTCTACTTTACATATGCAAATATATATGGAAACTTAAGAGTTGTTGCCGTGCATGAAAAAACTATGTCCCACTAGATTTGAATTGGGAAGGATGTTTCTAAAGTAGCAAATAGGAGCAACCATAGTAATTAGGAAATTTCTCTGTTCTTTGAAAACTGATGCATCTCTTATGCAGAAAATTTCCACTTCATAAACATATTATGCATTTACCACCATATGGGTTGTTTCGCTACAACTATTAAGATGCAATTAAGTAAAGATTTGAGATGAAGGAATAAATAAAATCTTTGGCTCAAAACATAAATTGAATCTTTTTTGAATTTATATGAAAACTTGTCTTTTTCTATTTTTAATATAATGTTATCTTTCTCTGTAAATTCTAAAATATTAGATGGATTCAAAAGTGAACAATTTAAGTTCTATACATTTAATATTTAATATTAGATTGCTTAAAGCTTCAAAATTAAATTCTTTCAAAAAATTAATTTTTATTACGATGTTTTCCCCTTAAGTGAATTTCTGGGTTTTGTTCTTTTTTTTAATCTAATAGGAACTTACTTTGATATAAACTTTATCATTAGTAAACTTTATCGTAAATTCTAGTAACATTAAAACAAAAATACATAAGTGTCCTTATTCTGATTTTTTAAGAATAATGTTTAGTTTTTTTAAAAAAGTGCTTCTTTTGAGAATGAGAGAGAGCATGAGCAGGGGAAGGGCAGAGAGAGAGGGAGAGACAGAATCCCAAGCAGGCTCCACACTGTCAGTGCAGAGCCCAACACGGGCTCCATCTCATGAACCAGGAGATTATGACCTGAGCTGAAACCAAGAGTTGGATGCTTAACTGACTGAACCACCCAAGCACCCCTAACTTGTTTATTTTATATGAAGCTTTACTATAGAATCTTAAAATCATTTCAAAGTATATGGACTAAATAACAATTTGTATCATCGATGCCATTCATAGCATATTACAATTTGGGATCTCCAGGGAGCAGACTCAGACAGTTTACACTGCTCAGGAAGCTTATTAGGAAGCAACTTTGAAATCACCATGAAGGAAGGGAGGGGAAAAAGCAGGATTAGGTAGATAGAGAAGTGGAGCCGTGATTGAGACCCAGTGGCCTCCCTGGGCCCCATGGGAAGATCAGGGGCAGCACTGCCCTTCACATTTCACAGGTGTCATGCATTGATCCAAATTGGCCAAATCTTCTCAGTTCTGCCTCTAACAGGTATAAACCATGGCTTCTACCACGAGGGTGTGGCCTTGCTATTGGTAACTCCCTGAAGCCCTGGCTATCCCTAACCAGCTGACAGTTGGAGACTACAGACCACACTCTCAGCAGCCGGGGCACAAGACCTGAGCTGCGCCTCTCCAAGTCCATCTCTTGTGCTGCTTATGTCCACTTTTTCAAAGATGTCTAGGGAGCAGTCCTCCAGTTTTCTGGCGGGTCTCCCTGAGTAGAGAAAACTTGGAGGAGAAGAATTAGCGAGACGATTCAGCTGAATCTGGTCACCATAAGTATTCATCATTTCCCAGCTTTATCCATGACAGACTCTTCGTAGGTCAGGGACCAATTCTTCCTACTGTGGTGCCTCAGCTGGTGATATGACCCAGACTCTCTGAACTGCCGATCATCATGCCCCTCCAGGGTTATGGATGAATCTTCTTGGTCTATTGTAACATACCACAGAGTAGGTGGTTTAAACAATTTACTGTCTCACAGAGACTGGGAGGTCCAAGATAAGGTGTCATCAGGGTTGACTTCTGTTGAGGCCTCTCTTCCTGGCTGGTAGGCAGCCACTTTTTCTGTCCTTACCAGACCTCTTGTTTGTGTGCACATGGAGAGAGTGTGAAAGAGATACCTGGTGTCTGTTCCTCTTAGGAAGACACCAGACCTATCACATTATGGCCTCACTCTTAATGACTTAATTTTTATCACCTCCTCATGGGCTCTATCTTTGAATAAAGTCATATATGGGGTTAGGGCTTCATCATATCAATTTGGGAGTGGCCATAATCTATCCCATGACAGGCTGTGATTGCTGAACGAGATTATTTACAATGACACTTAGGCAAGGCAGTAGAAAGAGTCACCCACAGGATTCATTTGGATAATGAACATATTTCTTTTTCTCATCATTGTACAACAGCAGCCCTACCTTCTTTTTGATGATCAATATTTAGTAATATTTCCAGGATGGTGATGTCTCTTCTTGCCTCTCAGTCTTTAAACACAAGCAGCCCAAAATGCCAGTAGAGGTCAAGAGTATAATTTAATGACACTCTTGCCATGTCCTCTAGCATGTATTCCCCAGTGGGGATATCAGTATGTGATATGTCCTATTGAAACCTTGGCTATGGGCCCTTTTGTGTACAGTTTCTGCCATGAATTCACTCAGTTCTTTGGTGTGATGTGACGTTATGTAGGCTCCTGTACCAGCAGATCAGACACATCATAAGCCCTTGGATGTGGTGCTGGCTGAGATCCTCCCTTCCAGAATTTGCATATGTCATCAATTTGCCATTTGGTGACTAGTTCTTCTGAAGCAATGGTGTCATAGTGGAGATTCAGCATTGGTCTTTGTGGCTGGGTGGTTGAACATTCACCAGTGGCACTAGTCTCTATATATTTGAAATATTAAAAACTTTATTGAAAATAATAAAAGACCTAAATAGTAAGGGTTTGAATTCAACTTTTTTCTGGTCTTTCCTTCTCTGTATGACCTCTGGATGAGTGAATCTATATATACCAGAGCCAATATATATTCATAGCAGTCACAATAATTGTTTGAAGAATAAATTAGTAAGTGATAAAAGATGGGGTGAAGAGTATTTGGATCACATAGTCAACTAGTGTTTACTGAGTTTGTTACATGTACCCACAGCATATAAAAAATTAACAAGTTCCTACCCTAGGTATACAGACAATCTAGTATTTAACACAGGTATGGGAAGACCAAACACAATTATAGTGTGGAAATTAATGGAAAAGATGTGCTGTAAATGGAAAGTGTTATTAATGCTCAAAGGTTAGAGGACTTAATCGGCTTAATGGAATGCAAGAAAGATTTGCTTCATAGAGATATAATTAGTGTCTCTAAGGATTTTTAAAAAAGGTAGCTTGGACCTCTATTGTCAGCAAACTACAGCAGCCAACACAAATGGAGGATGTAAAAGGTTAAGACGACTAGGCTAAAAGGGTTAACTCTCAGAAATAAAACCCTGCTTACAATGTGAGTGCAACAGGGCTGAAGTTTTTGTGTGTTTTGTTCACTGTTGTATCCCAAGCAATTAAAACAATTCCTGGAACCTCACACATAGGTCAGTATTTGTACAACAAAAATCTCCTTCCAGGTAAGGGCTTACCTAACAATAGTCCTGCAAGATACTGATACAAATGACCTCACCTATTGAATTAGTGTATAGGTTAACTGCTGTTATAGAGCCGAAATAATAGAGGCTTCAATAAAGCATAAATTGTTTTTCTTCTATATAACAGTCAATAAGTTGGCAGTCACAGTCCAGTGATATGGTACGCAGCCCTCCTCAAAATGAAGATTTCATCTCTGGGTACAATATACCAATTCTCTCCATCTCCTAGCAAGTCAAGGAAGAGAGAGATCACACAGAACAAGCACCTCCTTCCTCAAGTATTTGACCCAGACACTGCACACATCACAACCTCACTCTGGTCACATCTCACTAAGCCAGGGCTTAGTTCCGTGGCTTCAGTTAGATAGGAGGGAGAATGGGAAATGTGGTTTCTAGCTAGGTGGTCATACTCCCAGCTAACTATGGGGAGATGGCACTATTAGTAAAATTGAGAAGGATGAACATTGGGCAAAATATCAAACTCTGAAAGTCAAGGTATTCTCATACTTTAGATACTTTTTATTTTATTCCAAGACATCACTTAATCTGGTTTTGCAGCTGCCTTATCGGTGCGTCTTTCTCAATCCCCTTTACTACACTTTTCTTCACATTCAAATGTTGCTGTCTCTCAGGAACAGGTCTTTGGCTCTCCTGTCTTCATGTCAACATGTACTCCATGATGAAAAAAGAGAATTCCCACAACTTCAAATACCATTTTACTTATTAGCCTCAGATGCATAATTTCTGTGTATATATTCCCAATATGTACGCCTCAATTTCTCTACTGCTCAGACCTATACCTAAATAACCAAACACCAACCCCACATCTCCAATTGAATGTTTAATGGGTATTTCAAACCTAAGTTGGTGAAAATTTAACTACAGATTCCCACCCCTCTAAACACCTGCTCCTGACTCCCCAACCTCAGTAATATGTATCACTATATTACCCGCTTGCTCTCATTCTTGATTCCTGTCCTTCCAATCCTGTATCTAATTTAAAAATAAACAGCTCTCTAAATTCTCTCCTGAATCCGTTTATTATCTCTTTTTCTTCAATTCCAATCTAAGTCACATCACTTTTCACCTATAAACAATCTATTCTTGCTGGGACTTCCATTTCTAGTTCTCCCTATTGGTATATCCTCCATAGAGTGGCCAGAGTAATCTTTTTAAAGTTTAAAATGGACCACTGTTGTCTTTTGTTTGAAAACCTCCAATAGCTTCACATTGCTCTTTGAATAAAATCTACATCTCTCTCCACTGCCAAAAATCAGAAGTAATTATTCAAAATATTTATTACTGGGCACAACAGGAACACTGACCAGCAGTCCATGCACAAATGGAAGTGCTGAAGCGAGGTCCTGGAGGCAGCCTGGTGTGGATCTCATTCTCCCGTTAGCTGCCAAATATGAGGGGGATCGACCCTGGGACCCCTGGTATGGGCTAAGGTCACCAAAGTAGGCACTTAGAGCATTTGGGTCGGTGACCATTTATCAAGCAGTATAGAAATATCTCAATGTTTTGACAACTGGCACCCCTAAGTACATGCCAGTAAATAGTAGTTCTGTGTATGAAATCCCCAGAGACCCATTGCTTATCTCCCTCTTCAATTTGATCTCTATCCACTCTTGTGCAAACTCATCCAAGATGCATTTTTTCCCGCCTCTTGAACATATGAAACATCTTCCAATACCAGACCTTTCCATTTGCTGTTCTCCATGGCCTCATTTGGGTACTTTGTTCTCATCATTCAGGCCTCCCATCAAATGTCACCTCTTCAGACACCACTTCTCAGACCACACTAGCTGTGATGCCTCTTTGCTACCTCACCCTCCTTTATTTTTTCCATAGCATTTACTAGCATTTAATTTCTGTTTTTATGTTATGTATTGACAAGAGGTTCATGGTTTATCTTCCTCCTCTAGAAGGTATGTTCTTTACTGATTGCCTTCAATACCCTAACCCTACTGTGTCAACATCCTTTGCTAATTTCCAAATTCAGAATACTTGGTGGTGCATATTAATCAGGAATAAATGTATAACCTCCAAATGCCTCCTAGCACTGCTTGTGTCTCATTCCCAGCTTCATTTCCTCACTTTTCTTGATCTAATCCACCGATCAAATGAGTTTCTGAAATCTACGTTGAAAGTCGTCTTCACTAATTAGAAGAGATGAGACAACATACTGCATTCCACCCTCAACTTCAAATTTCATCTCTTCCTAATCATTTATTGACCTAGAGAACCTTTATTGAGTTCCACTTGGAGCCACTACTCTGCTAGATGCTAGAAATACAGAGCTGAATAAAGAAACAGTCCTTCTCTTTATGAGTTCACAGTGCAATGGAAGCAAGCATTGTCAATTCCATGGTCCAAGTACTCACGAGGTGCTGGGAGAGCCACAGGAGGCAGCAAGGGGTCCATGTATTCAATAAAGATGCAGTGATTCTCAGGGGTCATGAGTGACCCCAAGTATAAGGGATGCCAAAACACCAGATAAACATGCCTTTCCAAACCTCTCCTTGAATTGGACCAGGGTATAAATGGAACCCTGTAAACTGATAAATGTTTTTCTGACAAGCTTTTAAAGATTCTTCTGTTAGATAAGAAAAAAAATATGCAAACTGAAACTTTACACACTTCCAAGGGTTGCTGATTTAAACTCCTCTGAAGGTACTCCTTTTTTGTAAGAAGAATTTATTGCTGTGATTTGAGGTTTTCCCTTTAATACATTTCTATCTTTTCCTTCTATCATAAATATATTTACTGACCTCTTATAACCGCCATCAAATCTAATAGTATTGTTTGAAACACACATGTCCTTTAAGATTATTGCAAAGTCAGGGCATAAGAATGGACTCAGTTCTCCTGACTACAATGCTCAAGATCAGAGATCCACTGTGAGGCAATGAGAGCTCTGTGCTAGAGGGGAAACTGGTGACTAAGAATTGGGCAATCCAGAACCATCCCCTCAGATAATTTATCATTCCGCCCTCTCAGAATCGTGATATCTCTGTGCCCTGTCACTGCCACCTTGTTACTTTTATTTTATAGGTCCTTACATATTTTCACATGACTACAATCCTATTGACACCTTCAAATATGCTAACTAGCAAAACGAATCTAAATATGAGTGGAAAGGCACATCATAAATTATGTTGGGGACAAAACATGTTTGATGTGTTGTTTCTATTTAAATTTAGAGTTATCATTTTTTCTATATACTTTTTTTTTGGCATAATTTGTCCTTTCTTTTGAATGCAGTGCATTTGAAAGGTATCAAACTATCAGCAGACTCATATTCTTTATTTGGATCATACAACAGATACAGTATCAGTAGCAAAAAGAAAGTATATCATTTATTGACTAAGGGTGCCTACTATGAACAGAGCAGGATCCTTCACAAATATTCCAATCGCTATATCTATAACCCATTCCAAACCAAGGAGCAATTCCATGAATAAGGTAAATCTAAAAGATAAAAGATCAATGAGAGAAACAAGAGAGAGAAAAACCTATATCTTACATCATAGTAACAAACAGTAACATAGTAACATCTTGGAACGTGTTATATATATATGTATATATATATATTATTTCTCCATGTTCAGTAACTAACTGGCAGCAACTAACACCATCCTTTCTCATGAAGGGATTGTGTTGGACCTGAAAGTATTGACAAAAATTTCTCAGAGAGAGGAAAGGAAAAGTTTCTTAAATGGAATTTGAGGTTTGACATAGACTGAGGAAGTTATTCCTCAACTAAATTTTCTTTGGACAGTTAATTCATGTTGACTAAGTTTATCCCCCTCTTTTCTGATAACTTTAAGAGCTCAAAATAGAGGAAGTGAGTACATCTATATTGCTAAGCAAAACATGTGAGGGCAAAGAAAGTTCTCTGTCATCCTATGAAACCAACAAGGCTAGCATGGCTAGTGCCAACCCATGGGTAAGTCTATGTTCTACACCTGATTGTTGAGAATAAGAGATAGATCCAGGCCAGGTTAAAGAATAGAAATATTTCAGATGCTCTGATGGATTTTTAAGTAAACTCACCAGCTTAAAAGAAACCAATTAGATTTCCAACAATTGTGTCAATGATGGAAATCAGAGACACGTGCCAGCCACAGACCATAAACCGAACATTTTCATCAATGATTTCAAACATGATGTGGAGGGGATTCTGGTAGTAGAAGCTTTCCTAGCTCTGCTAGGCTCCAGAAAGGTTAATCAGGTACAACCATCCCAGGCATAGGTGTCTCTTCTAACTGGTTTTTACCTCTTTCTTCTCTATAAACTTTTATAAACACTGCACCCATTCTGACCATTACTCTTCCAAAAACATCAAACTGGTCATGTTATCATCCTGAATAAAATTCTTCATTACTCCCTCTGCATTTTTGTACCCTGAATGATGTTTAAACCATCATCAGGACTGTCAAGATGCTCTAAGTTTTGTTTGTTTTTTTAAGTTTTTTTTGAGAGAGAGTGAACACATGTGTGGGAGGGGCAGAGAGAGAGGGAGAGAGAGAAACTCAAGCAGGCTCCACACTGTCAGCACAGAGGCTAAGACAGGGCTCAAACTCAAGAACCATGAGATCATGACTTGAGCCAGAATCAAGAGTTGGATACTTACCTGACTGAGCCACCTAGGCACCCCCCAAGGTGCTCTAAGTTTTATACAGCAGGCTTCTCTGTGGCAAGCCTACCAACCTCCTATCAACCTAACTTGATCATTCACAGTTAGTATAGAGGAGGAGGGGCAGGTATTAGTAAGTTCCAATAGCTGGAGGTAACTATCTAGACCTATCTAGGTCTCTTCCCCAGTAATCTCATGGTCAGACTCTATAGTGTAATGAAAGCAAGTCTCAGAACAAATTCCATCACATCAACATTTATTAATCAACAGGCCCAAAGACAGTCATTCAGCCATTCTGAATGCTTAAACTCTGTTTTCTAAAAAGCTTGTATGATAAATTTAATTGAGGCAGATGTACCAAGTAGTAAGCTTCAGATAACCTTCTAGTGGACTCAGCAGAGAATCCTCCCTCAACATACCTAATGGAGAGGCTCTTGGTGGTTCCCTAGGCTGTTTTGATAAAGTCTCACACTGAATTCAAGCAAAGGCAGGTAGTAGCTATAGAATAACATGAGCATCACTAATTTCACCAATGAAAAATTATTTCTGTCATGAGTTATGCTAATTAACAAGCCTTTTAGTAGTGATCAGAAATAAAGCTAATTGAAACACATGTAATAACTGCCTTTGGAGTGTGGTTTCTGATTTAAAATTTTCAAATGTGTGCCTGATTAGGCTACTTCAAATGTTAACTACCCTCCTGCCACTAACTCAATGATCAGAACTTAAATACACACGTATATCACACTATATTACATGCTTCAAATATTTAAAATGGATGAAAAGTTCTTTCCAACAATGGTGTTTTAGCCATCCTGAATAATATTTACTCCCCTGAATGTACTTTGCTTTCTGGGTCTTTTTACATGTTCTCCTTGCCTAAATTCTCCCTATATTCCCCCCATATTTTCCTCTAGATAACTCCTATCCGTTCTTCAGAATTTCTCTTCCAGGAAGTTAATCTTGATCTCTCTAGTTTGGAATGAGTGCCAATCCTACTTACTCTCATTAGTAACGCATGCATCAATGTTATAGCACAACATCATGCTGTACTTGTTTGCTTAACTGTGTGACAGGAGTGTTTCTTGACACTTTTAGGATGGGCAAATGATTTGCCCTAGTTCATCCCCAGACTGCTTGAGTCCACACCTGTGGGTAATAGGAGGCAATCTACAAGGCCAGCCCATGCCTTTTATCTTTCGTTTATTGTATTATACTTCAAATAAGTTCTTTCCTGCTTATGGAGAAGGCATGGATTTTAACTAAATTTAATCTCAATCCCAGTTTCAGCTTTTACATTATTGCTGTCATAAAAAAATATATATTATGTATTATATACATATATGGTAAGTGTATTTAAACACTGTATTACACTGATTACTTTATACCATCAATATTTATATATAAATATTTACATATTAACTTTTTAAAAAACTTTCAATGCCTATTTTTGAGAGAGAGAGAGAGAGAGAGAGAGAGAGAGAGAGAGAGAGAGGGGGGGGGGGGGTGGGCACAGAGAGGAGAGAGAGAATCCCAAGCAAACCATGCACTGTCAGTGCAGAGCCCTCTGCAGGGCTCTAACCCATGAACTGTGAAATCATGACTTGAGCCAGAATCTACAGTCAGACGCTTGACCAACTGAGCCACTCAGGTGCCCCTACATATTATCTTTTTCTAGTGCTATTTCCATTCTTCCATCTAGTATGATTTTCCTTCTGCCTAAAGAATGCCATTTCAACTTTTTGGGAAAAATTTGCTGATGGAGATTTCTCATGGCTTTTGTCTGCTTGGAAATGTCCTTCTTTTGCCTTCACTTTGAAGGATACTTTCATGGAGTATAGAATTTTAGGGGTTTTTAAAAGCATTTTTAAAGGTGTTTATTGTGTCCTATCCCTTTTTGTTGAGAAGTTGCTATCAGTTTTGTTGATTTCCTGAATGCTTTTAAGATTTTCTTTTTTATTTTCCAGAGTGATACATCAATGTACCCAGGTGTGGTTTTCCATATATTTATCCTGATTGTTTTATAGAGCTTTTTGAATCTTTGACTTGATGTCCTTTCTTCAATTTTGAAAAATTCTTGTCCATGAGCTCTTCAAATATTGCTTATACCCCTTTCTCTTTTTCCTTTATCTCTAGAATGTCAATCACAAAGTTAGAATTGTTCACATTTTCCTATATTTGTCATACATTCTTGTCTAAATTTTTCCACCATTTGCTTATCTTTTAATCCAAATATTTTCTGCTGGTATTCTTCGATAAATCACCTTTCTCTATAAAATCTATTCTTAACCCACTTCTTAATCTCATAATGTCAATTATTCCATTTTAAAAATAAACTTTTAATTTTAGAATAGTTTTAGTTTTACAGAAAAGTTGTAAAAAATAGTACAGAGAGGGGCGCCTGGGTGGCTCAGTCAGCTGAGCGTCCGACTTTGGCTCAGGTCATGATCTCATGGGTCGTGGGTTCCAGCCCCATGTCGGGCTCTGTGCTGACAGCTCAGAGTCTAGAGCCTGCTTTGGATTCTGTGTCGTCTCCTCTCTCTGACCCTCCTGTTTACACCTTCTCACTCTCTCAAAAATAAATTTAAAAAAATTAAAAATAGTACAGAGAATTCCCATATGCCTCACATCCAGTTTGCCCTACTATTGATATCTTACCTTAGTATGATACATTTACGACAACTAATGAACCATTATTGGTAAGTTACCCCATTTTAATTCAGGAATTTCATTCTATTTTCTATTTTCTAGGGCTCTGGTATAATGCACCTTGTAATTTATTTTCCTCAACTTAGCAATCATAGTTTTAATATCTGTGGCAAATACTTCAATAACGGAGTGATGCGTGAGTCCATTTCTTCAATCGTTTCTTAATTTTTATTTCGTGGTATAGTTGGTGACATTTTTTTAATGTCAGCCAACATGTATGAAAAATTGTGGAAGTTCTAGAAAATGTTTTTTGTGTTTGTTTTTTCAAGGCTCAGAAAAGGTTCATTCTGTCTTCTGATAGCTTGGAGGAACCTAACTAAACCAGCAATTGAGCTTATTCAGAGGCCGGGTTTTGCCAGCGACTTGCACTACTTGGAAGTAGCTCTCCAAGGATCCCACCTGTAAGTCTCTGGTGCTAACTCGATAACTAGGCCTTCTCTTATTTGGCTGTTTGCATATTCCAATTTTTTCTCTCTTCAGCTCCATAAGATTACAGATAACATTGCTCTATTTTCAATGGCTTTCTGCTTAGTTCTTTAGTTCCCTTCCTTGAAATAACTAATCTGTAAATACCATAAAGAGAACACTGTGGGTTTTGTTTTTTGTTTGTTTGTTTTTTAGGACTGACCCACCATGATCTTAGCCTTTTAGGTTCAAGCTGCCTTGGCTACAGTTCATTTTTGCTTCAATTTCCCCTGCCTTATGTCACCCCTCAAAGTTCTGCTGACCTTTCTACCTTTTAGCCATGGCCCTCTGGCTGGATTTCTCAACCTCTTATGTTCCATGAATTTGCAACTGCCACTAAGAGAAAAGAGGCTCATAGAATGCACAGGTGTTGACTCAGGTTCCAGAGGCCTTGACAGCCCTCAAATATTTTTTTCTGATTTTATTTGGCCTATCTAGATTTTTCAGTAGGTTCATTTATCTGCCGCAAGCTACTACCTTTTAGCTAAAAGTAAAAGTCCTTCTGCATCATACTTTTCCTGTTGTCTTTGGTTTTACTCATTTTCTTGAGTGGTAAATAGATACAATGAAATGTATAAATTGTAATTATACAGCTAAGTACAATTTTTATGTAATTATGTACTTGTGTAACTACTCCTAGATCAAAATATTAAAATGCTGAGTATTTCTTGCATCACAGAAGGTCTCAAGAAACCCCTTCTGGTTTTTAACATCTTCCACTCTACAATGAAAAGCCACAATTCTAACTTTTTTTTTTTTTTTTATCAATTAATGCTACTTTTCTTGAATTTCATGCAAATGGAATCCTACAATACCTATGAGCAGGGGAGGGGCAGAGAGAGAGTGAGACACAAAATTCAAAGCAGTCTTAGGCTCTTAGCAGTCAGCACGGAGCCCGACACGGGGCTTGAACCCACCGACCACTAGATTATGACCTGAGCCAAAGTTGGATGTTTAACTGACTGAGCTACCCAGATGTCCCAACCAATGAACATTTTTAATTGTGAAATAGTCTATTTATTCCCAATGCAAATGGGAAAGACAAATGTATTTAGAAGAACCACTATTTACTATTTTTTAGAGGTGCTAGTCACTGTAATAAGATAACAAGTTATATATAGAAATATTGGGAAAGTGAAGAGAAATATCATAATCATTAAATATTCTGCTTAGAAAATACAATAAATATCCTAGATAGAAAAATTATGACAGACCATTAGAAAAACAGAAAAAGTTTTCCATACTAACCAAGAGGAATGACTAAAATAGATGATTCAAATATGTGATTATCTTCAAATTAATCTTTAAAAAATCAATACATTTAAATATAGGGAAATAATTTAATAGACAATTTAGAATCTGGATAGTCAGATAAATGTTTTATTTGTCAAAGTGTTGAATAATTGAGTTAAGGTAATATGAATCTTGCTCTTTACCTAGAGGCATACAAGTACAGATGTTATTTTTTAGAAAAATGCTTTTCTTCTGTAGATAACACATGAAATTTAACTTGTCAACCAGGAGAAAACTATTTAGCTTTTTTCATATTTCTATGAGGAAAGCTAGTGGAGCTACAGGGAGGGTAGTGATTTATTTACAATAAAGGTAATATTGTTTTAAATTGACACTCCTCTCCATGCTAACAATTACTTAGAGAATGATCTATCAGGCTATAAAACCCTTCAAAGAATGGACTTTTGAGAGATCATCCTTTCTACAGTTCTATTCTACTAGCTACAACACAATCAAGTCAATATTGAGCATCCAGAGAAACCAGTAACTGCATTTACTAGTGACTACAATCTTTAAATTACAATACTATTTACTTATATATGAATTGATTTAAACCATAGTAAGGGTTTGCAACATGAAGGAAAAAACTCTCTAAATGTCTAAAGTGTATCTAAATACATATAGGATGGCCAATTAATCTCATGTCAGTATCCGAAGAGGAAGTAAAATCGTGCCCTCAACAATTACAAGAAAAATTTACAATCACATACATATCATGTCTAGAATATAAGTACTCAATACATATTTGTTGATGAATGCTTTTACTTTTTTTTATAATATTCTCATCATACCATGATCAGTAATGCAGTGCTAGTCACAATTCATAATCGTTTGTTACATGTGAATTTGAGCAGTATTTAGGTTAATGGCCTGTAACTCTAATTTACTCCCTTGCCTGGCAAAAGGATGATTTTTTTTTCTACTTCCATGACCCCTAAAGTTTTCTGGATGGTTGGAGATGAGATGGGGAGAACAAACATTTTCTTTGGGCAAGGCTTTCTCAATTTTCCTGTTTTGGGATAATAAAGCATGAGTTTTAATTAAGTTTGTAGGCTTACCATCTGTGAGCATCTGGAGTTTCATTCTGTTGCAGTGTTGAAGCAAGTGTACTAATTCCAACTTGCCCAAAAGTATAGAATATGTAGACCAAATAGCAGGGCAACAGCCAGAAGTTCATTTTTTCCCTTAACGTCACTTTCCATTCTACCTCCAAGTCCATAAAAGAGTTCGTAAACTCTTCAACATCTATTATTATTACTTGCACAGCAAGTTCATAATAAGTCTGTGTTTTTATTCATCTCAGTAACATACTAAATTTGAGATTTTCTGTTCCTAGCTAAGCACTTTTAGAATACAATTTGTTGAGATTCTTTACCTGATAATACAAAAATATTTGTTTTACTTACAAATGGGAAAAATCCAAAAGCTGTCACTATGAAATAATTCTAACTTCTGGATTTTTTAAAATAAAATTTTAAGAAACAAAGAGGACTGTGCATATCAACATTTTCAAACTTCTAGAATCATTGTAACCAAATAGGGTGATGGCTACCCTTTTTAAGGTAACAAAAAAAAATCAATGTCAAACAGGAAAATCATATCAAGTGTTATTAAATCACCCAAAGTCTATGGCTTTGAAATTACAGTATAAAAACTCCATTGTTAAAATTTAATTATTAGTGATATTTGCCACATGTAGTCAGACTTATATGGAATTTAGGTTTTTTTTTATAATTATTGTCAAAAATATTGTTCAAATAACTTCTATTTCTGAAATTGGCAACAATTGATATTGTGGGGGGGGGGACAATCTTTAGACTTAAGCACTGGCCCAAAAATCATTTCGATGAATTGTACATACTTTAAGCTGGAAAACTTTTTAGCAACATATAAACTACCAGCCTTCTGTCAAAGAACTTACATATTTAAAATATCATAAATTGCTTTGAGATCAAAAAAGACTTTTTATTAAAAAATATATTTAGTTATCTATTGCTATGTATCAAAATACCTCCTACTCCAAAACTTGGTTTAAACCAGCAGCTGTTTTACCATCAGCTGGTTTGTCAAAACCAAGGATTGGTTTTACATAAGTAAAAAGTGATTCTTTGTTATGTGCTATCAACTCGGTTACTTGGTAATAATCAGCTGACAGATGGTCTGCTCTGAAGAATCTAAAACAGCTTTATCACTTATGTGTCTTTTGCTTTACTGGTCATGACTGGAAAACAGTCAACCAGACTACCTCCCCATGGCTTCTCCTAGTGACTTGGGCTTGCTCACCACATGGCAGCCTTAGGGCAATCAGATGCATGGGACGGCTCAGGATTCCAACAGGTGGTTTTCCAAAAGGCCTGGGGAAAGGTACAAGGCCTTTTATGACCCAGGCACAAGTCTCAGAGTGTCACATATTCTGTATTCTGTTGTTAAATAAGCCACTAAAGTTAGCCTATATTCAAGAAAATTAGAAACAGACACGGACTCTCAACAAAAGTAACAAAGCTTTTGTGTCCACCTTTAATCTAGCATAATATATAGGAAAAAAGGTTCTATCACATGAATAGACAGACACGTCACACATTGAAAACGCCTGAGTAACACACACCCAAATTAAGACACAGAACATTACCAGCACTATAGAACCTCACTGTATTCTTCTCCTTTCAAATTATAAGCCACTCCTCAAGAATAAATCAACAGTATAAATCAAGAATAAATCAACCACTAGACTAACTTTTAACAGCATAGTTTAGTTATTGTGTTTTATACAAATCAAGTCAAACATATTTTGCATCTAGTTTCTTCTGTTCAACATTATGTCTCTGAGAATCCATCTATATTGTGAGATATAGTTTTAGTGTTCATTTTTATTGCTGTATTCTATTTTAAGAATATAACAAAATTTATTTATTCATTCTGCTACTAGGTAGGTCGATATATAGGTAGTTCCCAGGTTAGGCTATTCCTTAAAATTGCAGAAGTCATAAAATTGCAGACTTTTCCTCCAGCTCTAGGGTGGGGCTTTTCCTACAAGATAGTGAAAGTGTTTTATCATACAGGAACAAAGGGAATAAATCATTTTCATGATTTTCTGCTTATGTATTTTCAACACATGTTTATAGTAGACAAATCAACAACAGCTCAAATGAGTGCTTTTTTAGGAAGACATTTTCCCCGCCTTCCCTGCAAGAGTGACTTTGAACTATCATTATCTCTAATAATGGACCAAATGTCCTATATATGTTTATTCAGGTAAAGAGTTGAACACAAATATTTTAATGCACTGATTTTTAGGCCATGGGTATAAAAATCAAAGGCTCTCAGATTAGGAACAATTCATTGTAAATTATCACTTTGCTATGCTTTCCATAATCTTACAAAAATTTTTATTGGATCACAGCTCCCTATAGGTAAGTTGGTAAAATGAAGAAATTTTCCCTTCAAGAGTCCTAGAATAATGTATTGCCAATGCAGTAAGACTTCAAAACTTTTAGGGAGAGGGTGACCCTTAAAAAATAAGTCTACGAAAGAGGCACTGATCAGCTATTGAGAAAAATAAACTTCCTTGCTCACAAGACAGAGTATCAACAATTTATTTCAAACTGAGATCAATGTAGCCTACAAGCAAATGACAGATTTTCTATGCCTTTACATGGCATCACTGTATTGCTGATGGCGATAACTCAAGAAAAACAATATACAGACGGCAAAATGAACTTGGTTTAATTTTAAAAATTCAGATTATCAAAGAGTGATTGTTTATTTCACCAATAGGTATCAATAAATTGCTCTAAATAGCATGACATGTTCTTTAAATGGATTTTATGGAAATGCATGGTATACACCTTGACTTACTGTTTTGATACCTGGTAGTTGTTTTTCTTGGTTTTGTACTTTCTCATTTTATTATTTTTACATTTTCGTTACAAAAAGTTGACAATGACTTTCTCTTCTCTCAGTTTCACACTTGTTATCCTTCATACTACATCTAAGGTTAGTCTTTTTGTCTTATATCCTAATGATTTCTTCTTTGTGTGCTAAGAACAAAAAGAAGACAGATTTGGTTTTAAGAGAACTTCCCAGAGGAGTTCCCATGCATTTTAAATAATGGCTTGATGGGGAAAAAAATGCAGATGGAATGAACTAAACACTTTGATGTAGTTCAGTGCATTGACAAATATATAAAAGCTAAAGTATTTTTAAAAGGGGCTCAGCTATTGTTTGTTGTATATCTTTATTAGTTGCTCCCTAAAGTGTCCATTCTTGACTTTAAGACTCTCAAAGATGTCTTTATCACAATAATTGGGATTGACTTTATCACTTTCAGAGATTGAGTACCTGGGGTTTGAAGAATACCTAGTTTACTATTCTTTGGTTGGAAACTGGGCCAATAATCCTTGGGAGCACCTGTGTAAAAACAAGCACCAGTGCTCATCACATTCACCCAATTCTCTTCTGCAATCTGGAGGCCTCTGCACTTAATTTACGTTGACCCTACTTCTTAAGTACATCTATTTTTAAGGTAAATCTAAAGAGTAAATTACAAAGATCACAACAAATAATATAGAAAAAGATAAACCATGAGAAGGAGGTCTCATAGAGCAAAGTAACTGGATTTTAGCCAAAATAACCCACACGGTTTTCAGTGTCCACGAGAGCAACTGAAGTATGACAGTTGTTACATATGCTTCATTACCCTCATCTGGACATGTCATCCTTTAGGACAAGGCTGGAATTTCCAAGAATGTCAGAAATGAAGCTGTTGCCGCAAACCTCATTAAAATAGAAAAACTCATTATTAAAGATCTGTTTGTACATAATAAATACCACGTCATAAGCCCTTGAACAACCAGTTTTAACAAACTCTTAGAGCTTAGTGATCCTCAGACAATGGCATGAGTTTTCACTCTCAGACTTATAGCTATTATGTGAATTATTCTGTATTTCTGAATACATCACAAGAAGCATTGCTAGAAATATGTACGTATGTGAAAATACGTTTACCGTATTTTCAGACATATTTCAAAGGCTCAGACAAGTCAGAGAATTTGCTGTTTACCTCATGTCTTATCTTTATTAAAATCAAGAAATATTGGGCCAGTATTTTTTTCTTAACAAAGCAAATTGAACTCCCTTCCCCATGTCTTCATAATTTTCTGCTCAGTTTTTCAGCGTATTGCAAGATCGGAATAGCAGTAATGCTAAAGCAAAGAAGCAGCTTGCAATGACAGATTATTTTTGCAAGGTAAATTGTAAGGCAATATAAATCCATTCATGTAAAATTATAGGTTTTTACTTCTTGCTATTTATTAAGCAAATGAGAGCCTATGTTTCATTCTTTCTATCCACATAGTAGAGCTGTATGACTGGAGACTCCCCATCTATGGTACATAGGACAAAGTTTCTGGAAAGAGACGGATTAGGTCCAAAATTCATCTGTGACATTTCATAGCTATTTGCCTTTGAGCAGTTTTCTTAACCTCTTTGTGTCTTAGTTTTCCTCATTGTAAAATAAGAATTTTAGATACTTACAGTGCTTAGAAAGTTACAAGAAGTGATATGTAGAAAAATCTCCTAGAAAAAGGGATTACTAACATGCCTCTACAGTAGATACTTCATGTCAAGCAAAATTTTTGTCCCAAATGACTTCATTGGTTAGCCTAGACAATAACATATTCATTCTTGAAAACTCTAATCCAGCATCACTACCTCTCGAGTTTCTTGACTTCACTCCATCCCTATATAATCGACAACTCACTGTTCTTTTGCATTTTATCTATGAGAGCACCTTAAAATTTTATTATGTTTGTTTCCTTATTCTTACAACCTATCTTTCATCCAACTTTTTAGATGAACACAGAAGTGTTTCTATTGTTACCGCCCTCCGACCACAGTGCTCCACTGCAGGTTCCCAACTGTTTGAAAAAATGAGGAATGAAAGTTATAGTTCAAGCTGCAAAATAGAAGTCAGGTAGAGGGGCACCTGGCTAGCACAGGTGGTTGAACACCTGACTCTTGTTTTCAGCTCAGATCATGATCCCAGTGTTGTGGGGTCAGACTCCGTGCTAAGCATGGAGCCTGCTTAAGATGGTCTCTCTCTCTTCCACCATCCCTCTCCCCTCACCTTACATGATCTCTCAGGAAAAATTTTTGGTAGCATCTGAAAAAGCATGTCCATTTTGTTGGCAGTGTGTGTGTGTGTGTGTGTGTGTGTGTGTGTGTGTGTACATATGCATGTGTGTCTAAAATGATGCAATAATATTAACCTAATTCAATAACCTTTTCATTCTCAGGAAATAAATAAGGGATAAAACATTAATGAGAATTTCCAGTAGGATTGTTTTAATGGCTTCTCTCAATGATTTTACTTTAGATTTATGGACAATAAAATGCTGTGGGCAGTTTAGATTTCTCTTAACACATTTCCTTAGAGGAAATCATGGTCATACAGAAGGAGGAATTTTGGCATTGACTGCTAGATATTAATAAAAGGACTTTTCTCCTGACGATATAAATGGCTGACAATGTTGAACTTGTGTGCAATCAGATGTGGCCATAGAACTAAGTTATAGCTAACGGAACATGGAATGAAGTGATGGGTCATTCTTACAGGGCAGACCACGGACAGCCTCCTGCACGATCCTGCTACCAGCTATCAAAGATCCTGGAGTGGTGGGGCTACAAAGTAGAAGGTGACAAGGGCCCTGTAGGCTTGAAGGTAAGCTACCCAAATCTTTCAGATCAGAAACCCACTTTGGACTGGTACAGGATTCAGAAATAAAATTTCATTTGGTTCAACTATTGAAATGCAGAGGCTTTGAGTTAGCATACCCAAATAATACAATGGCATTCTTGAACATGTGAATGGACATTTTTTAAGTTATTTATTTTGAGAGCAAGAACATGCATGAGCAAATGCACGGGCAGAGAGAGAGACAGAGAAAGAGAGAGAGAGAATCCCAAGCAGGCTCCACGCTGTCAATATGGAGCCTGATGTGGGCCTCAATCCCACAAACCATGAGATCATGACCTGAGCCAAAACCAAGTACTGGAGATTTAAACAACCAAGCCATTCAGGTGCCCCTGAATAAACATTTTTAGCTGATTAACTTTAAAAAAATCTTTAACAGTACATTATTTATTTTTCCCTCTTTATTAAGAATAAGCTTCCAACATACTAAGAACAAAAGATTTATGTAATGAATTCACACATCATCACCCAGTTTCAATAATTATTAACATGTCCTAATTTGCTTTATAATACTCTCTCCCTCTTTATATAGATATTTAAATATAAAATACAAAATCACGATGCTTTGTCCCCAGATATTTCAGAATGTATCTCTTAAATAGAAAATAATGGCAATGTTTTTTATATCCTAATATAATATCCATATTCAATTTCTCAAGTATTTCAAAAATTGTATTTTATAGCTGCTTTGGATAAATTAGAATTCCAGCCAGGATTCAGGCAATGTACTTAGTTGCTGTATCTCTAATCCCTTAAACCAAAAAACTACTGCCTTCCTCTGCTTCCTTGTCCTTATTTTTTGCTGTGTATATTAGTTTCCTATTGCCAGTGTAACAGATTACCAAAGACTTAGTGGCTTAAAACAAATTTATTCTCTTATAATTTAGGAGGTTGGAAGTTCAAAATGAGTCTTAAGGGGCTAAAAATCAAGATATCATCAGGACTGGCACCTGAAGAAAGTCCCATTAGATAATCTATTCATTGCACTTTCCATTTCTAGAGGCTCCTGGCATTTCTTGGCTCCTGGACACACCCCTCCAAGCTCTGCTCCTCTGCTCCTCTGGAAAAGTACATCAGCTTTTTTCCATGTAGTAAAATCTCCCTCTATACCCCTCTTATAAGATACCTGTGACACATTAATAGCCCGCTGAAAACTAGAATCATTTCCCCAACTCAAGATCTTTAATCACATTTCCACTTTGCAATATAAAGTAATATTCACAGGTTCCAAGGATTAAGATATCTTAATTTCTGGACATCTTGGTATGCCATTTTTCAGATTACTATAGTGTATGGGATTGTGTGATTTAACTTGTTTTTCTGTGTCCTTTATTTCTTATACAATGAAGAGTAGGTCTTAGAGCTTGATGAGATCTTTGGGCAAAAATAAATAAGAAAGTAAATAAATAAATAAATAAATAAATAACTTGTAGGAGATGCTGTGAACTAGTTACATCCCATTGGAGAACATGGACTATCAGGTTGTTATCAGTGATACTAACTTTGATGATATTGTTATGGTAGCCACTGCCAGGCATCTCTGCTATATTTTTTCCTTTTGCAACTGTCAAGACATCTATGGGGTTATATTTTCACACTCTGTGATCATCCTATTTCCTAATACTTTACCTAGTAATTTTAATTACCACTGATGATCCTACTATTTTTATTCCCATCTGTTTTGTAAATCTCTTAAAACTTTGCTAATCCCTTCTTTCTTCCTTTATAAGTTACAGTTCAATGAGGATAACGTAATCTCTCTTCATACTGAAGCATCTCCTAAGCTCTGGGGTCATCTTTTGAACATTAATTTTCTTTGAACACTAATAGAGTAACAAAGAAGAAAATTCAGATTATCTAAGAGATCCTGCTACAAGGATCCTGTTTTTAGAATCCTTGGAAAAAAAAAACAAAAAACAAAAAACGACCCTTTCTAAAATCTTACAAGGATTTCACAGAAGCAAGCTATTTGACCAGACCCGTGAATAGTAATGGCATCATAGACATATGAAAAGAGAAACTACTGCCTTCTGTTCTTTACATTATAGCAAGAGGTTATCACATTTTGAAAGTCGGAATATTTGGAGATGTTTTATGTTGGCTGGAATGAAATGACCCTGATGTTAAAGGTTCTCTCAGTGGAGCCTATTAGACTTGTTTTTCTCAAAGGAATTGCTTATGTCAGATGGAGCACATTTTGAGAATATGGTCACGATCACCTTTCCATTTGATTCTCATTCTCAAAAGATTATAATCATTTCACCAGCAGGGAACCAATTGAAATTTCCCTGAAAATTTCATTGATTGAGATCTGGTGTCATTTTCTTAGGTCCCCATCCTTTAAACCTCTTCCCCACCCCCTCCCATTGCTAAAGATGAGGCTGCTGTTGCCAAAGAAAGTCCCAAGGCCTAGGGCAATCACATATAAGATGCTGACCAGCTGTTTCCTTTCTCCACTAAGTACTAGCTATGAAGATAGAGGGAGAAACTGTTAGAATCAGGACCTGAAATTTGGTTGAATTAACTTCCTGATAAAGATATAGAAGGAAGGTAAGCTCTAAAATTTTATTTTCTGAATATAGTTATGAGGGAAGTAACAGCCAGATCTTCAAACTCACCAAAATAAGATGGAGGAAAAGATGGATTCTTTTGAGTTCAAATATTTTATTTTTCTGCAAAAAAAATTGGGAGTAAATTAATGTTTGATTTTGTTTAGTTTTGGTTTTTGTCTTCTTCCACTAGAGAAGGACCAGCTACTTAACTGTATAAGACTGATGGGGGAAAAATACCATTTTGAAATCCCTGAAAGTAGCTAAAGAGGAGGTTTTCAGAAAAAGAGTGACAATGTTATAAGAAATTTGGGTTTGTGTGCTTTAAAATAGAACTGTTCTCTCAGAAGGGAGAGGATCATTGTGGTGACAGGAAAGGTAGTGTTCCTTAGTTTTCAGTGTACTAGGTGCTGGAATAAATCCTGACCCAATGCTCTTGGCACAAGCTTGAGCCCTGGCCACCCTCTGCCCTGATATGGGAAAACCTCATCATCGGAGTCTCTTCCTCGCCAGCTGAGTCTCACAGAGGTTTGAGGATATGGTGACTGTGATACTAGGGAATGATCTCTTCCCAAGGATATACTACGAAGTGAGTCCTTCTGCATGTGGTGGGAGCAGGAGCAGAGGACCCAGCCTCCAACACTGGGGTCTGATCCCAAAGCCCCATGTAGGCAGGGGGTACAAGTCCTCAAGTCCAGTGGTCCTCAAACCAGCATCCTTAGAATCACCTGGAAGACGTATTCAAACACACGGTGTTGGAAATTCAAGAGAATTTCATTTCTCACAAATATACAGTTGCCAGCACAGGGATCACACTTTCCCACCTATCATGTTTTTTTTTTTTCTGTGCAAGAGACACAACTGATAGGCAGAAACATTTACCCCCTTCTTGAAAGCAGTGCTTGAAAAACAAGCCATAATGACTCCCCTCCCCCTCAGCCAGGACCTCCATGTCTTCCTATGACCACAGGGAACCACGTGTTACAACTCCATGAGCCCTGATAATATGAAATCCTTTCTACTTGGTGTAGCACTAGGTTGGGATACAATTAATTCCTGAATAATTAGTCATTATGCAGGATATCACATCTCTGGCACCCGTGGTCATGGACCAGAGAACATACTTCCTCACGTCAGATCAAATCTACAGAGTGTATATTCAACTTCTACTCAGTGATAAGTTGCTCTTCATTGTGATTCAGGACACCAAAATAGGTCCAAGGCAGACCTATCTCGCTCATTGAGGCATTCAGTGCATCAGCAAGACCATGATATTGCAAAACATACATGGTTAGAGCCCCAGGAGAGGGAAAGCCTTGCAGATCCGCACGTCCTGCCAGTCCCTGATCTGGCTTAGAGATTTCTGTGGCACATGATTAAGCTGCACTCATTTCACAAGAATATTCCATCCCTTCCTGTGTCACTTTTTGTTAATTACAACATATCCTCGAAATTCATAATATTAAGAAGTAGGAAAGGGTATCAAGGAGGAGGAGGAGATGGCCTTTTGCTGTCATAGTCCATGCAAATACATGAGGGAGGCAGATATTAAATATCAATAAGTTAACTAATTACACATCGTAAATGATACAGAGAAATATGGCAGGCAAAAGGAATGTTATATAGGACCTGTTATAGTCTGGTCTCTGAGGATATAATATCTGAGAAATATGCATTGCATTTATGTAACATCCCTTCAGCAGATCTACTGAGCTGCCTCTCTGTGAAAGTCTTGCTAAACCATCTCCCAAGACTCCCAGAGCAGCTCTATCCCAAAGAACTTTCCGCAATGGTAGAAATTATCTAGAATCTCTTTTCCCAGATGCAGGAAGTCTGTTTATAAAAATTTCCTAAATTCACATGAGACTAGTCATAGTCACTACCACAATGGACAGCCCTTGCAGACTCTATAGTGGCCCAAGAAAACTACCTAGGGCTTAATGAGGATCTGCAGACTTTGGGCAACCGATAGAAACCCAGCAAGGCAGAAAGCCAAACATTTAGTTCATCCTAACACATTTCCAGCTTTGCTTATTGTAACCTTCTGTTTCCTAGCTATGTTGTTCATTTTTTACTTGACTCTATCCAATATATTACTGCCAAGATCATGGCTTTTTCTTGCCAATTTATCTGTCTCTCCAATTTCTTGCCCCAGGATCTTATTTATCATTGCCCCCCCGCCAAATGTTAAATATTCCTTTTTTTTTTTTTTTTTTGCTTTTGAAACTAACTACAGTACTGTATGATGCTCTTTTGGCTTTGATATATACACTTAAACTCATATACTTTCTAAATTTTCTTCTCAAGTTCATATACTAAAATATCTACATAAGTCAATACAACTGATTCAATATTGAAAATACTCAAAATATTTTGTATTAATATATTTTCTTTTATTTTTAAAGCATCCCCACATCTATTATGTAAACAACCCAGTGAAGTTTGTAGCATGAGTTAGCCAACATTACACAGTCTATTTTTCTTTACTTAACTGTTGTGTGTGTGTCCTTTGGGAGACTGTACATTAATGTGCAGAATCTTTGTCTATATGTCTATACCTATACTAATACCTTTCCGTGGTCTAGCACAGCATCTGATCTAGAACAGATGCTCAGGTTAGATATTTGTTACCCAAATATTTATTGGGTAAATAAATCACCAAACCTCTGGCCTCTTGCCTTATAATACAGACCACAATAAGTCTTATTTTCTAATTCTTTGTGTAAGGAGTTTATTAAGTTTCTGCTCCTTATCACCAATTTCGTGAAAATTAGTGCATAAAGATCCCCACATAAAACTCCTTTGGCAATAAAAGACCAATGGTGGTAGTTAGGCACACAGTCAACTACTCCTATTTATGTGACGCACATAAAGAACTTCTGATTTCTAATCACACTGGGGCAACAAGGAGAAAATACAGAAAGCTAGATTATCACACGAACTAATGATACAAGTGCTATGTGCATTCTCCTTTGATAAATTGAGTTGGACTCAAAATAACATTAAAGTTTGTCATCTTTAGAAACTTTCGGAAGGGGATTCTGTCAGAAATTATCTTAGTTGTATTTACTTCAAGCAAAGCATATTAAAACAACTTTAAAAAGGGGGTCACTTTCTGTTTATGTTTTAATTTAGGATGGAGAGAAGTTTTAGTGATATTAGTGTTAAAGTAAGCCAGGGTATTCTCCATAAATTAAATCCTGAAGATCAAACCC
Organism: Panthera uncia; assembly: GCF_023721935.1. NCBI lineage: Eukaryota > Metazoa > Chordata > Mammalia > Carnivora > Felidae > Panthera > Panthera uncia. The sequence continues at coordinate 20,079,779 of NW_026057582.1, forward strand.
AGTCTCTTTCTTTCCATGCTAAAATTTGGCATCACTTTGCAATGATTCGTTCAAGCATTTATGAGATGGACCATCCAAAAATGATCACATGCCTCAGTAAACCAAAGCAAAGCAGAGGGAATCGTTGTAGGAAATCTCCCTGGGTTGTGTCCCTGCTATCCATCACTACCATGAACAGAGAGGAGATGGCCCTTTAATAGAAACTGGCTAATTTCTTTAGAAATATCTCATTAGGCCCGCCCTTCCCGAGCTGCTTCTCCATTAAAATGTGATAAATGAATTCTGCCATTGCCAATTCCAGCCTGTCCTTTTTTTCCTTAATGAAATGAAGATGCGTCATGCTGGCAAGCACTCAGGACAGACATAATTATTCATGGAATGCTCAAAGTGTGCTGTAACCCAGCCCATCACTGCCCCAGAGATACTACAGGTGGGAGCTTCAAAAGCCAAAAAGGTGCCTAGACAGAGATTTATTTTCATTTTACTCAGTGGAACAAGTGCTACGGTTCTGTGTACTCTCTTATGGCTTTTTCCTCCATGTATTTTTTTCTCCATCTTAGATAAATGTGTATGTGTAAGAATGAGTGTATATAGGAGTTTGGCACTTAACACTTCTGAATTTTAAATCAGTTTTTAAACCATATTATGGTTAATAAAAGTCAAAATTTATTTTTAAAAATACGTGTAAAAAATATTATATGTAGGGGTAGAACTACATGGTTTTAAATGATGGTCTTCCTTTTCAAACATTAGTTTTGAGATCTAGATTGATAAGGCATATGGCACCCAAACAATATAATTTCATTTCTGAATACCTTGCCTTACCCTACCTGCTAACTAGCATTTCCCTTTGATTGAAAATTACATCTATTCCTTGATGTGTCTCTGCCACTGTGCAAAGTTAGGTTTTTCTCTTTCAAAGTCTTTAGTCTTTCAGATGCTCCTCTTTTCTCCTGTATTTGAATTAATTCACAACTAAACCTATTGTTATAACAGGATCTGAAACTCATACTCAAATGTAGATGGCTATCATCTCAGTGTGCTACCTCCAGAAAAAAAAATGCTATTTGCCAGAGTCAGCCTTTAATTTTTTCCTAAGGCAAAACCTCTCTCTCTTACACACACACACACACACACACACACACACACACACACAGTTATTTTGGTTTCTCACCTTGCAAGGCTCCCCAGGCTGCCACATGAACCACACCTCCTATCAGTCTTGTATGCTGCTTTTAGCCTATACAACAGCACTAAAATTTATAGATGCCAGAAGAACATTAGGAGAAAAATAGACAACTCCAAATTTTAGGGAACTCATCACCAAACAAAAGCATCTATTTACAAAGTAATTTTTCTGTTGCTTTTCAGATGCCAGTTACTTATTAATGAGTTCACCATCTTGTCATTTTGTTTTTATGGCTGAGAAAGCTAACTCATTAATTTCATTTTCTGAAAAGGAAACTTAGCTAAGCTGTAGGTTTATAAAACGGTATATTTGTCTAGCAAAACCTTAGGTTCATTGCCATTTTTAATCTTGGAAGTAGACACAGAGTAGCACTTTTGAAATGCAATGTGTATTTAGAAAGTGAAAAAAAAAATCACCCTGCTTCGCACCCTGCTTGCGACTGGCAGAGTGAGAAGACCCCAGACCATTCATTCTCTCAGTTTCTTCCAGATTAGCAAGAGGCTTATTGCTGGGATGCAGGTGTGGATTTCTTTGCACTTTACAAATCTAAAAATCATTAAAAAGTGCTAAAAACAAACCAAGTAACGAAGGGAGATTAAAAGATAGGGCGAGAATTGATAGCACAGCAAACAGGCCTTTTCACAGATCTTTTCTGGTGATTTAAAAAATTAAACGCACAGTCAAAATTTCCGTATGAATAATCCAAAGATCACGTGATTTCAAGCCATCGTTTTTTCCTTCTTGTTCCTTGGTTACTTCAATAACAGCAATCATTATAACAGTAAGAGCAACATGAGCAAACTAAAATTATTGAGTAATAACTACTGACCTGTCACTATACTAAAATTTTGCATGCATCACCTCATTTCATTCTCAGAGAATAACATTACCTACTACGAAGTAACTTGCCCAAAGTCATACCCAGCTCACCTGTGGGAGAGCCAAGTCTCCCTGCCTTTCTAAATGGAGTTCTGAATGACTTTATGCTCTGGGCACATGGAGTTTTTCTTCTGACTAATCGTGCATTGTTTCATTTTATATTTCATCTGTTAACTTCCTGCCTGAGGATCTTGTTTTCCTCCAGCTACCCTCTAATAAACTAAGGTGATTCACTGTAAATATTTCCCAGCAAGAGAGGACCACTTAAGACAAAATATATCCAAGAATGGGGAAACTCTCTTAGTAGCACTTTGCTCATTAAACCCTCAAGTGCCCATTTGTGTGTTTGCCATCCTCCACAGCTGGCTTAGCTGGGAACGGATGACAGCTCAAAGCGAAGGACAAACAGCTCGGCTCAGTTTTGTGCAGGAGGGCAGCATCTGCTGGCTGACCAGAGTGTCTGCAGAGAGAGAAAGAAAAGAGGGAAAGAGAGGAGAAAAATAAAAGGAAAGTAAGATCAGCAACCTAGACAAAAGATAAGTGACAAGGCTCAAGAGTAGAGGGCAAGTAACAAGATTAGAATTTGTAGAACCAACTGGCAAATTCCCATATACTCTGGCATTGCATGTGCAGAGTCCTAATCCACACTCTCTTTGAAAATGAGCACCACTGATTGTGAGTTGACTATTTGAGATTTAGTAGCACCAGAGGAGCGGTGAATCAGGTCATGAATCAGTTGTATACTGTGTCGCTATGATGCCCCCATATTTCACATAATATAGACAAGACGCCTTGCCTATACCTAGAAGTCTGGGTGACCCAGAGATTAAGAGCATTTTTCAATGGATCTCAGCCAGTTAGAGCCCAAAACAAACCATTCAGTTTCGGAAGCCCTGCCTTCTTTCTCTCTTCCTTCAGGTTCCTTTATGGCAACTCTGGGCCATTCTGACTGCTGACCTAACAAAGCCTAGGGGCTTAGGTAGTCTCCCTCATGGTAGGTTTTCCCTGAAGAGTCATCTCCGTGGGTCATAGGATTGTTACCGACTTCTTTCCTTCCTTTGTTTCCCCTTGGGAGATGGACGGCGATGGGAGTGGCTGGGCTCCTCTCCAGCTTTGACCACATTTCTCTTCCATGCCACCACATTTGTTACCCTCTTCCATATCAGTCCACTCTTCCTCCCATGCCTGGGCTTTACTGCAATGTGTTTACTTCTTTAGTCTCTTTTCTCCACAGGAGTATCATGGCTCGAACATTTCCTGGTTTCTTCTCCTGTGCATTCCAGCATCAAGCATAGTGTCTGCTGTGTAGCAGGTGAGATGAATCTCCTAATTATTAATTGGCAATGAATCAGAGACTGCACCCTCTCAGGCTTGCACATTATTACTACAAAATGGGCTTCTAATAGGATGGGATTTTTTGAGAGATAAATACATGTTAGGAATTTTGCTTACTGTACAGCATAAAATAAACACTCAGTAAACAGTAGTTATAAGAGCCTATTTTTGAAATAATCCTTAAACTTCTCTTTATACCAATCCTTAGCAAACCAGAACCTGGCTTCTGCAAGAAATATTCTCAACGTGGCCAGAACAGAGAAGGAACTAGCACAAGATGACAACCAATATTTACAAACATTTTTCAGAACTGTACCATAAGGTAATTCATTTTATTCAAGTTTCAATATTTAAGATGCAAAAAACTGAAGTTCAGAGAAGTTCAGTGACTTGTGATAGATCATAAAAATAGAAAATGGTGAGCTTGGGTTTTAACCACAATTTGGACTGTGAGCATCTCAAGTGCCCCTTCATTCCACTGCATTTTACTGCCCGTTTTGGGTCAAAAAAGCAGACTTATTTATGAGTTATCAGACATATTTTTGGGTGAGACTCTGTCAGCTTGCAAGAAAGTGTTCCTGCCTACATTCAGGGCTAATTTATGCGCTGGCATTCATAGCCGCATTGTTCTCCAGTGAGAACGCAAATTGACTCAATACATCAGCCGGAAGCTGGTCTTCCTTGAACAGCTGATTCCATGACTTGTCACATTTTCAAACTCCTCTGGGTATCATGAAAAAGGGTGGATGAACATTTTATTTAAAAAATATGAAGAAGAAGGTTGCTATTTCTGAAACATTACAAGATTATAGTTTACTGGTGGATAATACTAACTTTCCCTAATATTGTACCAGATAGAACTGACCACATTTCTACATTTAAGAAATCTAGGTATCTGAAACAAACACTTAGAAGGAATAATTTGGCAGGTGAGTAGGCAAGGTAGTGAATCATTTAGGAGACATGTCACAGCTATTAGCCCGTTTGAGAAATGGCCATCTCCACAATCACAAACACATTTATGCCATTAGTATGAAGGGGGAAATGGGACATTTTTCTTCACTAATGCTTTTAACTCTGACTCATAATGCCCATCCTTTTTCCTCTCTCAAGTCACCTTCCTAAGAATGCATGGCTACACTGTATTCTCACCTCCATCAAGAAAACAGTATCTTATCATTAGAATTTATTCCTGTAAGATTCGATTTCCTTAAGTATGCTGATATTTGTTATCAGTGAAAAACCAGAACTTCTCCAAAGACAAAAGTTACGTAAAATAATAACACAAAATTTTTGGAATTGAGTAGGAGGAGAAAATGGGAACTAAACTTTGTTCTCTCAAATATCATGCACCTTAAAAAATGATACAATAGTTTAGGATTGGTATTAAATTCAGAAATGGAGATCTTGTTTCTTGCTGATATAACTGAATAATCTTAGAGGACTTTAAATTCCAAGAAGGTTACAGACACAGCTAATATGTTCTACCGTAAGAATCTATAGAAATGGATGCGCCTGGGTGGCTCAGTCAGTTGAGCGTCCGACTTCAGCTCAGGTCATGATCTCGCAGTCTGTGAGTTCGAGCCCCGCATCAGGTTCTGGGCTGACAGCTCAGAGCCTGGAGCCTGCTTCCGATTCTGTGTCTCCCTCGCTCTCTGCCCCTCCCCCGCTCATGCTCTGTCTCTGTCTGTCAAAAATAAACATTAAAAAAAATAATCTATAGAAATGACATGTTAATAACTTGTTACTGATTATTTAATAAAGGGCTCAGTTTCTACCCCAGTGGCTTAGGGTTAGTTAGGCACAGACCAACACTTGAATTCTAATCCTACCTCAGTCTTTGAGAAGCTGCATGATTTTGAACTAATCCTATCTCTGCAACTCAGCTCTCTCGTCTGCACATTAAGGGGACAAAATAAAAATAATCAAAGTCACTTCTCCCCATCAAATAATATCATTTGACAGTTATTAATATAGATTTACTTTTTAGTCATTGAAAATATAAATTGTTTCAACACATACACTGAATACGTACTCCTGCCCAACACTGCAGAAGTACAGAGATGAAACAGTGAGTATTTCTATTTCTTTAGCAACTCCCCATCCTAGTGTCCAAGCTAAGACTTTTTTCAATGTGGTACATGAAACCCAAGATGTGAGGATATATAGTAAAAATGTCTCTTTCTTCATAACATTAGCATGGACTATTAAAGCTACAGTGAAATATACAGATGATCACACAGTTACTTTGGTTTTTACCCTAGTATCATGCATCCAGTCTTACTCATTCTATTTTATCTATTCATTGACTTGGTGTGGGGAGTGATATATCAATGCACATCAGGTTTAGAAGACTCCTTTAAATGAGAGATAGAGAGGAGTTCCTGGGATTCAGGATACCAAGAAGATTATGAGCTCACTTCCTGCTATAGGAACTGAGAATCTGACACTGTTCACATAAATTCAATTTCCTTTAAAAATTCAAATCCTTTTTAAAAAGAGAAAACATAGTAACTGACAATCTTCTGCATTTGCATTTATCAAATCAAATTATCTCCTTTGAGATAACATCATAATGGAATACTGTCAGAGGATTTGGGTCTCCTGCCTGGAAAATGAATGGTTCCCTGCAAAGTAGCAATTGGAAACAGCCCCTGATGAGGCTCCCATCCACTGACATTATGTCTAGGGGTGAAACTACTAGGGACTGAAGAGTCTTTATCATGCTGAAGTTCTCTCTGGAATGGCTGTGGGCAATTTAAAGTGTATAACCTACAGTGTTCAGTGCTAAATCCCAAAGCACAAGTAAGTGACTTGCACAAAATGTTGCACATATGGGCTGGAGTATACATTGCTATAAAAACCTCATCCAGGCCACAAACACAGGCAGCCAACACAGCCTACTGACAATAAAGGGAACAATGAGATGAGTTGCGCTGTCATCCAAAGCCCTGAATTCAATTCCTGTGGATGCTGCTGTTTCTCCTCTGCAAAAAATTTAACCCAGGGACACGACACTTTGAGTCTGAGAGATACCTTTAGTTATTTCCTTTTCTCACTACCTAAGGCTGAGACAGCCCCATAAGAAAAGGTACATCCTACCCAGGTTTGAAAAATCTGACTCATGTCTCAGCTCTTATTAGCAAAGTTCCTTTACCACCTTGAGACTCAGATTCCTTATCTTTAAATTTTCTTTAAAATGAAGATAATTGGATAATCATTGCCTTATCTACTTCACCTACTTGTTTCTTGGAAAAAAGTAATATTTTGCATATGAAAATTCTCTGTAAACTCTAAAGCAATATTTAAATGTTAATTGGTAAAAGGAGACTATCACATTCAAAAGAATGGCAAGGTTTTAGGATTTTTTGGCTTTTATTTTAACTGTCTAGCAGGATATGCATATCATCAAGTCAATGCTTTCTCAATGAATTTTTAGATGATATCCAAGGAGCAGAATCGGGCATGAAGGGGTGGGGTGTTGGGAATAGCTGAGTATCTGGATGATGTTAAAAAACCAGGTTAAAAATACTCTTATTACAGGGGAACCTGGGTGGCTCAGTCGGTTAAGCATCTGACCTCAGTTCAGGTCATGATCTCATGGTTAGTGGGTTCAAGCCCCATGTTGGGGTCTCTGCTGACAGCTCAGAGCCTGGAATCTGCTTTGGATTCTGTGTCTCCTTCTTTCTCTGCCCCTCCCCTGCTCTTACTCTGTTTATTTTTGAGAGAGAGAGAGAAACAAACATTAAAAAAAAAACTTTAAATACTCTGGTACAGCTCAATGTTTTCTACATGATTAATTGACCTTTGGGTGGACAGGCTGAAATGGAAAAGTTGGGCTAGAAGTTCAGAAGTGGCGAGGGAAGTATGGAGATCCTGGTGTAGATGAAGGGATAATAGTAGCTAGGAGGTGACAGATTTGGGAAAGAGGAAGAGGGACTTCCCCAGCTCCTTTCTGCCTCCAGGACAAAACCTGGAGGGAAAAAAATAAGAAGTTCTGTGGTTGGCTCGAGGTTGGGGAGTATCAGGAACTCAACATACTATACCCAGAATAATGATAGAGCACAACTGAGCAGCACTGATGGAGACCTCAATTCCCAACATGTTAACAAAATGTGTTCCATACCTGAATACTGGGATTGTGAGAGGATCCTAGAAAACTCAAAGTGTGGATATGAATATCATTGTACAGAAGACAGGAGGAGCCCTATGCTCCCACCTCCTTCCCGCCTTATGTATCTATCTCTGTAAAAGCAGCCCACTACCTGAGATTCATGCTTAGCAGCAATGACAGTGGCCAAAGCTGTGAACACTCATGGTGAAAGTAACCAGGCCACACCCTGAGGCACTAGGGTTCAGCAGGGTTTCATCGTCCAAGGCAAGTTCTTAAAAAGTGGATTGCCAGACAAGGCAGGAATGAACATTTTGAAGAGTCTGAGTTTCCCAAAATCAAGGTGATCACAACATGGACAAATGACTACTGTGTTTTTAAGTTAAAGGCACAATTGCAAAATTGATAGCTAACCTCTGTATGTCCCTCCTTCACACATTCTCTGCCCTCACCAAAAAAAAATGAAACTAGTAAACACATTCACTAAAGTTGCATCTGATTAATATATTCAAAACAGAACTCATAACTTCCTTTCTTCAACACAACCAAGACCATTTTGCCCCACTTTTCCCCACACACTCTACTGTGGCTTAATGCAAGCTCTCCAGAAGGTGTTCTGTCCGTCCATCCTTCATTAGGAGACAAAATTGCTTATAATCTCCCATGAACAACCCATTGTCCAATTTTCTTTGAGTTCACACTGTTACAAATGTCCTTAATTAACCTCTAACCTTCATTTAGTTATGGTGCTCAACCCCATTCTACCACTTACCGAGTTTATGACCTTTGGAAGGTTATATAACTCCCACGAGCTTGAGCTTGCTCACATGTAAATTGAGGACTGATTCTTTTGTTAATTCCTGCATCCAAAAAACGTTTGTTAGTCTACCACAGTGAACAAACCAGACAAACATCCCTGCCCTCACAGTTTTCATCATAGTGGAAGACACAAACCATTAGGATACAGGGGCACCTGGGTGACTCAATTGGTTAAGGAACCTGCTCTTGATTTGGCCTCAGGTCATGATTTTATGGTTGGTGGGATTGAGCCCTGTGTTTGGCCCTGCTTTGGGTCACATGCTGGGTTCCGTGCTGATAGCTCAGAGCCTGCTTGGGATAGTCTCATTTTCATTCTCTCTCCCTCTCTCTCCCCCTCCCCCCTCCCTCAATGCCCCTACCCGCATGCATTCACGTGCACTCGTGCTTTCTCAAAAAACTAAATAAACTTTCAAAAAACCCATCAAATAGGTCAGATAGTAATAAGCACCTCAAAATAAAATAGTGCAAAATACAAATGGCTAGAAGCATCTGGGAGAAGCGTCAGAGAAGGTCTTAAACATTGAGGCAAAGAACTGAGGGAGGTGGGAATGTAAATTATATCTCTAATGTTTGGGAAAAGCATTTCAGGCATGGAGAATAACAAGTGCACAAGCCCTGAGAAATAAAGCTAGTACAGTAGGAGATTGACTCAAACAGCTCAGAGCCTGGAGACTGCTTCAGATTCTGTGTCTCCCTCTCTCTCTGCCCTTCCCCAACTCCCTCCCTCCCTCCCTCTCTCTCTCTCAAAAGTAAACATTAAAAATTTTTAAAAATAAAACAAAGGCAATTGAAGGCAAGGGCAGAGAG
>NW_026057582.1:20088928-20167477 GCF_023721935.1 Panthera uncia
AAGGGCAGAGAGTCAATAAGAGATCATATAGGACTTTATAGAGCACAGTAAGGACACTGGATTTTACTTTGAGTAAGATGAGACTCTATTGGAAGTCACTGATCCAACTTTAAACACACACACACACACACACACACACAGTGACTGCTAAGTTGAAGGAGAGTAGGGGCATAAAGAAGACCACTTAGGAGGTCAATGCAGTAATTGAGTGTGGTGGTAAGCCGGGTCGGGTGTAGTAGTGGAAGTAATAGGAATTATGCAGATTCTGAATATGTATAGACAGTTGAACTGACCAGATTGATTGAAGGAGCACATTTAGATAAGAGAGAAAAAGTAAAAAACAATAGGTTTTGGTTCTGAGCAACTATAAGAATGAAGTAGCAGTGAATACTGTGACAATAGCACTTTTAGGAGGAAATATTTGGATTCCTATCAGAATATTTAAAGCCATGAGATTACATAAAACCACTAAGTGAATGAGTACAGATTAAGTAATGAAAGATCCAAGGATTTATCCCTGCCCCCCCCAACACCTACAAGTGAAGAAACTATAACATAAGGAAAATAAAGTATAGAACAACAGTAGAGAAACTAGGGTTAAATGAAATAATGCTGTTCTAAGTTTCTTTTACTGTAAAGTTTCATTACATTTATTATAAGTACACCGTGGTGAGTTAAGAATGCATATTATATTTTTCCCTAGAACAATCACAAAAATAAAAATACAAAGACATAATGAAAGGTCACTGAGGGAGACAAAATGGAATACTAACAAATATTCAATGATTTCAAACATATCCAGACAAGGAGAAACAAAGGAACAAGCAGGTGGGATACAAAAACAAATAGAAAGATAGTAGACATAAAAGGCTAACTAAATTAGTGATTACATTAAATATAAACTCAATACTTCAATTAAAAGATTACCAGACTCAACAGAAATAAAAGGTTAAAAAAATGTCTACAAGAGAGAAACATTACACTTAAGAACACAGAGGTTTAAAAGAAGGTAAAAGAAAGCTGGTATAGCTCTATTAATAACAGACTTGAAGTAGACTTCAGATCAAGAAAGAATACTGCTCACATTTGCTCATGGGAGTTTAACAATACATCTTCTTTGGAAAACTGTCAGCTTTTTACAAAGTTAAGCACACATCTACCCAATAATGCAGAAAACACACCCCAACATGTTTACCCAATAGAAAGAAAAATTTATGTTCATACAAAGACTTTCTCAAAAATGCTCATAGTTGCTCCAAATGCAGGAAACAATTGAACCAAATGGAGAAAATGACTCAAATTCCCATGAGCAAAGCAGAGACAGAATTCTAAATAAAATAATGAACTACTGTTATGTGTGCCAATGTAGATAAAGCTCAAAGACATGTTGGGCAAAAGTCAGATACAAAAGATTATATACCCTATGTTCCGTTTATATGAAGGTCAAAGATAAGCAAAACTACAGTTACAGAAACCAGTAATGTGGTTACTTCAGTAGCATACAGGAAATTCTCAGTGTGAAAAAAAAAATCTCCATTAGGGATGGTTACATAGTATATACATTTGTCAATTTTTTTGATTTTTGTGCAAAAAAAATATAACTCAATATAGTTAGTAAGCTAAAGTAATGAAGATGAAGAATTAGAAAAGAGACTTAGAGGAAATAGACAATTAAGTAGGAGATTATCATAGTCAGATTATAATGACCCAGAAACCAAGTAAAGAAATTATTTCAAAGTAGATCTATATTTAGAACAGATCAGAAAAGATAGTGATCCACTGTGACAAATGCTAGGGACCGTCAGTTGACCACTGGATAGCACAATAGAAATCATTGGTGTCTGATAAAAACTGTTTAGGTAGAGTGTGGCCTTCAATCTTTAGCAAAGTTCAAAAGAGTAGAATTAGCAAATAAGCATAAATTTTTAAGGAGTTGCTGTAGAGCAAAGACACTTGAGTCAGTCATTAGAAAAGAAAATTTGGCCAAAAGAACCATCTTTCCCCAGATAGGAAAATTAATAGCTTGAAGCTCTGCTGATAGAAGTCATGTGATAGAGAAAAAATTGATAACTGAACAAAGACTAAAGGGATTTTCGAACCATATCCCTGAGTAGGTAAGCAAGGATAAAATCTAGATGAAAGGTTAATATTTAATTCTAAAAGGTATGTGTGTGGTTGTGTGTATATGCACATGTATGTGGATCAGTGTCAAATAAGATAATTATGCTTAGCATAGTATCTTAACACATGTTTCTGTAAGTACCAGCTATTTTATTGCAGGTAAATAATCAATTCATGGGCCATTCTATCCTTAATATTACTGCTTTCAGCTGGTCAGTGTTCTAATATCCCTTCACTCTTATCCATGGGGAAAGATCTATTACAATTATATATGTCAAATCATAAATGTAAGCCAAAGCATTATCATTTCTATGGCTCTTTGCAATCTCACATCTAATCATGACACGAAAAGTTTTTCTCATGTTTCAATTCTGGGCTTTGGGAATACACTAGAGGAGCTTTGGAGGGAAGAACAGTGTACTTGCAGGCACCCCCGAAATTTAACTAAGAAAACGGGTCCCTGAGCTGTTTACATAAAAGGCTGACTATCTAAATATGAGCTGGTACCAAAAGCCTTCTTTCCAAACTTGGCAAACTACATGGGCTTTCTGTTTCTGTTGAAATATATTAAGTCGGAACATTTGGATGGGGATCCAAGTGTACTCTTAATTGCTTCTAAGAGTTCTCAGCCAATCAGACACAAATGTCAGGTTGTACTTGGAGACAACGGAGCTAAAGCCACAGGGCTGAAGTTTAGGAAAAATGGACATTTTGCGACTCCCAGACTCACTATTCTGGGTGATGAGCTCATTCCAACATTAGTGAGTCCTAGAATTCATCACCTTCCAAATGCTAAAATAAAATCAGGGAAATGTCATCAAGTTGTTAACCATTATTATCTATTAAAGTAGCACTACCGAAGACGAGGAAATCACCTAATAAAGCCAATATTTCTTCTTTATATCACCTAGAACTGTCAGGACTCCAATAAATTATAATAGACCCAACTTAAAACCAATGACCTGCATATTATACACTGAAAATCCCTCTTATCTCAGCAAGTAACTAACACCGGTCTTGTCAATTAGGATGGGAGAATGTCAAGGTTAAATGTTTCTCAAAGCTTCTGAAGTCTACCTTTCAAATTTGAACCACTTGAAGTGTCTGTTTATTGACTCTCAGCAAATGCACTTCCCTATTTCTTAAAAAAAAAAAGATGGACTTGACAAAGATACAAAGAGCTCTTACAGAAAATATAGCAATGCAATGATGGGCTAAATGAATGTATAAAGAGAAACATATTGAGGGAAAATAAAAGCTTTAGAGAAGCCCCAAAGTGGCCCATTTTAAACACTGAAAATTATGGCAAGTTCTCTCTCCAAGTCTGTTTCTTTATCTAAAAATAAAGACAATAACCTCCCTCACAAATGATTATGTTGAAAATGAAATTAAAATACTATATTTAAAGTTTCTGGAAATAAACGGTGACTAATTCAAAGATATAATTGGTAGTATTATTTCATAAAATGTCCATTAACTTATCCAACTAATATTTAGTAAGCAGCTATTTTATATGGGCATTTAGGTAGTAGACATAGGGAACATAATAAACAAGACAAACCATCTTTACTTTCAAGGAATTTGCAGTCTAGTGGTAAGTGGAGATGATTAAAAAAGCAATTACTAGACAGAATTATTTGGTAAAAGAAATACAAGGCTAACTGATGCACAAAAATACCTCAGACACAATGGTCTGGTACGTTTGGAAATTCAGGGAAGGCTACCCAAGTGAAAGAACACCAAAACTGCATTCTGAATGATGAGCAGATATTAGCAAGGCTAAGTGGTTATGGAAAATGCACGAGGTGAAAGGTAGGCTATACAAAATCTTGGGGATAGAGAAAAAATGGTGCATGCTGTTACCAGAGAACAATTTAGAATGGATGGAATGAACAATTTAGAATGGATGGAATGAACAATTTAGAATGGATGGAATGAACAAAGGGTTGAAAGAGATTCAGTGAGGATAGTCTTTCCTGCTCCTATCTGAGTATATTCCTGGGAGGCTTTGGAAGGGTATAAGGAGAAGAATAGAATCAATCCCAAAGTCTTTTATGTTCCTGCTATCTCCAGAAAGTAAGTCACAGATATCAAGCATTCATGACACAATCTGATAATCTCTTTGCCTATGTGAAACATGTAGAGAAACTGGGGAAAATTAACAAAGGATTAAAGAGAAAAGCACAGCAGTTTTGGACTGCAGTAAAGAGTTAAAATATAGGAGGTGAACAGTAGAAACTGAATCACACTCAGCATTTCAAACAGAAGACCCATCTGTTGAATTTGCTTATGCTCAAGATATCCTATCCCCTCCTCCTTCTAGTGAACTGACATTTACATTTTGCTACCTGGCTTAAATGACTCTTCCTCTGTGGAGCTTTTCCTCAAACCCACAATGCAGAACTAAACCCCCCTTTCCAGTATGTTCTCATAGCAAATGTTACTTGGATGAGATACATTCCTTTTATTATTGCCTATTAACGTGAGTTTTTCTTTCTCAAGATGAGCTGAGGACAGAGCTAAAATCTTTATTCACCTATATATCTGTGGCATAATTACAAAATTAGTCTCTGGTACTATTTAAAGAATATATTCTTTGGACTCCTATATGCATTTAGAATTGATGTGACATTAGTGTATATATTATCAATATAGATGGATGCATAGGAAGGACTGATGGATTCTTATATAAGAAATCTACAGCTAATGACTGGGCTATCTCCCAAATGGTATTTGAGTTTGATAACATATTGCTTGAAATTTGAAACACTTACCCCTAGAAATAATAGCATAGGAGAAAGTACTTTGTCAAGAACACCCATTTAACAAGTAAACCCTATACCCTTACTTAATTAAATAATTTTATTATAATTTCTGTGGGGAAAGTACAACCCAGGTTCCAACGGAAGAGGTCAGGAATAATTCTCATGTACCCTTATCTCCCTTATCTGCACTGAAAGGCTCAGCCTTTCTATAATACAATATGAACAGATTTCCCCTTCATCTATACCAACTGGATTCCAGGGATGGAATGGCCATGTTTTCTGAATCAAAGGTCAGGATGCACAGTGTTCCCGTGACATGATAAATGGACAGAATATTTGAAATTCAATGCTTTTCTTTCTAACGGAGCTTCAGAGGAAGAAAGTGCATCAGGCAGAAGATGGAGAATAATGGCAGTTCAAGGAGGAACAGCAGGGGCTATTTTTCAGGAGATAAGATTGGTCAGTCAGAAAGCCCTAACAAGTACTATTAAAGTTTGATGAAGGTTAATCTGTAGGATGGAAACGATGGCTGTGGCTCCCAATAGAGGGAGCAGCCTCTTACGTATCGGTGCCCAGACCTTCCTTAAGCAGAAAGCAGCATTCCATAGCTTCATGTATCCATTGGTAGCAATGATGGTGGTTCCTCTGGTAACATCTGTGTGAGGTACAGAAATGGCAGCAGCTGTATGCTTATATAAATCAAAAGATAATAGATTAGGTATTACCAAGAAAACATCAAGCTTTTCTATCTTCCTAATTCTTGTCCCTCTTAAATTTGCCCATTCCACTTTTTCCCCTTGGCTTTGGACATGCTTACTGTGTGGTAGGACATTTTGGAGGAAAACTCATGTTAGGACTTTGTAACAGACAGGTTGTACAAAAGTTAATCTGCTTACAAAAGAAAACAACCGGCCAGTTTATGTTCAGTCAAAAGGGACAAAAGTAGTCTGGAAAGAAATTCAAATGATGATAGTTTAGTGTAGGGATCAATATCCAAATCTCAACATTACAGTTTTGACAAAAAATCCGAAAGTCTAAAACAATGAACATGAAAATTGCTTTTAATAGCTTCCATTGCCAAGGATCCCTGTTATGCCTACTTGGTTGGCTAAGAAACTGCTGATTTTTAAGGCTGGAAAGATGACAGAGTAAGAGGACCCAAAGCTCACTGCATCCCACAGATACAACTAGGTAACACATGAGTATAAATAACCAAGAAACCAACCAGAAGACTCTAGCAGAACAAATTCCACAACTAATGGTACAGAAGAGGCCACACTGAAGCAGGTAAGAAGGGCAGAGATGTGATGAACTGGACTCTGCTGTACACAGGCAAGAGAAAACCAGAGCAGATCGTTCCAGGGAACCCACATGAGGAAAACAAATCCCTATAACTTTTGGGGTTGAAAGCAAGAGGGGCCTAATTTCATGAGTCCTTACAACCAGAGAGACTTAAAGCCTGGAATTAAAAAAAAAAAAAAAATCAGTAGCCTCTGCTCTGGGAGAGACAGGAGGGTGATAGGAAGTTTAATCCCTGACCTTAGAGAGACAAGATGACAAGCGGGTCCGAAAAGGTACAGCATAGAAGCAGCCCTTTGAAAAACACCCGGGGCATATGGAAGGAAAGAGTAGTTCACTCATTTCAGAGCCTGTCACACAGGGAGATTCCTCCAGGAACAAAGGAGCGGCAGGCACCATTTCCCTCCCCCGGCCGACATCATAAACACACGGCCACCTGTGAAATCAGCACAGAGCCACGCTCACTACCTAACTTGCTTATTCCATGCTCCAACCCCCATGCTTCAGGGGATTTGCCCTTCCCAGTCATGCTTGCCTTGGTCTAGGTGCTGTGGGTACCCTCCGCCTCAGAAGACCTGTGCAAACTTTACCAGCACCGTGTGTCCTGATCTGTGCATTTTGTGGGGTCTTGTTTCTAGTGGTGGCAGGCCCTGTGGAAGCCCAAAGCACACCTTATTAAAACTGCACTCCTGCCCAGGCAGCCTCAGTCCCTTTAGCAACAGGTTTCATTTTGCAGGCAGACCAGCAGGTACCTTGTTAAAACTGTGTGCCCCACCCCTCTGTTGGACAAAAACACTCCTCACAGCAGGCAAAGAGACTGCCTCTGCAGACCACTGAATTGAAGGGGAAAAAAGCAGCCATGACAAAATATCAGGGCACACATGCTACATATAGGAGACACCTCCCAAAGTATCTGATTTGGAGAACAAGGGACACTGCACTAGAGGGCACTATAGGACCCCTTCTGAAGGCCATTCCCTTCAAGAGTAGGACATGTAGCTAACTTTCCTAATGCAGACAAAGACACAGAGTTAGACAAAATGAGGAGAGAGGCATATGTCCCAAATGAAAGAACAGGACAAAATCACAGCAAGAGAACTAAGTGAAATGGATGTAAGTAATATGTCTCATAGAGAATTTAAAGTAATGACTATAAAGATACTTACTGAACTTGAGAAAAGAGTTGAGAACATCAGTGAGACCCTTAAAGAGAGAACAAAGAACCAAAGATGAAAACACAATTAAATTAAATTAAATTAAATTAAATTAAATTAAAAATACACTAGATGGAATAAATAGCAGGTTAGAGGAAGCAGAGGAAGAAATTTGCAACTGGAAGATGGAGTAGTGGAAAGTAATCAGGCTGAGCAGGTAAGAGAAAAGAAAAATTATGTAAAATGAGAATAAACACAGAGAACTCTGTGACACTATCAGGCATAATGACATTCACATTCTAGAGATCCCAAAAGAAGGAGATAAAGAAATAGGAATAGAATTTATTTGAAAAAAATATACTAGCTGAAAAATTCCTTAATCTGGGGAAGGAAACATATCCAGATCCAGGTAGTACACAGATTCCCCAACAAAATCAACTCAAGGAGGTCCACAACAAGACACATAGTAATAAAAATGGAAAAATAGTAGTGATAAAGAGAATTTTAAAAGCAGCAAGAAAAAAGAAGACCATTACATACAAGGGAAACCTGATAAGTCTATCATCAGCTGATTTTTCAACAGAAACTTTGCAGGCCAGAAGGGAGAGGCATGATATAGTCAAAGTGCTAAAAGGAAAAAAAATGCAGCCAAGAATACTGTATCTAGTGAGACTATCATTCAGAATAGTAGAGATAAAAAAAATTCTCAAACAAAAACTAAAGGAGTTCATGACCACTAAACCAGCCCTCCAAGAAATATTAAAGGGGACTCTTTGGGTGGAGAGACCAAGAAAACAATATAAATGTAGGAAACACAAAAATAATAAAAGTAAGTTTATCTGTAAAAATCAGTCAAGGGATTCACACACACACACACACACACACGATGTAAAATATGACACCATATACCAAAAATGTGGGGAGAGAGGAATAAAGAACGGGTTCAAACTGAAGAAGCGACCATCAACTTAACATAGGCTGCTATATGCAGAAGATGTTATGTACAACTCTAATAGTAACTACAAATCACAAATCTGTGATATGCAATAGACATGCAAAGAAATCCAAGTTTATCACTAAAGAAAGCCAACAAACCAAAAAAGATGGCAAGAAGAAAGGATTAGAGAAAAACTACAAAAACAGCCACAAGTAACAAAATGGCAATACAAGTTAATAATTACTTTGAATGTAAATGGACTACACACTCCAATCAAAAGACATAGGGTGCCCCTGGGTGGCTCAGTTAGTTAAGTGTCCAACTCTGGATTTTGGCTCAAGTCATGATCTCATGGCTGTGAGATCAAGCCCTGCATTTGGCTCCATGCCCAGCATGGAGCCTGGCCATCCCTTGTTCATGTGTGCTTGCTCTCTCTCTCTCTCCCCCGCCCCTCTCTCTCTCATTCTCAAAAAAGAAAAAGAAAGAAAGAAAAGAAAGAGAAGAAAAACCATCTATATGCTGCCTATGAGAGACTTATTTCAGATATAAAACACATGCAAATTCAGAGTAAGGAGAAGGAGAAACATTTATCATGCAAATGGACAAAGAAAGCTGAATTAGTAATATTTATATCAGACTAAATAATCTTTAAAACAAAGCCTGTAACGAGACTAAGAAGCACACTACATAATAATAAAGGGAACAATCCAACAAGAAGATAAAAAAATTGTCAATACTTATGCATCCAATATGGGAGCACCCAAATACATAAAACCATTAATAACGAACTTAATCAATAGCAATACAATAATAGTAGGGGACTTTAACACCCCTTACATCAATGGACAGATCATCCAAACGGAAAATCAATAAGCAAACAGTGGCTTTGGATGCCACACTGGATCAAATGCATTTAACAGATATATTCAGAACATTCCACCCTAAAATGGGTGTCTGGATGGCTCAGTCAGTTAAGTGTTTGACCCTTGAACTCTGCTCAAGTCATGATCTAGATCTCATGGTCATGAGATCAAGCTCCACATTGGGGTCTGTGCTGGAAGTGTGGAGCTTGCTTGTGCTTCTCATTCTCTATCTCTCTGCCCCTCCCCTGCTAGTGTGTGCTCTCTCTTTCAAAATAAACTTTTTTAAAGAACATTCCACACTAAAACAGTAGAATACACATTCAAGTACACATGGAACATTCTCCAGAATAGATCATAAATTAGGCCACAAAACAACTATCAATAAATTAGGAAGATCAAAGTCATACCATGCATCTTTTCTTATGTTTTTAAATAATTTATTTTAAGAGACAGAGAGCAAGCATGAGCTCACAAACCATGAGATCATGACCTGAGCTGAGATCAATAGTCAGACGCTTAACCAACTGAGCCACCCAGGTACTTCAATACCATGCATCTTTTCTGACCACAACACTGTGAAACTAGAAATCAACCACAAGAAAAAAATCTGAACAGAGTACTAATATATGGAGGTTAGACAACAGGCTTCCAAACAATGAGTGGGTCAACCATGAAATCAAAGAATCAAAAAGTACATGAAGAGAAATGCAAATGAAAACACAATAGTCCAGAATCTTCTGCAATCCAGCGAATGTGGTTCTAAAAGGAAGTTTATAGCAATACAGGTCTACCACAAGAAGAAAAACCTCATACAACATAACCTTACACCTAAAGGAATTAGAAAGAGAACAAACAAAACCCAAAGCAGAAGAAGGAAATAGTAAAGATTAGAGCAGAAATAAAGGATAAAAAACTTAAAAATAGATCAATGAAACCAGGAGGTGGTTATTTAAAAAAAACAAAAACAAAAGTAAAATTGATAAATCTTTAGCCAGACTCATCAATAAATAAATATAGACTCAAACAAAATCACAAATGAAAAAGGAGAGATAAAAATTACATCATATATATTCTCTTACAGTTGTTTGTATATTATGAAAAACTATATGCCAACAAATTAGATAACCTAGAAGAAATGGATAAATTCTTAGAAACATATAATCTACCAAAACTGAAGCAGGAAGAAATTGAAATTTTGAACAGGTCAAGCACTAGCAAGCAGCTTCAATCAGTAACCAAAGAACTCCCAACAAACAAAAGTCCAGGCCCAGATGGCTTCACAGGTGAATTCTACCAAATATTTAAAAAAGAATAATACCTATTCTACTCAAACTTTTCCAAATATTAGAAGGAAAACTTCCTATTTATTCTGTGAGGCAAGTATCATCCTGATCCCAAAACCAAAGACATAACAAAAAAGAGAACTATTGTTCAATATCTCTGATGACCGTAGATGTAAAAATCCTCAACAACATACTAGCAAACTGAATCCAACAATATATTAAAGACATCATTCATCGTGATCAAATAGGATTTATTCCCAACACACAATAGTGGTTCAATATTCACAAATCAATGTGATATGTCACATCAATGAGAGAAAGGATAAAAACCATATGATCATTTCAATAGATGTAGAATAGGCATTTGACAAAGTACAACATCCCTTCATGATAAAAGCCCTCAACAAAGCAGGTTTAGAGGGAACATACCTCAATATAATAGAAGTCTTATATGAAAAACCAACATCATACTCTGCCAACGTTACACTCAATAGGGCAAAAATGAGAGCTTTCCTCTTAAAGTCAGGAGCAAAACAAAACAAGGATGTCCACTCTCACCACTTTATTCAACATAGTACTGGAAACCCTAGCCACGGAAATTAGACAACCTAAAAAAATGAAAAAAAAAAACATCCAAATCAGTAAGGAAGAAGTAAAAGTTTCACAATTTGCAAATGACTTAATACTACATATAGAGAACTCTAAAGATTCCACCAAAAAACTACTAGAACTGAAAAATGAATTCATTAAGTTTGCAGGATACAAAATCAATGTGCAGAAATCTTTCACTTTTCTCTACACTAATAATGAAGTAGAACAGGAAATTAATAAAACAATCTGATTTATAGTTTCATTAAAAATTAAGATATCTAGTAATCAACCTAACCAAAAAGGTAAAATACCTATACTCTGAAAACTATAAAACAATGATGAAATAAACTGAAGATGACACAAATAAATGAAGATATTCATTATCATTGATTGGAAGAAAAAATGTTGTTAAAATATCTATATTCTCCAAAACAATCTACACATTTAATGCAGTCTCTATCAAAATACCAACAGCATTTTTCATAGAGCTAGAACGATCCTAAAATTTGTATAGAACCAAAAAAGACCCTGAATAGCCAAGGTAATTTTGAAAAAACAAAGGCAAAGCTGGAGGTATCACATTTCTGGACTTCAAGGTACATTAAAAAGCCATAGTAATCAAAACAGTATGGTACTGGTACATAAATAAATGCACAGATCAATAGAATGGAATAGAAAACCCAAAAATAAACTCACAATTATGTGCTCAATTAATTTTCAGCAAAGCAGTAAAAAATATCCAATGGGAAAAAGATAGTTTCTTCAACAAACTGTGTTGGGGAACCTGGTCAGCTAAAAGAATAAAACCAGACCACTTTCTTACACCGTACACAAACTCAAAATGGATTAAGAACCTACGTGTTAGACCTGAAACCATAGAAATCCTATCAGGGTACACAAGCAGTAATTTCTGACACTGGCCATAGCAACATCTTTCTAGATAGGTCTCCTGTGGCAAGATAAACAAAAGCTGTATCAAAATAACATATATTGGGACTATATCAAAATAAGAAGCTTCTGCACAGCAAAGGAAACCACACAAACTAAAAGGCAATCTAGTGAATGGGAGAAGATATTTGAAAATGGCATGTCTAACAGAGGGTTAGTATCCAAAATATATAAAGAACTAGAAACAAATCCACACCCCAAACCCCGAATAATCCCATTAAAAGTAGGCAGAAGATATGAACAGACATTTCTCCAAAGACATACAGATGGTCAACAGACACATGAGAAGATGCTCAACATCATCCATAATGATGAGAATGCAAATCAAACCCACAATGAGATATCACATCTGTCAAAATGGCTAAAATAAAAAAAAAAATACAGGAAACAGTAAGTATTTGCGAGGATGTGGAAAAGAAGGAAGCCTCATGCACTATTGGTGTTAATGAAAACTGGTGCAGCCACCTTAGAAGACCATATGGAAGTTCCTCAGAAAGTTAAAAATAGAATTACCCTATGATCCAGCAATTGCACCACTGGGTATTTACCCAAAGAATATAAAAACACTAATTTGAAGGGATATATACACCCTCTGTTTACTGTAGCATTATTTACAATAGCCAAACAATGGAAGCAGCCCAAGTGGCTATCAATAGACGAAAGGATAAAGATGTGGGGTGTATGTGTATGTGTGTGTGTGTATGTGTATGTACATACATACACAGAATGGAATATTATTCAGCCATAAAAAATGAAATCTTACCATTTACAACAACTGGATGGAGCTGGAAAGTACAGGCTGCGTGAAATAAGTCAATCAGAGAAAGACAAATAGCACATCATTTCACTCATGTGGAATTTAAGAAGCAAAGCAAACGAACAAAGGGGAAAAAAAGACAAGCCAAGAAACACTCAACTATAGAGAAGTAGGGGAATGGGTGAAACAGGTGGTAGGGATTAAGAATACATTTATGTTGATGAGCACTGAGTACTATACGAAGTATACAATATGGTGACTCAACGTTTCCAAACTCCTGTAACACTGTATATTAACTACACTGGAATTAAAATTTTTTTAAGTACAAAAAAATTGCTGAAATTCATTGAAAGGTGAATGCAAATGCTGTGCAAGCTCCTAGGAACTTTCCCTTCAAAAATAGAATTTATAGTGAAATAGAACAGTATACAAAGATGTGCAATGTTTCTAAGTCACCACCTAGGGCATCTCCTCCTAACCACCACTTAAGAGGAGCCAAGGTGAATACATCAACAAATCAATTATTTCTTTTTCACGTATTAGAATTTATCTGAGCATTTGGTCTGTCTACTCCTTTGACCACTACATGTTTTTAAACTCACCTATATCTGCTGCTTCCTCACCACCTATACTTTCTCTATGTTCCCTTACTCTTTACGTGACAATGAGCCTCTATCATTGCAGATAGTTTTATTTGAAATTCATTTTTCAGAACTTTCAGAAAGAGACAGGAATCAGAAAAGCTTCTCAAACTTCACAGACCTTTCTCTTGTTTTAGGTGTAGAGTGTTAAAAAAAAATAGCGGTTTTTGCTTTCTGAGATGTCCTCTCCCTCAATTCAATTTAAACCATCTCCTGCCTTCATCTCTGCTGTCTCTGTACTTCTTGATTTTGATTTCACTCCCCCTAGAGCAGTTTCTCCTCAGTGTAGAACCCAATCCTAGAAAGTAGCTCAAGCAAGTTAACTGAGAGGAGCTAGACTGTTCTAACTTCTTGGGTCCTTCTTACTGAAGACCCTTGCTCTCATCCAGGAGTGGAGAGCACAAACCCCTTCTTTCAGAGCTACTGTTTTAAAATTGTCTTCCCCAGTGCTCCCCTCCACTCCTTCCTAGTAGCAAACAAATGCTACAAGAATGCACATAGACTGTCTTTATTCCATTGTATTTATGTAGCTGGTGTGCAGGCGTCTGAGAGCACCTGGCTCTGGGGGTCTCAAACAGACCTTTAGTTCAAAATAATCCTTATGCCGATATGCTGTATTTTGGAGTTACATATTCTGGTCCCCCGCCCCTGCCCCAGAAATTTTCAGGACTGGCTCCTTTCTATCCAGAATCAGTTTCAATGTGGTCTCCTGATGCCCCCCAAAGGAACATCACTTGTTCCTCTCTTGATCATGGTGGCCTCCCTTACATGCTCAGTAGCGGTCCTCACTGTCAGTGATTACCTGGCATTTTCTTTTTTTTTAAGCTCTTTGGTGTCTACCTGCTCCATGAAAGTAGAGAAATTGTGCGTATTAGTCACATCCCTGTCCACCATTACCAGAAAACACCTGGCACATTAGAGGTTCAAGAAATATACATAGTTAAATTAATAAGTGAATAATTTGCCACAGAACTGCTGGTTGCTTAATTATCCTGATCTCCCCATGAAATGCTTAGGGCCAAACACTGCACCTCCCACTGCATGATGAAAAGTTATTTCTGTTCTTATCCCCTGTTCCTCTCACTTTAGTTTTTAAAATCAACCTTGCTTAGACAATCACAAGGCTCCAGCAAGGGACTGAAAGAAGGCCAAAGGACAAAATCTGTGATGACTTCAGTTCCATGGGGGAAAAAATAAAAATGGGCTGTCTTTGGAATTTGCTGAACAGATGTCAACTCCATTTGCTACTTCACAAATCATTGTAAAGGATAATTGGATTTCATTGCTCCTCAAACAAGGTGACACAAAGAAAGATGAAACCGCTTTTTGAAAAAGTTTTGGGTCCCCCTCCTCCACACCCCCATAGCCAGCAGCTGAGAATTGCTACTTGAGAAGTCACTATCAGATCAGGGACCCTAACACCAAGCCTCAGTCCAGAAGAGAATGTGAGAAATCTCTACAGCTTGGCCGGCAGAAAAGGGGATCTTGGGGAACAGATAATAAGGACTATCTCTGTATCTGCTGAGTAATTCGTATCATGAATATCAAGGAAATAAAAGCAGTCCTCTATGTTCTTATAAAACATGTTTCTGAAAATGTACTTGAAAGTCCAGTATCTTAAGGCTCAACAGAAATATATATTTGAATGAGGATGGATTGTGGAAGCAGAGGGTGTTTTCCAAGATTGCCTGTCAGTGTAACAAAATACTTATTTACTCCCAGGGGTGCTCCCTGCCTCCTTGTTCCCTGGCAACCTGGCATACAGGAAAGAATCCACAAAGGCCAGGGTTCTCAACCAGGTAAATACCGATGTGTTCCCATGGAGGTGGCCATTTCTTTTTTTTTTTTTTTTTTTCAACGTTTTTTATTTATTTTTGGGACAGAGAGAGACAGAGCATGAACGGGGGAGGGGCAGAGAGAGAGGGAGACACAGAATCGGAAACAGGCTCCAGGCTCCGAGCCATCAGCCCAGAGCCTGACGCGGGGCTCGAACTCACGGACCGCGAGATCGTGACCTGGCTGAAGTCGGACGCTTAACCGACTGCGCCACCCAGGCGCCCCGAGAGGTGGCCATTTCTAATAGCTGAGGGCAGCGACCAGCAACCCAACCACAAACAGCTGCTACTTCAATGAAGACGCGCCTTGGGCAACTGTGCAATAGTTCACCATCATGATTATTCTACTAATATTAAAAAAATAAAATAAAAACAAAAATGGATTTTACTATGTGAAAGGAATTTTAGTTGTGAAAATGCAGTCAGGACAAATATAAACCATGCTAAAGCTGAACCCTTATAGTAAAACAAGTTAATAAACTAAAATTATTGGGTTTTCAAATAGGAAATATAATATATATCAAAGAATAAAATGTTCTTTTTTTAAAAAACTATTTGAGGGGTGCGTCAGGCATCCAACTCCAGCTCAGGTCATGATCTCACAGTGGATTCAAGCCCCACATCAGGCTCTGTGCTGACAGCTCAGAGCCTGGAGCCTGCTTCAGATTCTATGACTCCCTCTTTCTCTCTCTGCCCCCTCCTTTACTCCCACTCTGTCTCTCTCTTTTTCTCAAAACTGAACAACAACAAAAAAAACTATTTGATATCAGGAAAAAAAAAACCACAAACCAAAAAACAGACTCATAAATATAGAGAACAAAGGGTTACCAGAGGGGAGGTGGGTGAGGTGATGGGTGAGCCAGGTAAATGGACTTATTATGCTGGCGGGCGCTAAGTACTCTATGGAAATGTTGAGTAAGTATATTGTAGACCTGAAACTAATATAATACTACCTGTTAACTACATTGGAATTTTCTTAAAAACTTAGTATCTGAAGTAGGCCTATAGATGAACTAAGCATGAGGCCTACCATTTTTTTCTGTTAACTTTAGACAGCCATTTTCCCAGAAGCTTTCATGTATTCTATCATGTTAAAAAAAAAATCACCGTTTATAGAATATGTGTTCTCTACCTGGGTTCTCATCCAGGAACAACGTCTAAGGCCATTTTTAGTGTCATGATCACGGGAAGAGAGGGTGCTAACATCTAGTGGGTATTGACCAAAAATACTGCTAAACATTCTATATGCATATGACAGTACCCCACAATGAAGAATTATCTGTTTCAAATGTTAATAGTGCCCAGATTAAGCAACTCAGCTCTAGACTTAAAGAGATAGGTAAATGACACATGAGATTTGATTGTTAAAAAAAATAAAAACAAGAACTTTTTTTTAGAGCTTCAAGCAGAATGCCAAGTAATATATTATTAGGAAATTAACACTGTCAAGCTGGAAAAAAAAAATACTCAAATGCACAACTTGGCATTATTTTACTCCAGAAGTTTTCCACATTCGGATGCCAAAAGCAATTACCATATTCCTGATTGCTAATTAGACTGGCACAGGTTTCAACTTATCTACAGATGGCAACTTAAATGATAGTTAATTTTTTAACTAAACTTTAAATTTTGTAGATTTAAATTTAAATATTTAAAGCTATGACATCATCTGTTCATATATTTACTATAATAATGATCCCAACTCTGTCACATATCAGGGTTGGGCATATGGAAGAACAAGGCACATTTCCCAAGCCACATGTGAAAAATCAATCACATTTCTGGAAAGTCTACCCTAAACAAAGACTCACTTGAACTTGGAGGAAGAACTAATTTACCATCCTCTACACACATACAAACACACATTTTCCTAAAGTGACAAGCACCCTAAACTAGATGCCAGATGTCCTGCATTTTTGTCCTGACACAGGATTTCTAATTACTTAGGTGATCACATTCAGTCCAATAACCACTGATACCTCACTTTCTCCATTTGTAGAATGAAGGCTTACAATTGTTTTGTATCATTTAGCAAAGCTCTTTTTGAGAAGGTCATCAAATCTTGGACTCTTTTTCCTCAAAATGCACATTTTCATGCACACATTTTCAAGACAGTCCTTAAAGCCCATTTATAAATTCACTAGGAATCAGTTAACTACTGGTCAGCAGCTTCTGAATTAAACCAGGTTCCTATACCATTTTCAATTCTAAAAAAAGTTGTGGCTAGAGAATATGACAGAAGTCCCTCTCAGCCAGGGAAAGCCTGGCTACCGCCCATTGTCAAAAAGAAGGCCACATGTGAGCAGGTTATAATTATCAGAATTACCCGTAAACATTGTAAAGAGGTAATAAATAGATGGTCTGCTCCAATAAGAATTATTCTGACTTTAAGAATATAAGTCAAACTGCATGTGGCTGACACGAGCTGCAACAGAAAGTCAACTGCAGAAGGTTCAGCTTCCAAAATTTCATTTTCTTCCTTGGTCGGAACCAAAAGCAAACCAAACCAAACCAAAAAGCCAATTTCACAAAGTAGGGAAAATCCTTGGACTCCCCCCTCCCCAAAATTCCTTTAACCTGCACACAGGTCCAGTCTCTGGGTACATATAGCTTTCTTGTTAATGTCCATGGAATGAAAATCCTTTCCTTCAGTTAGGCCCATTTGGGACACACGTTATCCCTGGACCAAGAAAGATTCATTGGTTTAAATGAATCATTTATAGCAGATAGATATGGGGAAACCATCCACAACCGTTAGCCACTTTGTGCACGAAGACTATAGTCACTACTGTTAATTTGAATTGAAAGTACATTTTTTTAAACAAAATTCTGTGTCATTTATGGTTTATTTCCGGGATGAACAAAATAGGAACAATTAAAGGAATGATGTTGAGTAATTTCTGGAATTTGCTTTCAATATTTAAAAATCACTATTTTCTCCCTGCATCTCATTAGCCAAAGGGACTGTGGCTGGGCATCTCAAGCCTGGTTGCTGCAGGACCAAGGAAGAAGGGTTTCATCTGTGGATCTGCAATATTTTTCTGTAAAGGGCCAGAGAATGAATGTTTTTAACTCTCTAGGCCACATGTGGTCTCTGTCCTATATTCACTTTTTTTTTTTTTAACTCTGTAATAATGTAAAAAACATTCTTAAATCCTAGACTATACAAAAACAGTCCCTAGGCTCAATGTGGCTGATGGGCTGTGGTCTGTCCACCTGGTAGGACACACAGGATTGAATGCAACTAAAAGACTGAATCACCACCATTTGATGTTAACATTCATTTCAAGTTCCTTAGCTGATTCATCACAAGTAGAGTGATCAACTCTTTCAGTGCACCCAGGACTGAAAAGGCTTGCCCAGATGTGGGATCTTTAGTGCTAAATCCAATAAAGTCTCCTGCCAACCTGGATGGTGGGTACCCCTGATAAATTCATCAAATGAGGGGAGTGAAAATCCTTTTTAAAAATGTTTATTTTTCAGAGAGCACAAGTGGGGGAGAGGTAAAGGGAGGCGGACAGAGGATCGGAAGTGGGTTCTGCACTGGCAGGCTGACAGCAGCTAGCTCAACGAGGGGCTGGAACTCACGAACTGCAAGATCATGACCTCCTCAGAAGTCTGATGCTCAACCTACTGAGCCACCCAAGTGCCCCAAGAGGAGTGAAAATCTTAAAGCAGAGGCCAAAATAAAGCTGCCACCTCATGGTTTGAGCATGTAATGGAAAAGTAGGGAAGAGAGAGGGAGGGAAGGTGGTAGCTAGAAGGCTGCTGGAGTTGGAGC
This sequence comes from Panthera uncia, assembly GCF_023721935.1. Taxonomy (NCBI): domain Eukaryota; kingdom Metazoa; phylum Chordata; class Mammalia; order Carnivora; family Felidae; genus Panthera; species Panthera uncia. The sequence continues at coordinate 20,107,904 of NW_026057582.1, forward strand.
CTCGAAATCAAAGGAATTAGGATTGGCTCCTCCTCCCAGGATCCATGGTTGTTCAAGTCATTCATTTTCTGTGCTGAGCAAAACTGGGGGCATTAGAGGTTAGAAAAGACATTCACAAAGAAATAAAAGTCAAGAGCAACCAAACAGGGCATGTTAAGACTGGAAAGCAACAACACAGACATTTACTCAAGAAACAACTTGAATTTTCCATTTAAACTTGTCAACAAACCAGAAAGCTTGTGCAAGCACATCAACACTGTCCCCAGGCGCTGCTAGGTCCATTTTGTTTCTGGTTTCTTCTGTTATTTTTTCCCTCCTTCTTTAATGGAATTGGCAACATATCAAAAAGAGCCCATTCCATATTTCCTTCCTTGTGAAAGCAACGAAGCAGAGGGTATCAAAAACGAATGCAGCAAGGAAACACAGATCCACAAGCAGCTTAGTTGGCGTGAGCCTTGAAAAAGATCTATTGAAAACAGGCTGGTTTGCGAGTGAAGGGTGGTAAGGGCAGGGTGCCAGAGAGATGCAGAGAGGGAGATATTAGAAACCACTAATGTCTCATTCTAAGCAGATCATTTCAGGCTGAATTATGTTTCAGTGTTACATAATAATTTCCATGCAGTACTGTAAACAAAGTCAACAGATACAAAAAGATCAATATCGAAAGCAACACTAAGTGGCAGAATGGAAATCCCACTGAGTACAAGAGCAGAAAACCTCCTCACCTAGGAAGGGTCAAGAGAGGCCTCAAGATGGAGTGGAATATCCTAAGTGAAAAAGGAACTATGAGGGAGGACTTTGCATGAATCTCAGATGCCCATTCCTCTGTCTCTATGTGTGTATCCTATTCCTCAGGAAGCATAAAACCTCTCACATGGTCTCACTTATTTATACAATTTTCTCAAGAAGTCAACAGGAAAGAAATGCTGACATCCATTTCCACAGATGCAGGATTCAATTTCCCCAGAAACATAGTGACAATGGGAACACAATCTGCTCCCCTCTAAACCACAAAGCAAACCACACTATAAGGCCCTAGAAAAGGGAAGCACAAGTCAGTTATTAGGCTGTGAAATATATTATTGGACTTGATGTTAAAGATAGGAATTATTATAGCAAACAGGATGGGGAACCAAGGGAAACAAAATGTCATTTAGGACAGAACTCTAAGGCTGGGATTAAAATGTGACTCTATCTAGGTAAAGTTCCGTAAAGAATTAAGGAAGAGAAACCATCAGTCAAAAAGCACATTCTTTAAAAACCTCACCAAACTAGGGCCCAAAGCGCATGTTTCTCAGTACACCTGGTACCTGAAAATGCAGAACAGTTCCGAGCAGCATCAGTGGAATAGTGATACACCCCAGGGGTTCTGTCCTACATACAGCACCTGTCTGCCAACTCAATTCCCCCAGATATCAGTGGGGACTGTGAGCATGAAGCAGCAGGCATTGGCCTGGGAAATCAGGCATAGGATAGCCCAGGAGGGCCAATTACTCTAGAACTCTCAGGGGCCTGCCTTCTCTTGAGAGCTCTTGGAGAAACTGGTAGCTTAGGGCAAAGCAGGAAGTACCTGCCTCTTCTCCAAACTCACTTCTATGTCCAAGCTGAACCCTGACAGGAACGTAATCAACTCCTCAGTTACCACATGTTTGTGTCTCTTAGTACTATGGGTATTACTGGTACTGAAGAGAAGAGGAAGGAGAAATCCTTCCTGATGCTTAGAGTGCAGTGATGTGCTGGTAAAAACCTAACAACTGGCTCTCAGCAAGGCAAAGTGCATTTGCACCATCTATGGATTGCCATGGCGTAGATAATCTCACCATGGCCAATTTCAAGCTATCAAAGTGATGTCAGACTCTTTATAAAATTCCTGAAAACGCAGTGGTTAAATACTGGTAAGATCCCAGGGTACCACTGGTTCAGATCTATGCCTAAGGAAGAGAAATTCAGGGAAAAGTAGCTCCGAGTCTTGGAGTGGGAATAGTGGGAAGAGGAGGGGCATTGGTAAGCACTAATTTCATGGTCTCCCTATTCCCACATTCACTTTTCTTCCAGTGGACTAAGTCCATGAAGACTCACAGCTGCCTCCAGAGATAAATTTTGCTGGTCTGGAAGCCCCATAAGACTTTACTCCTAAAGCCCCGGGACTGTGCCTGGCACAGAGCAAGGACTCTATACACAAGTGCCTACTGATTGACAAATGATTGATTTCTTTGCCTTCTTTTCTCCTTTTGACATCCCCTCTAAGCCTGTGGGACAAAGGTTAATGGGAGATTTATGGTTAGGGTTGTTTAGAACCACGGCAGAGAGGGTATTAAGACCATCCATCCCAGATCCCATTTTTCCCACTGCAAACAGAGATGTGGTTGGATGGCTGATGTGAATTCTTTTTTTTTTTTTTTATTTGGAGTGAGACGATGGCTCCATCTACTTCCATAATTTAAAGAAAGGTTCCTCAAAGTTAGGTTATAATGCTTATTTTAAACTCAATGAGTCCCCTGAGAACATTGAGGAAACATCCAATGTTGGGGGATCCTAACGGTTTTTGAGTTCAAGACAACTGATTAACACTAAGCACACTGAGAATCAAAGGATTTCCGTAACTCTCCGCATAAAAGTCTCATTCTCCTCTTTCAAGGCTCACCTCATTTGTCACTCCCTCAAATATGCTGACACACACATACACAGTCACCACCTGGCTCAACATCCTGTTTATCGTCATGGACAGGATCACCATATAAAATCACCTTAGGCACTTCTTTATGTTCTGCTTCGTTCAACTGAAACTTAAGACCCAAGCAAGTGGTAACTTATCTCTGTCTTGTTCACTCCTATATGCCCAGCTCCTGCCCAAATGTCTGGCAAAATTAGGTTCTCAAAAAATATTAAGTGAATCAATGGAATGGCATATCAGTAAGTAATCTCTTAATATCCTGGTGTTTATTGGGTTGTTATTTTTACCCCCACTTCTCTTACAACTGAACCTAAGATCAAGATGATAAGGCTTGAAAATGGAAACTGAAAAAAAAAATTTCTAAGACAACCCACTCATACCTAGAAAGGTATTTCTTCTCCACAATCGGACTTGCCTCATTCAGAAAGAGTCTTTTGTGAAAATCAGAAGGGTGTCTCCTTGTTAGTTCTTTGTGAAAGTTTATCCCATGTACTTATTCTTTTTTCTACTCACTCTAAAAGAATTCGCCATCAAGAACCATTTAAAAAAGTATCTTCTCCACTAGATTATATAAACTTAAACTGATCTTAAAAGCACTTCAGGATTTTCATCAAACCTAAATAAAACAGATTTCCACCAAATACAAATATGCAATGACTAAAATTATTGTGGTTAATCATATTCATGGTATCAGTGTGAAAAAATTTTACGTTTAATTTTAACTATAATTAGTGAAGGTTTTTTCCTCATTTTTCAACCACATAATTTTTCAAAATAGTATTAAAAGCATTAGTTAAAAAAATTGCTTACTGGGGCACACAGATTTTGTGGAAGTGAATCTTATGATTTCCTTCTACAGATAAACTGTTCTGGGACTTTTTTTGTTCTCTTACCATGTAACTTAGTATAGGTCTTTCAGCTTTTAAAATATCATTGAGGCAGTTCACTGGTTCCATGATATTTATGATTCAGCAATAGAAAAAGGATCAAATATTTCTCCTCTATTCACAATTCTAAGTTATTTTCATTTAAAATTTAATCTTTATAAGATTAAGTTTTATTTTAGTCCTCTTAAAAGTAGGTATCACAGGGACATTATTTACAATTACATAAACTCAAGCAATCTATCCAAAGAGGAGGAAATCATGATTTTTGCTTCCTATAGCTTTCCAGATAATTTCAAAAGTGAATTGTTTTCTTTACTCATTAAGGGAGACTAAAGAGTCCCTGAGAAGTTTTTTGTTTTGTTTTGTTTTGGTAGTGGTTGCTTTTAGAGACATGGGATAAACAAGAAATCCCAGTGGCCATTTAGAAAAGAATGAATAGGCGTGACTTTTTTATAGACACACAGCCTGGGTAGCTAATGGGTTTCAGGTGTGGCTCACAAAGCAGATCTTTGCTAATAAATTGAATATGTAGCCTAGTTACAGAAAAGTACCAGAATACCACAGATTCGCAGCTACCTTGTTTTCAGTTCTGTGAGAGTCACCTGAGCCCAGAGCTGGAAAGAACTGTATTATCCAAGTCCGCTTGCAGCAGTCCAGTACATTCCCTAAGAGATGCACACATTGGTAATGAAATGGCTCAGCAGATGCTGGAATGGAGACAGGGGAGGTGATGGAAGAATCCAGGGACCCAAGAGCAAGAAACTCTCTGGACCTCGACAGATTAAGTAAACATCCTGACTCTCTATTTCCCACATGTAAAAATGTGGGGACAACATTTGCCCAGCAGAGTTACTGTGAGAATTAAGTAAAATTCAAGGAAGCTGCAGACACAGCAAGGTCAATCAAGGATAGTCCTCCCTCCTCCCCATCCTTTGCACAAGATCTAACTTATGAGAAGTCACCCCCTAGGGCCACCATAGGGTAGTGCTCACCCTTACAGGACAGCTTTGCAGGCAACCATGTTTGGCTGTCATGCTGTCACTCCTTTGAAATCTTTAATAATTTTTAACAAGGGATCCCCTTGGCTGCATCTTTCACTGGACCCCATAAGTTATAAAGCCAGCCACGCTTCCCCAGTGTTGGCATATAAATGGCTAATGCTTCCTGCCTTGGTCATGCATGCAGGGCTCCAGCTAAACACTACTCCAGAGAAGGGCCTCAGATGGAGAACCTTAAAACAGGGAGGAATACCAGCTTGAATTTCCAATCACTTCCTTTCCTTCTGTTGTTCTCATTACTCTATGGTTTCCTAATGAGTTGGTCTTAAGATTAGGGGAAAATTGAGTTTAAATTTATGTGTTAACTAAAAATGCTCACTATCTTGTATAAAACTTAAGGAGACAATAAGGCAATATATGAAGAGTTAAAGCATTCCAGAAACACTGCTCTGAAATTCTTAGAAGACCAAATAAATTATTATACTTAATTTCTTAATCTTGGTCAAGACGGTTGACACAAGTTAGATGCATAGGACTTGCAGAACACTTGTGTTACTGGAGGTGAAAAATCAATACTCAATTAAAATGAACACATTCTTAGATGAATTTTTATAACTTAATCACTTATTTGAAACCTAAATATCTCAAAACCTCAAAATTCAAAATTCCATCAGTAGTATAAGAAGTGGAATAAAAATGATCCTTAACTAAAATAAGAGAACAAAAGCATTAGAGCTTTTCCCAGCAGTGCCATGACAGAAATAAATCAACCAAATTAAAAGGTAGAAATAGTACTACAGAACTCAAAATCACCAAAAATTAATCTAGTAGTTCTCGGGTAAATTCCCAATTTGTTCTTGACAAATTTGAACTATGCCCAGAAATTTATGCATTAAGACATTTGTGTCATTGCTATTTACAATACCAAAGTTTTGGAACCAACTAAAGAAAGGATTGGTTAAATAAATCATGGCAGATGCAAGATATTATGCTGCCATTTAAAACTGGTATGGCTAGTTGGTTAAACGTCCAACTTCGGCTCAGGTCATGATCTCATGGCTTGTGGGTTCAAACCCCGCATCGGGCTCTGTGCTGACAGCTCAGAGCCTGGAGCCTGCTTTGGATTCTGTGTCTCCCTCTCTCTCTGCCCCTCCCCCACTCATGCTCTGTCTCTCAAAAATAAACATTAAAAAAAGTATTTAAAAAATGGTATGAAGGGTAATGAAGGGTTTCTTCATTACAAAATTGATAATTAAATATCAAGGCCTCAAAGAGTATATGCAGTATGGTCGGCCGCCATTAATGATATTTGCCAGGTACTACCAGTTGATCCCCTTTCTAGGAAATTACAGGATTGGTATCTCCAGCTTTTTTGTGGTTTAGTGGAGCCAGGCAAGTAGTTCTAGCACTTGTGCCAATTAAGATTCCTGCAGAACTCTTTTCACATAGTGTAGCAATTGTCCAATTTGAAAGGGTTGTACAACCAACTGAAGTCCCAGAATAATTTTTGTTAGTAAAATCTCCAAAGCATCTAGAGCTTTATTCATTCAATACCAGAGAAAAACACATATTCAACACGTGCTACACAGGAGACATTATTCTAAGCCCTAGGTATCTAGCAGAAACAAAGAGGTTCTCAGGAAGCTTACATTCTAATGGAAACTAAACAATAAACATATACTATGTTCGATAATTATAAAAGTGAGGGGATACTTTCCTACTGTAATAGACCTATATTTTTTTAATGTTTATTTTTGAGAAAGAAAGAGCATGAGTGGAGGAGGGGTAGAGAGAGAGAGGGAGACACAGAATCTGAAGCAGGCTCCAGACTCTGCGCTGTTAGCACAGAGCCCGACACAGGGCTGGAACCCACAAACTGTGAGATCATGACCTGAGCCGAAGTCAGATGCTTAACTGGACTGAGCCACCCAGGCGCCCCTACTGTAATAGATGTTAAATCAGTTATAACTGATTTTCATGTTACCTCTACTTCTAAATAGGAGGTTTAGCTTGACCACAGATCTGGGATGGCATACAACATATTCAGCAGAGCCCATAATTTTATAGGGACACAGGACTCAACCCCATGACCTGAGCCAAATTCAAAAGTCAGATGCTCAACTGACTGAGTCACTCAGGCACCCCTCATATTTTCTTTAGAAATATTTAAAGTTTACCTAAATATTGGGGCTACATATAACCTGTAGGTGTTTCCTTTTTTACTTGCTACAGAATTCTTACAACATATATGAAAAGTCAATTCTTTAAATTTAACTCACTTTTATACTGCTAAGTAGTTACTAATTCTGAACCCCCCTGATAAATATTTTTCTATTTCAACTCTCAATTTCAACAACATGGCCCAAAAGATCAACAACAAGGTGTCCATGCTCTTGCAATGTTGGGATCCTTAACCAACCCTCAGTGTAATGGCTGCTGCTTCACATCTGTCTTTAATACCGTTCAAGATGCTCTTGTGGCCAAGCTCTATAGGAACTGGAAGCTTAGAAAATGTATTTCCAACTTTGCGAAGTTGAAGCACTACAAAAATACCACGGACTATTAAAGCAAAAACAGTATCTTGTGAGTGTTCTGCTATGAATAGAGAAAAATAAGTGATAATAACACAAAGGGCAGAAGATGAGTAAACAGAAAATTATTTTATTGCACTAGGAGTGATAAAGCAATAATTTAAGGTAGAATATAATACATTTAGGATGTATCCCTGTCTTTTTAAAAGAGCAGGAAAGCAGGGCATCTGGGTGGCTCAGCTGGTTAGGCATCTAACTCTTGATTTCAGCTCAGGTCATAATCTCAAGGTTCATGTGATTAAGTCCCACAGTGGGGCTCAGCATGGAGCCAGCTTGCGTGTCTCCCAACTCTCTGCCACTCCCTCTCCCTCTCTCCCTCTCTCAAAATAAACTTAAAAAAAATTAAAATTAAAAGGCAAGAAAGGATAGAGGAGATGAGACAAAGTAAGTAGCATGAGGGTAGGCTAAAACCCAAGTATATCTATCATGTTAAATATGAATAAACTAAATAGTATAAAAAACATTGTCAGATTGATAAGAAAAAACGCAAATTTACCTCCACACTTTTTAAAACAGACCCACTATAAACACAAAGACACAGGTGGAAAGTTAAACAATAGAAACATACGAATCAAAAGAAAACTGTTGCAGTTTTAACATCAGACACAAAAGACTCCAGGGAAAAAATATTATTGAAAATATAGAGGGGTTTCACTTTGGCAAAATAGGCTAAAAATTCCCCATTTTTGTACTAATAATTTTTCAAAGAGTGAAGAATAACATTTGACAGAAAGAAAGGGAGAAGTAGACAAATCCACAACCAGAGTTGGAAATTTTGATAAACTTCCCTTCATAAATGATAGATGCAGACACAAATCATTACAGATAGAGAAGATTTCAATAAAGCTGTTAACCAATGCAATTGCTTTTCTGAACACTATACCCAATAACCACAGAATATGCTTTCTTCTTAAGTGTGTGTAAACCATTTAATAACATAGGTCATATACTGGATTATAAAGCAAATATTAACAAATATCAAATACACTATAAACGTCCTCCGACTAAATAGAAATTAAACTGAACTGAAATTTTAAAAAACGTAATCGGAAGAAACCCAAGTATTGTGAATTTAAGAAGTATAAAAACCTTAAAAAAAATCAAGAGAACACTTGAAATCCCCTTTAAAAAGAGCACATCTAAATAGCTAATAATCATGAACAAGGAACTCAACATCCTTACTTATGGGGGAAACACACATTAAAATCAACCAGTAGAAGGACTAAAATTAAAAAGACTGGGAATACCAGGGTGTCTGGGTGGCTCAGTAGGTTAAGCCTCCAACTTTGGCTCAGGTCACGATCTCACAGTTCATCAATTCAAGTCCCACATCAGCGGATCAGCAGGCTCTGTGCTGACAGCTCAGAGCTTGGCCTGCTTTGGATTCTGTGCCTCCCTCTTTCTCTGCCCCGCCCCTGCTCACAGTCACTCTCTCTCTCCTTTTTTCTCTCGCTCTCTCAAAATAAATAAACGTTAAAATTTTTTTTTAAAAAAAAAGAAGACTGCAAATACCAAGTGTTGTCAAAGCTCTAGAACTCTGCCACATTACTAGTGTCAGTGTAGGATAGTAAAACCACCATAGAAAACAGGCAGTATTTACTAAAGCAATTCTAATCCTAAATACATACTCAAGAGAAATGAACACATTTGCTAACAAAAGATATATATATACACCAGAGTGTTCACAGCTTTAAATATTCCAAAATTGAAACAAAAATATTCACAAATAGAATGGATAAGTAAACTGAAGTACATGTTATATAACACAATAGCAAACAAAAACAAAATAAACTACTGCAACATGAAAGAACACAACAGCTATAACTTACAGGTATTACGTTAAACAAAATAAGCCAGATACACAAGATTCCACAGGATTCAATATAGGTGAATTTCAAGAAGATTCATGATAAGCTTATGGCAATAGAAGCTACAAGAGTGGCTCCTTTAGGGAGTATTGATATGCAAAAGAGTACAAGAGATCCTTTTTAGGGGGTTGGAAATAAAGGTGTTTTGATCTTACACCTAGTAAAATGTGTGTTTACATATTTAAAACTTCACTGAGCCCAATACTTGAAATTACTGTGCTTTATGCTCTTCCTAATGTAAATTTTACCTCATTAAATAAGGGAAAAGGGAAGTAAAGATATAAATTATCTGACCATTTGCAACTAGATCTTTATATATCTCTAATGTCAATTCTTTTACAGATGGTTAGTCTGTTAACAGAATCTCTTCTGCTCCATCCTGTGTGGTTAAGTATCTGTGACCCTCCGAGCACAATAACATTAGCACAAATGTAACATTCGCATTGTCTACCAACTGTTTCACCACCATTAAGTGGAAAATGTCATCAGGAAGCATTATAGACCTTTGTTGTCTTAATGTTACTGTGTCTTTAAGTGGAGATTATCATGGGACAGCCATATGCTTGTATATAGTTCTAGAGTAGAAAATTCACCTTTTATGCTTAAAAACACTTTGCTCTCTTTAAGAGGTTTTTTGTTTGTTTTTTAGTCCAACTTGAATATAAATATAGTGTCTATAGTAGGAAGTCATTTATCAATTTCCATGCTTCATTCCTCCTCTAAGATACTTTTGGAAACCCTAGATTTAATATCTTAAGGGTGAAAGGACTTGTTTACCTTCAGGTAATTTTTATGTAATTTTGATAATTATAAGAACTGTCAGGTGTTGCTTACACTATGATTTAGTGTATTAAAAATTAAGGAATACATATTAAATCCAAGTTTTTATTTTTAATCTATTTGCACAGATTAACAATTGCATTTTTCAACTCTGAATACAGAACATCGTAGCAGGGCCTGAAATATCTTAGGGCCTGAAAATTAAGTTGACACAAGTTACATTCACAGAAGCATACAGATTTTTACAGGTACATGGGAGCCACCTCCGCCCCTGCCCCAGGAAAATGAAAAACAAGCCAAATGGCAAACCTAAATGCTTGTCTAGTAGGTTGAAATAAGAGTGGAAATTGAAAGAACTCAAATGCCTGAGGCTAAAGGCAAGCAGGAGTTATTCTAACAAGGTCTGTTTGTACAGACTTTCTTGGCTTTTATTCCCCATCTCCAACAGCAAGTTTCCTTTCTCCCCGTACAGGGGAGCGTGTCCCTTTTGTATCTGCCGTTTTTCAATTATCCAGTTCAAAATAAAACATTCCAAAGTGCCATGTCTTGGGGTGGCCTGTTCTGTGGTCCTTCAACAGGACATAGGTACTCTGACAGCAACAGTTTCTAATATCTGAATATGCTTAGTCATTGAAGCACCTATTTCCTTTCTAAATCTGTTAAATCACTTAGTTGCTGAGACGTTTTAACTTCAACTGTATTATGCTTTTGTTTATAACACTGTATTTTTCATTATTTCTAAGCCTATACACAAATATGATTGAATAAAACAAAAGGAGTTTGGTAAGTGAGTGTGTTTCATTTAGTTTAAAAAGTCTTAGGGGTGGCTGGGTGGTCCAGTCGGTTAAGCGTCTGACTTCAGTTCAGGTCATGATCCAGTGGTTTGAAAGTTCGAGCCCCACATCAGGCTCTTTGCTGTTTAGCACAGAGCCAGCTGTGGATCCTCTGTCTCTCTCTCCCTCTCAAACAATAAACATAAAAAAAAAAAAAAGTTTTGGTAAAATTTTCCCACTGAAGGGGTTCACAATGTGCCTCTCCAAAATGTGCCACTCTGGCATGTGGGTTATTTTGAGCTGAGGACAATCAGGACCCAAAAGACTCAGCAAGAGCTTTTTACTTTCTCCTTCAGTGTCTATAAGAATTTAGATAGAAGGCCTGGTCCAGGGAGGGAACTTACACCAGAGAGAACTGTAAAGAGTGTGAGCTAGGTGTGGTAAAAGAGGGGGAGCTTAGCAAGGTCTGCTTGTTCGATCTCCTCTGAATCATACTGGCTCTGCCTGGCCTGACAAATACCTGTGTACTAAACACTTGCTCTTCCCGTCTTCACGTGAATGCTCTTCCTTCCCTTTGAAACCCTGGACTCCTATCCACGTCTCCTTAGCTCAGGAGGGCATGTGAGTCTCCACTGCCTGTCTGAGAGCACCGACTGTCGCAGAGCTTGGATATGTACAAAACTAAAATTTGTTTTACTCCCAATAATTTGTCTTATGTCAGTTAGCAGACCAGCCGAAAGAACTTAGAAGGGTAGAGACAATTTCCCTTCCCAGCACACTTGCCAACCCTGTGCCGCAGCATTCAAAACTGTAACATAAATCTACATACAGGCATATCTAGTTTTATCGTGCTTTATTACACCTCACAGATACTGCGATTTTTACAAATGGAAGCTTTGTGGCCACCCTGCATTGAGCATGTCTGTTGGTGCCCACTTCTTCCAACGCTATTTTCTCATTTGGTGCCTGTGTCACATTTTAATACGTCTCACAGTATTTCAACCTTTTTCATTATATCTGTTATGGTGATCTTTGATCACGACTTGCTAAAGACTCAGAAAATGGCTACCATTTTTTAGCAATAAAGTACTTTTTAATTAAGGTCTGTATTTTTTTTTTAGACATAATGCTATTGCACACTTAATAGACTACAGTTTGGTGTAAATGTAGCTTTTAAAGGTACTGGGAAGCCACAATGTTCATTTTTTTAATGTTTATTTTGAGAGAACGCATGCACAAGTGGGGGAGGGGCAGAGAGAGAGGGAGGAGAGAATCCCAAGCAGGATCCACCCTGTCAGCACAAAGACTGATGCGGAGCTCAAACTCATGAACCGTGAGATCATGACCTGAGCTGAAATCAAGGGTCAGGCACTTATCTGAATGACCCACCTGGGTGCTCCCAAAATGTTCATTTGAATTGTTTTACTGCAGTGGTCTGGAACCAGGTATGCCTGTATTGAATCTTGTCAGTTTCAATAAGTAACTACATAAAAATAAAAAATAAGAAAAACACCTGAACAAGTTTTCTGGACTCCTAGAAACAGTCCAGGCCATATTATTTTAGGGGCAGAATTCAATGGGCTCTTCAGGAAGCGTCAGATTTATCTTGAGGCAATGCCTATAATTAAGATTTCAAATAAGAATTCTAGGTTTTATTTCTTCATACTTGGAAAATAGTCTTCAAACTTACTGAGAAAAATAGAGGAAGTAAATATAAGATCAGCTGTGAAGAGAGGTCTTCTGTACCAACATTACCTACAGTAGCTTAGCCACCAATGTCATATAAGCTGTTACTACCAGGAAAACAAAGGGCAGAAGTAGGTAGGAAGAGCCCAAATCCAGTATGTTGTCCAATTCATTTGACTGGTCTCACTAAAAAAAAAAAAAAAATCACACACACTCATTTTCTTTAAAGCAAGCAGGTCTAATATATATAAGATCATCCAATGTATCCTTGCAATTTTATATTTCTTTTTATGTTGAAAGCATGTTATTTAAGCATAGCAAAATAAAAATTCAACTGAAGTGAAACTAGACTGCAAATTTGGTAATTCTTGGTAAATGTTATGATACTGCGATTTCTAAGAATAACTATGTATTTGGTTATCCTCCTCATTCCAGAGCTCCTAAAACCCTTGTAATAAAGTCCAAGTGTCATAAGAGCTATAGTGTCATCTTTGGTTAAAACACTTAGTTTTGGTTCCTGGTATCTTCAGGGAGAGAGTGTCAGAATGGAGTTAAATTATAGGACAGCCAGTTGTGTAGGGGAAAAAGTCTACAATTTGGTGACCAGCAGTATTGAGAGTGTTGAGAAGAGAACCAGGAGTTTTTCCTTGTCAGTGAGAGTACTTCCTAAACGATTCTCCCTCAACAGGGTTCTGCAGAGGACCAGAGAGGAATTATTTTCAGCTTTTCAAGCTACTTATAGTCTATCAAAATTAGTTAATCCGCCATTGTAGTGCCAAAGGCACTACAATACAAAGAAAAATGGGTGCAGTAAATGTTCCAATAAGACTATTTACAAAACAAGACAGAATAGAGTTGGTTCATTGGCCTTATTTTATGATTGATTCTCTAAAAAAAGTCTGATGTAAAAAAATATTAAATTTATGGGGATCATTGCTTTTTGGTAGGTGTTTGCATACGGGTTTTCACACACTTCCATCTTGATCAGTAGATATTGACTTCCTTTTATGAAAAAAGGGAAATTAATCATTAATACTTATTCCCAGCTCCTCCTCAAAGGCCAATATTTGTCAGTTATATTGTATTACAAATATTCTATGAAATTCAGCATTAAAACCAATATATATCTAGTTCTCTCCTGGGTCTATCTTCCTATTAATCAAGATTCTTGAATTGAAATGGTAAATATCCCCTAAAATACTGCAAACATACCTGTATATAAACAAGCAAACAAATACAAAGATTGCACTAAACAGCCTACAAGGAAAGTATATAAGGCAGGTCTAGTTATTTTACAAAGTGATTAGAGAAACAATTTTTATCCCATTTTTTTGTTTGTTTGTTTGTTTCCTGGAGCCCAAGGTGCATATCATACTGGAATCTACTGCCTTACCTATATACCCTGAAACTAACACCTTGAAATTACTATCTTCCAATCCCTCCCTTTACATGTGAGGGAGATTTTAGTAGTGGATCACTAGAAAAAAAATAGATGCTTATAAATGAAGTATCCTCTAAAATTGGGCAAATATTTGTAATAAGTATGCAAACAGATAAATTAATTGTATATGATTCATTACATATGCCTTTTCTAGCTTGTGGAGAGAATAGGAAGAAATTCTATGTGTGGCAGTCATTCCCACCCACATTTCCTCTCTGTTGGCATCAGTGCCCAGCTTCCAACAGCTATCACCTGCCTTTCATTGCCCAAGGATTGTCTCAGGGCTCTGGAACTGGCTCTGCTACCTACCCGGCAGGCTGTAAGAGCAGAGGAATCAAGGACTCCAGGAACAACCTTAAGCAACAGCTCACACAAGTTGATGTTCCAACTCCTTTGCGGACTCCTTGATTCCGTCTGACACAGAATTCCCCCAGTGAAATTAAGCTTCAGTGGCCCACAGGGTTACCTAGGTGATAATTCTCCATTGATCAGTGCCTTCCCTTCCCATTCTTGTCTCACTTCTTTGCCCCCTGACAGTTTCCTTCAACCTGTCATATTCCCAAAGCACACATCATTTGTTAGTGTGCCCATTTTACAGATAAGGAAACTGAAACTTAGAGATTATAAATAACCCTATCTATAAACAAAGATCTCAGCTCTGGAGTGCTTGCTACTGGACACTTTACCTCTTAACATTTTTTTTTTTCAGTTTACTCTTAAAAAGCCACAGGACATACAGCTCAGCATTATTAATAATGAAACTCTGTAGTGCCTACTCTGTGCCAGGGACAAGTATCACCTTACTTAATCTTCACAGTAGGTAGGTGTTAGCAATTTTATGTAAAAAAAAAAAAATACAGGCACAAAGAAGTTAAACTTGGGGTGGTGGTATCAGGACTCACATTAGCCTATCTGGCTCAACAGGACAAGAATTTAAAGCTTTTACTCTGATAGCTCTCAAGAGCAATGCATCAATACTTTCCAGAGGTGCCTGGGTGGCTCAGTGGGTTAAGTGTCTGACTCCTGATCCTGGTTTAGGTCATGATCTCTGGGTTTGTGAGTCTGAGCCCTGCATCGGGCTCATATGTTAGCAGGGTGGATCCTGCTTGGGGTTCTCTCTCTCCTTCTCCCTGGGCCCCTTCCCCCTAATATGGGCTCTCTCTCAAAATAAATAAACTTCAAAAGAAAAAAAAAACGCTTCAAACAAATTAATTACTACTTTTTCCGTGCTTCTAACTTAGCAGCACTCAGAAACACTTCTGGAAGTCTACAGACATTTCCTGATGAATTTTTGTCTGATGACAACAATAATCACATCTATTTCTTCCTATACTTTATGGCAAATCTGAGGATCTAGATAGTATTATTTTTATTTTAAAAGCAAAGAAATTGAGGCTTAGATAGCTTTAGATGTTCGAGGTCACAAAAATATTAAGTGGCAACACCCAGATTTAAATCTAGGTTCACCTGACTAGAGAGCCAGTAGAATTTCCATAAGGCCTCATGGCTTCAGCAGCCTACCCATTTAATGATGTCAAAAAAACAAACAAACAGTGTTCAAAGCGATGACTGTAGGAAATTTCATTTTTAAGTGAGCCCTTTCCCCTCTTGGAATTTGTCCCATCTTGTTTTCCACTTCTAAGGACCTCCATGATCTCCCCTCATCCTCTCTGTAAACTCTGTTGACTCCAATTTACTATGAACACTCCCCGAAAGAGGGTCTTGTAGGCCTTCTAGGTCAGTAGGACAGTATTGCTCAAGACCAGTATGTGTGCTGGCAACAACTTCATCCATACGCAGAATTTGCCCTGGTCTCCAAGAAACCCCACTGTGACGGAGGCTATTTGTATATTTGATCTTTTTAAATATTACCTCATTTAAAACGCAGAATGGCAACACGGCATGTGTCCAACACAGGTCGATTGGAAGATCTCGGAGGATCTTCAGTCATGATTAAGTCTTGGTCTTCCCCCGCCCCATCCCCAATAAACCCCTCTCCACCTTTCTACTGCTGCAGCTGGGCACCTCTCTCTCCATTCCTCTTCCTTTTCCTCTCTTACACCCCACCCCCCCACACACATTCATATACACAAGCACCTCTAGTCCTTATACACATTTTAAAATTTGCTCTTCAAAGATAAGATTTCATTAAATTCACTCCCAGGAAAGTATTAAAATCAAAAGCTTCATCTCCATTGGACGATTTGCATTTTGAGCCTCAGCGGCAGCCCGCACAATAAAAAGTTTATCTCACTTAAGGGAATTTCATACATCAATGACCAGCTATTACAGGGAAAAGGGTGTCTTTCTTAAAATCCTATACAAATACAGCCTGGCCTAATGGGCAGAGAAGGTTTGAGAGGTATCACTAGACATATCTTAATAGGCATTGGCCACGGTAATTGTTACCTGATAGTTTCGGTTTTAAATATGCATCACTCGGGACTAGCTCTGAAATTCAGACAGTACGGCCACAACTATAATCAGCAGAAGCAGCACAGTAAGCATATCCCTTTCACTTTATAAACACATTTATCAAAACATGGCAAGACATCGCCCCCAATTGAATAAACAAAACTAAGATCAGTGTCTTTTCCTCAGGGGTGTTCTGTCTCTGCCAGCAAGAAAATGTCAAGGCTGACACCATTTGTTCACAGCACTGATAACCCAGCAACTTCACTCAGCAACTCTGCAGCTCTGGGGAGAGATTCTTTGATACGGGACACAGCTCTCAGCTCAATGGCAATTTTTTTTGTTTTGTTTTTGGAGTTTTGTTTGTTTGGTTGATTTTTGTTTTTATTCTATGGTGAGGGAACAAATAGGCATCTTGAGATAGCCCAGGGCCTGGTTATCTTTCCCTCCCAGTCCTTGGAGAGTTCCTCTATCCCTAGGTTTGGCTGCCAGTTTCCTGAGAATCCAGCCAAGTTGCAAACCAGCCCGTTGATTCCTTTTTATGCAGGAAATTTTGCTTCTGTAATTGCCTCAGGGAGGCAAAAAGCTCAAGAAAAAAGAGGTAGCACTTTTATTGACAACAATTCTGAAACATTTAAACATGGTCTCCTCGCTGAAAATTTCATTAGCCTTTACATGGCTCATTCCCACAGAAGCTTTAAGCACCTGCTGAGACGTCATCTCTCCTGGGACAACTACTCCCTGACCCTGTAGTCTTCGTCAGGAGGCTCTTCCCAGTCGTTCTCAACTCTTTCATTGTTGCTATTATCTCCCTGGATTTTAATTTTCTGATTCTCTGTCCCATTGGATAGGAGGTCTTAAGGGCAAGTCTGTGTACATAGAATATATCCTGGTAGCCTTCCTCTATAAACTTGGTTCAGCTAAAGTAGATACTTTGTTTAAACAAAAAATGTAAGACATTTCTATCCTATAGAATGCTGGGAGGAATTTGGTGTGGTTTTGTGAGGTCAGTTCATTCTCATTTTTGTCCCTAAAGCCTTTGAAGTCATGTTGCAGATCAATTTAGCAAGGTCACTTACGCTGCAGAAAATTTTAATCGCAGCAAGTTTATTGAGCTGGAGAATTTCTTATCCTACCCCAAAGCTCTAGTGCCTTGCAAGTAGCACACTACTTGTAAGTATTCCCATGACCCAGGGATTCAGAGGAAAGAAATAATGGATAGTCCCCCTGCTGGTTTTGGTTTTAATCATCATGCCACTATCATTGTAAAACTCAGACATTCAGAGATAGGAATAGAAAAAAGAAAACCTCAAAAGTTCTGAAATTCTTTCTTACAGTTACTATTAGGGAACAGTGCACCTAATCAGTTCTGCCACCCTGAGGCAGACACCATCAAGAAAGACACAGATGTTACCAGGTATGAAAACAAAAGCTACCCTTTCTCCCCTGAAGTCTGCAATACTCAGCTGTCCCCTGCGTCAAGTAACCAGACCCGTGAAGCAACCTGCAAAGAATAAATTGAGACAGAGCCTAATGTTAGTGTTGAATGAGAACTCCTTACAGAGGGAGGCCCTGGATGGGGTGTGGTCATGAACCAGAGAGCTCTGCACCTAGTGGGGATTAATCTCCAAAGAAGACAGAATCTACAAGTGCAGACAGAGGTAGAACCCTGAGGATGTGCTAGGAGTTGACACTGACAATGCTAGATTTTGTTCAGGGTTTGGAGTCAGAGTAAGAATGAGCTGAAGAATGAATCCTCAGGTCTGTACCTGCCTGCCTCTGGTTTGCAGCAGCTGTCCAAGCTTGATCCCCTTGCTGGGCCTCCGAAAAACAGAGCTGCTAGCACAGGAAGAGCCACTCTCACTAGCAAGTGGAGCTTCAAAGTAGGTTATAGTGACTATATGGTTGTTGTTGTTGTTACCCAATGTCCACACTGGAAGTCTTAAATAAATGTATTCTATGTTAAGTTATACATATTAACCATACAAATAATGCAACGTAAAATCTTCAAAGACCACACACACAAAAAAAAGGCATGCCAATAACAATACAAGTCTTTCAAAATGTTTTCAGTTGCAAAAACAATTCCAGATGGGTTTCCTTATAAAAAAGACAAATAAATAAACATATTAATGATTGGAAACATTGCAGAACATTGTGACTATACACTTCAAGCTATTATAAAATTATCAAATTTAATTTCAATTACCAAAGAATTAAGTTAAAGAGAAACTGGAAACTGAAATATTACAAATATTTCTTGAGAAAAATGCATATGGATTGGTGTCATAGCTATATAATATTATAAAAAGGATTATGAAAAATCTATTACAACTTTTACAATATATATTTTTATATTCATATTTTATGTCTAGTATTTAGTGATTCCCTGCTATGAAAAATGAGGCAAGGTATTCTTCCTTCTTTAATCTCCCTATAATTCCCAAGTTTTATTAATTATGTTAGTTATGTATTCAAGGTTTATAATTGCATAAAGTGATACCACTCTAAGGGGCTAACCAAAAGTTGAAACTCAAGATCCCAAATACGGACTTAAAATACTTGTTATTTTTAACAGAATTTTCAGCAAAATATTTTACTTAGAAACTATATAGCATAGACTTCCTACTCTAAGTATCTTTGTTTTAAGGGTAACAGAAAATATATTTGAATACATAGTAACTGAAATCTTCCTGAAACTGGGGAAGGAAACACATCCAGATTCAGAAGACACAGAGATCCCTCAACAAATTCAACCCAAGGAGATCCACACTAAGATAAAATGGTAAAAAAAAAAAAATAGTGATAAAGAATCAAAGGTTGTAAGAGAAAAGAAGAGTTACATACAAAGGAAACCCCATAAGGCTATCAGCTGATTTTTCAGCATAAATTTTGCAGGTCAGAATGGAATAGCACAATATATTCAAACTGTTGAAAGGGAAAAATCTGCAGCCAAGAATACTCTATATTTTTCTTTTCTGAATGGTAGCCTTGCTGGATAAAAACTTTCCCAGAAAAAATAAAGTTAAAAGAATTCATGACCACTAAACCATCCATAAGAGAAATACTAAGAGGGACTCTTGAGTTGAAAACAAAAGCCATAAGTAAGAAAAATAGGAAGCACAGAAGCAAGAAAAACAAAACAAAACAAAAAAAACCTATACCTCTAAGAATCAGTCAAGAGAAGCACAAAATAAAAGGATGTAAAATATGACACTAAATATCTGGAACCTGGGTAGGGGGGAAGTAAAGAATGAGTTCAAAAGTAAGCAATTATCAGCTTAATATAGATTGCTATAATATGCAGAAGATATATGTATTTAGATAGAGTGGTGACCTCAAATCAAAAACCAGTAATAGATATGCAAAGTACAAAAAGTAAGGAATCATATCAAGAGATCATTAAAGAAAGTCAACACACCATGAAAGAGAACAAAAGAAAAGATCAGAGGAAAACTACAAAACAGCCACCAAACAAATAACAACATGGCAATAAATACATATCAATTATTACCTTGAAGGCAAATGGACTAAATGATCCATTAAAAGACCTTGGGTGACAGATCAAATTAAAAAAAAAAAAAAAGTCCATCTAAATGCTGCCACAAGAGACTCATTTCAGACCTAAAGACACCTGCAGATTGAAAGTGGGGGGATGGAGAAACATTTATCATGCAAATGAATGCCAAAAAAGGGGGGTGGTGGCAATGCTTCTGTCAGACAAAATAGACTATTAAAAACAGGCTATAAAAAGTCACAAAGGACACCATGTAATAATAAAAGGGACAATCCAACAAGAAGATATAACAATTGTAAATACTTATGCACCCAACATGAAACACCCAAATACATAAAGCACTTAATAACAAACATAAATAAACTAATCAATAGTAACAAAATAATAGTAGGAGACTTTAATACCCCACTTACATCAGCAGACAGATCATCCAAACAGGAAATCAAGGAAACAGTGGCTCTGAATGACATGCTGGACCAGATAGAACAGATCAATTCAGAACACTCCATCCTAAAACAGTAGAATACATGTTCTTTTCAAATGCATGTGGAACATTCTCCAGAATAAAGCACATATTGGGCCACAAAACAAGACTCAATAAATTCAAAAAGCCTGAAGTTATACCATGCATCCTTTCTAACCAAAACACTGTCAAACTAGAAATCAGTCACAAGAAAAAAACCTAGAAAGATCATAAATTCATGGAAGTTAAATAGCAGGCTACTAAACAAGGAGTGGGTCAACAAGAAATCAAAGAAATCAAAAAGTACATAGAAACAAATGAAAATTAAACCAACAGTCCAAAATGTTTGGGATGCAGCAAAAGTGGTTCTAAAAGGGAAGTTTATGGCAAAACAAGCCTACATCAAGAAGCAAAGTATCAAATAAATAATATAACCTTAAACGTAAAGAGTTAGAATAAGAAACAAAACCAAAAACCAGAAGAAAGGAAATGATAAAGATCAAAGCAGAAATAAATATAGAAACTATAGAACAAGTCAATGACACTAGGAATGGTTTCTTTGAAAACGTCAACAAAATGATAAACCTATATAGCCAGGTTCATTAAAAGAGAAAGGACTCAAACAAAATCACAAATGAAAGAAGGGAAATAAAAACCAACATCACAGGAATACAATTGTAAAAGAATATTGTGCAAAATTATATGTCAACAAATTAGGCAACCTCAAAGAAATGGATAAATTCCTAGAAACATAACCTACCAAAACTGAAGCAGGATAAAATTGAAAATTTGAACTGATTATGAGCAAGGAGATTGACTCAATTAAAAAAAAAACAAAAAAAACTCCCAACAAACAAAAGTCCAGGACCAGATGACTGCACAGCTGAATTCTATCAAACATTTGAAGAAGAATAATACCTATTCTTCTCACACTATTCCAAAAAAATAGAAAAACTTCCAATTCATTCTAGGAAGTGAAAGTATCATCCTGCTACCAAAAACAAAGATACCACTAAGAAAGAGAACTACAGGCCAATATCCTTGATAAACATAGATGCAAAAATCCTCAATAAAATATTAACAGACAGAATCCAATAATACATTAAAACTGTCATTCATCATGATCAAGTGGGATTTATTCCACAAATCCAAGTGTGGTTCAATATTCACAAAACTGATGTGATACATCAATAAGAGAAAGAATAAAAATCATATGATCATGTCAATAGATGCAGAATGAACATTTGACAAAGGTCAACATCCATTCATGATAAAAACCCTCAACAAAGTAGGTTTAAGGGGAACATACTGCAACCTAATAAAGGTCTTATATGAAAACCCACAGCCAACATCATACTCCATGGGGAAAACTGAGAACTTTCCCTCTAAAGTCAGGAACAACACAAGGATGTCCACTCTCACCACTTTCATTCAACATAGTACTAGAAGTCACAGCCACAGCCATTAGACAACATAAAAAAAAATGAATAAAAGGCATCCAAATTGGTAAGGAAGAAATAAAACTATTTGCAGATGACAACACTATATATAGAAAATCCTAAGAACTCCACCAAAAAACTACTAGAGTTGATAAATGAATTCAGTAAAGTCACAGGATATAAAAGTCAAAGTGCAGAAATATGTTGCATCTCTACACACTAATAATGAAGCAACAAAAATAGAAATTAAGAAAACAATCCCATTTACAGTCGTAACAAAAATAAGATACCTGGGAGTAAATAAACCTAACCAAAGAGGTGAAAGACCTGCACTCTGAAAACTATAAAACACTGATGAAAGAAGCTGAAGAGGACACAAATGGAAAGCCATTCCATGATAATGGAGCAGAACAAATATTGTTAAAATACCTATACTACCCAAAGCAATCTACACGTTTACTGTGATCCCTAACACCAAAATACCAAGAGCATTTTTCACAGAGCTAAAACAATCAATCCTAAAACTTGTATGGAACCACAAAAGACCCTCAAATAGCCAAAGCAATCTTGAAAAACAAAGCTGGAGGTATCACAATTCCAGACTTTCACTTATATTACAAAGCTGTAGTAATCAAAACAGTGTGGGGCTGGCACACAAAAAGACACATAGAACAATTGAACAGTATAGAAAATCCACAAATAAACTCACAATTACACGGTCAATTAATCTTTGACAAAGAATGCAAGAATATCGAATGAAACAAAGACAGTATGTTCAGCAAACTGTGTTGAGAAAACTGGTCAGGTACATGCAAAAGAAGGAAACTGGGCCACTTTTTTATACCATACACAGAAATAAACTCAAAAGGGATTAAAGACCTAACTGTGAGACCTGAAACCATAAACATCTTAGAAAAGAGTACAGGCAGTAATGTCTCTGACATCATCCACAGCAACATTTTTTCTAGGTAGGTTTACTGAGGCAAGGGAAATGAAAGCTCAAATAAATTATTGGGACTACAGCAAAATAAAAACCTTCTACACAAAACAGTCAACAAGACTAAAAGGCAACCTGAGTGGGAGAAGTTATTTGCAAATGATATATCCAATAAAGGGTTGGTATCCAAAATATGTGAAGAACTGATACAACTCAATACCGAAAACCAAATAATCCAATTAAAAAACTGGAAGACATGAACAGTTTTCCAAAGAAGACATACAGATGACCAACAGACACACGAAAAGACGCTCAATATCACTCATTAGAAAAATGCAAATCAGAACTACCATATCACCTTACATCTGCCAGGATGGCTAAAATCAAAAACACAAGACACAAGAAACAAGAGTTGGTGAGGATATGGAGAAAAAGGAACCCTTTCGCACTGTTGATGGGAATGCAAACTGGTGTAGTCACTGGAAAATAGAGTATGGATGTTCCTCAAAAAGCTGAAAATAGAAATACCCTATGATCCAGGAATCGTACCGATATTTGTCAAGAAAAAATACAAAAACACTAATTCAAAGGGATACATGTATCCCTTATGTTTATTGCAGTGTTATTTACAATAACCAAACTATGGAAATGGCCCAAGTGTCCGTCAATACATGAATGGATAAAGAAGTGGTGTGTTTTTTATGTATATATAAAGGAATTAAATCTTGCCATTTGAAACATGTTTGGACCTAGAGAGTGTAATGCTAAACAAAATAAGTCAGAGAAAGATAAATACCGTGTCATTTCACTCATATGCGGACTTTAAGAAACAAAACAAATGAGCAAAGGGAGAAAGAAACTGAGAAGCAGACTCTAAACTACAGAGAACACAATGATGGTTACCAGAGGGGAGGTGGATGAGAGGATGAAACGTGGTGAGGATTAAGGAATGCACCTGTAATGATGAGCACTGGATGGTGTATGCAATTGTTGAATCACCACATTGTGTACCTGAAACTAATATAACACTGTATGTTAACTACACTGGAATTGAAAAGAAAAGAATCTTTTTTTTTTTTTTTTGTATCACAACCAAATTGCTTGGGTTCAAAAATGGATCTGTTACTTCAAGTTGTGTGAATTTGAACACATCAAGTCTCAATTAGCAGTGGTTTTCCCTTTTGTAAGATGGGGATAATAAAGTACCTATTTCACTGGGTTATTGTCAGAATTGAATGAATTTATGTATCCTAGTACTTAGCGTAGTGTTTGACAATGGTAACTAGCCAATGACAGCTATGTCCTTATTATAGCTTTTGTTATTTTTACTACTATCATTATCTTGTCCCCAACCTACTTCAGTGTAATTTCCTAGAACACCCTTTCTCAGAATATGCCCCTGTGATACTGACTTTATTGGATGTCAGAATATTTCATGTTCTCCCAAGCCTCCCTACTTGGCACCTGCAGTTCTGGTTGAATGCGGTGACCCAGGTTTACAAGAACTAACAGTCTGTCCACTTACCAAATTGCTAATCTTTTAAAGAATTTCTTTAATGTTCCCTCATCTGAGAGGCGTGTACAGATTTCCCTAGATAAGCATAGGTATATCCTTCTCCCAGATTTCTATTTCATCCTGCAAAACCCTAGCTTATCATGTTGCATTGCCCTTTATGGTCTCCATTTTGGTCTCATTTCTAGACAAATTTCAAGAAGGACAATTTTTTCTAGATGTTCAGTCTGACATCCTCATCATCACCACCATCATGGTCACAGACAAATGTGTTTTATCATGTAAGATAGTTATGGTTCTAACAACCTTACATTTAATACAAGAATAAAACCTTCCTATTGGTTCTTGAAAGAATTAAATTATCTCCATGTTAAATGATGTGAAATGGAGATAGAAAAATGTTCAGAAACTGGCTCAAGGTCACACAAATAAAAATGTCAGAATAGTGATCTTTAACTCCACAGACCAACTCTTTAACACTGTGAGGAATAGACACGCAAACGTTTTGTGAGTGAGTGTGTGGTTCCTAAGGTAACTTTTAGCCCAATATGGTACATTTTCAAAAAGCCATTAAACAATTCATACGTCATGCACTAAGTAAGTGGTGTAAAGGCTGAAAAAGAACTATTACATAAGCCAGAGGTTTCAAACACTTCACCATTTGCCTAAGGAAAAAAAAATTGCAGCATATGTGAAAAACTCCATGGTTGGTATATACACTAAAATGGATTGTAGTGCAGTTCAGAAATGTTAAAAACCTGTGGTGGCAAGAAAATCTGGAGAAGAATGTTACTATGAGGTTTTAAAGAGCCACTAATGGATTATATTCTACTTTAGAGTCCTTTCCTGATTTCTAGTACGAAAATGCAGTGCTCCCGAGTTATTTGGAGTCTAATAGATAAGCTATTAATTGAAACAGTTATAAAAGCACCGTTAATCTCAAAGAGAAGAATGTCAGGGATATTTTGTGTATGTTTGAGTTCTGAGTACAGATGGGGAAAGTGCATAGGGTACCACTGTCTTTGAAATATTATTCTAAATATAGGAATATGAACTTATAAGTGACTTGTGGTTGAAATTTGAACATATGCGATCTGTTGTGTGGTTTATTACATACTATTTCAATCTCATATGGAGAAATTATAAATTGCGACCATAAGTCTTTTGCTATGTAACTAGGCATTTGAATCATAGTTACTTCTCTCATCAGCAAAATGATCAACATAGAAAAGCAAGTTAGAGATCTAAAGAAACTCTATCCAGAAGGGCCCAAGGGGTTTCTTTAAAACTGCTCACAATAGGAGGTCTAAAATTACCAGAGGTCAATTAATAGATGTATGTTACATATAAACTTTATGCAAATCACTGTCAAGGAGATTCTAATAAAAATGTGCTACCGGAAATAATTGGCTGGAAATTCTGAGGTAAGGAACCCCCTACTCTCTGAAAATTCACATCCTGTGCTTTTATTAGGACTGGGGATGCTAATAGTGAATCATAAATGCCCCAAATTCTCTGCTTTTGTTAAATTTAAATCCTAATTAAATAAGTTTTTTTTTCCCTGCACTAAAAAATAAGCTAAAAGCTCATGACTCTATCCTGATAAACTAATTCATACATTATATATTTCCTAAGATTACTGAACCAAATTACTCTCTATACTAGAAGTGTTTATCTTATTAAAGGTTTTTGATAATAAAATAGGCCTATGATTTAACCTTACTCTACTTAGAAAGCTCATTATGTTGTGTGTGTGTGTGTGTATCTCTGAATTTTTTAATCATTGGTCTGATATATTATCTCCACTTGTTCAATTCTTTAAAAAATCAGTTATATTTGGTTGAAGTGATGCATAGCTTGAAGCTCTTCTTGATGAATTTAATACTTCCTTTAAAATAAAATATAGTTGAACAGTCACCTTGCCGCATTGTTCTTTCATGGGTAGAAGTAGCAACAGACATATTCATGGGTTTTCCAAACTAAAGAAAGTGTTGTCATTTTGAGACAACTACAGATTGAAGCCATCCCTCCCAAAAGTTTTAGGAATAAATCAATGGTGAATGAAGGACTGAACAGGAAAATAGAAAAATGTCTATATTTTTGTCATCTTTGTTCAATTTTTCATAACTGCGTCTTCTATTTAAGATTGAATTCATCAGTGTCACTCTTTCATAGAGATTGGTGGATAGAAAAATAAAGATTAAAAAAAAAGCACTGAAAAAGACAACAAAAACCATAATAAAAAATAGATTAAAAAAAACCAATGAGCCTGAGAAGGAGAATGTGAGTGGCCAGAAGCAAAATGGAATCTGAGAGTGTGGAAACCCAAATACTATGATTGGTTCTGCAACCAGCAACAAGTATAAACTTGAGTTGGTCACAAAGTCACTCTGAACCTGTTTTCTCAGTTTTATAGTAGATAACGTTGAATGACAGGCACTCCCAGACCTCGAAATTGTTTACTATTTTATTCCAAGAGCACAGGATGAAAGACAAGGATATAAGACCGGCAAACAAAGAAAAAGGGAACAAATGAAGTGACAATTTAGCAAAATAATTCAATCATGGGAAAAATTACGATGAAGGAGGACACTGGAGGAAGATTTTTCCCTAGTTCTTTTTTTATTTCCTTCTTTGTGCTTCATGCTAATCATTTCAACATTATTGCTATTTTTTTTTCTTTAGTAAAATGGTAGATACTCTAGGAAAATAATAAAGTCAGAAACAAAAAAACAAATAAACAAGAAAACATAAGGAGTGCCTGTCAGTTAAAGAATGACCAGAAGAAAAATTAGTTTGAGTTTGCCCCCGCCCTTAAATTAGTAGTTCAGCAAATAAGCCATTTGAACATACTCCAAGGAGAAATAAGGGAATCTGCAAAAACAATTTCATCTCAGACAGATTTTGCCTATGATTAGTTCTCTTGAAATCAATGTACCAATTCTTTACTTTTTGAAAGACCTAGGGCTTTTGGTCTAAGTGTATATCCCCAACATTATCATTCAGAATAACTACCCAAATAAGCCTTTTCTCTCCATTGAGGACATAATTCCAAAATATCTCAAGTCTTTTATATCTGCTACTTCCATAAATTAGTTTAAATGTAGCATGACAGTGACTTTATCTTTATTCCCAGAGCGTTATTGAAATGATGGATCCATCACTCACAAAGATGACTCATTTAACTTTATAGCAAACCTTTATATACCAGGCATTTTTCTTAGAACTTTGTTTATACTGAATCATTTAAACCTCATAACTATATAAAGCATATGCTATTATCATGCTGATTTATAGAGGAGGAAACTGAGGCACAGAGGTTTTTGTAACTTGCTTCTTGTCAAAGAAAGTATAAATGAAGGAGCCAGAATTAAAATCCACATGGTCTGGCTCAAGAGATCTTGTTCTTAAAACTCTAACCCTATAGTGATACAAATATCAAAGAAATAAATTGTAGGGAGCAACTTTTTAAAATGTGTCAAACTAAGATAAAAGGGAAGATTGAGTACCCAGCCTGGCCAAAGACAATATGCACATGGTCAAGATGAACTTAAGAGAAAAATGGGAGGTAAGTGCTATTAAATTACCATTATAAGAAATCCTTCTATTAAATAACTTCAAGTATTTTAAGTTCAAGTTATCTAAAAGACTTTTACAAACACCAAGAGAAGCTTTAGCGTATATTAGTAATTCTACTAATGCAGGTATGTGTGTATAGTACCAGAACACAAATGAATCATTTACTTATGTGTTACCTAATACTCATGACAACCCTGGAGCACAGATGGTCTTCTTACCTTCCCCACTACTATCTTGTCAAAATCCCTAGATTACAAATTAAAAATCCTAAAAATACAATGAAAATGGAAGCACAAAGAAATAGGGTAACTTGCCCAAACATACATAATAATTAGGTGGTGAAACCTAGGCCTTCCAGCTCCAGAATCAACACACCCCACCACCATGCCTCCTCTTGATTTAAAACACAGCTAGACAGGTTCTCTGTAGACATGCCAATATGACCTCTAGACATTCCTGTTGACTGAGATACAACTGCTAGTGTGGGGAGGTTGGAAAGGAAAGCACGCTTATACCCATAAATCATCAGCCATCATGTTTACAGCTCATGCGTCCCTAATTGTCAACAGTAACCTGGCAGATTTAGGAAGAGGTCATTGATTCATCTGAGCGTTCTTTGGAGTTTCTCTCTATATGTAGAATGTCTTCTCAAAGAGAAAGATAAATTGGTGGGAACTTTAAAATGCGGAGAAAAAAATGTTTATATAATACAAAACATTTTTATTATGGAAATGAACATTACTCTAAACTAATCCAACCAGCATCTCTGTAATACATGCCAACAAGAAGGCAGAAGTGATAGAAATTATACACCTCATCTGAGACACATCCAGTCTCTTTCCCTTTTCTAGTTATTGATCAAATATTTTTTAAAAAAGAATTTTGAGTCATTTTGGAGGCAACCCCTTTTACTCAGTCATTCCTGGTCTTCTAAGAACCAGGTCTTGTGGCCTCTAGTAGGATGCCAGGACCCAATACTTAAACTATTGTAAATCTGCAAAGATTAATGTTTGTAACAAAGATTATAGAAAAGCGAATTCTCAGCAGCAACTAGAGAAATAGTCTCCTCTTTGAAAAGAGTTGAAGCCAAGTCCCCAGACTCTGTTTGGACTAACTTGAGTGCTTTATTCATAAAGTTGGCTTTTAAATTCCACAAAGGCTGCTTTTGTTTTCAGATCTTCGGGGAGTCTTGTAATTCCCAGTGTCAAGGGCACAACAGAATCTGTGATCTGCACACAACTCAGCTCATCAGCATTAATTATTGCTCTGCCAAGCTTGTAAACGAATGTAATCAGAAACCTTATGCAGAGGCCCCAGTGAGGATGCCACCTTTTTCTCTGCCTGCTCATTTCCCCGTTTCCTTTCTCTCTTCCATTAACTGTTGGATTTCCACGCTTTGATTTCTCCTCTTATTTTTCACTTTCTCCTTGGGTGGGCACATCTGCCTTCCTGGCTTCAGCTGAGATTTCTATTATGATGACTTCTAATTATACCTTTTCGACCTCAGCCTTTTTCAGTAGTTCACACCTGTATTTTTGACTGCCCACTAAAGGCAACCCACATCCCCAATTCCAAAGCAGGCTCATGCTATTCCTCTACCTTCAGAATCCATATTTGTTTTTCCCCAGGTCCTCCCACCCTGAGCCAGTGTCTCCACCCTCTGCTTAGCCAATGCTGTAGGAAAAACAAAAAACAGAAACATCAGTTTCACCCTGGACTCCTTTCTCTCCTTTACTCCTGTATTATCTTACCACATCCAGTCAGCCATCGGATCACCTCAATCCTAAATTTAGGACCTTCTCCAAAACTGTCTTACTGGAGAATTATTGCCTGCTGTCATCTTCTCCTTGTTGCTTAGCTAGAGGATTCTCAGCCCCCATCATTCTGACTGGAGATTTACCAAGCTTATCTCGCTCCCACCCACCAGTGCTATGTCTGTAAATGTCACTTGCTTCTGTTTTCTAAGGTTTTGTGTGTGTGTGTGTGTGTGTGTGTGTGCGATGAATGTATTTACTTTTCTCATAGTACAATATACTTTTCAAAGTAAAGTTTCTAGAAATACGTAAGTTAGCTTTTATTTCAACCTTGACAAGTTACTTTTTAAAACCTAACTTTGCTTCATGTTCCTTCAATGTAACTGAAACTCATTAGCCTGGAGCTCAAGGCAAAAGGCTATCACCTAGATCCCAAACATCTTCTACCATTCTCTCCATACATGTTACAATTTGGACACACTACTGGTGCCTTTAACAGTTCCTGACACATAGTGGGAGCACTGAACAAATGCCTGTTGAATGGATGAACATGTTGTTCACTGCTAGCTCAGCCTTGCAAAACCCTCTGTATGTTTCCTGTTTGCCTTTCTACCTGCTACTTGGAAGTCTTTTTCCATTCTTCTGGACTCAGCTAATAATTTCTACCGTTTCTGCAAAATCTAGTTGACATTTGACCCTTTGATTCACTTTACTCAACAAATGTTTTTTAAGCACATACAAGGAATCTAGTGTATAGGATACAAGAACCACAGCCTAGGTGAGGAAAACACATTACAAAGCAATTGTGTACTTCCTTTGTAGCCTTTCCTACATGTTCACAAATGTAGTTGCCCCTCCTGTTTATCTCCACAGAACTTGGTACAAAAAGAACATTGAATGATATAAAAAGGCACTCAAAACTATTAATTTCTGAAAATCTCTCTCCATATTAAAATCTGATATACTTCAGGACCACATTTTATTAGGTGGTACTCCCCCTCTATCTCCTTAATGAGCAAATAGTAAGCTACCAATAAGTGGTAGGTTTGATCTTTTCCCAGGCTGGCAATACATGTGGAATGATACTCTCTTGGGACGCTGGGCAGTGATAGCTGCAGTTTTACCAGGCACGCAATTGCAAGGAGAAACCAACACATTTGCAACCATTGTGTACCCACAGGGCCATTCTGGTTTTCACCGTCAGTATCCAATAAGTTACATGATGTGTCAATACTATTATAAACTAGGCTTTGTTAGATGATTTCGCCTAAGTGCAGGCTATTTTCTTTTTATCTGTGTTTCTTATTTTTTAAAATTTACATCCAAATTAGTTAGCAAATAGTGAAGCAGTGATTTCAGGAGTAGATTCCTTAATGCCCCTTACCCATTTAGCACATCCCCCTCCCACAACCACTCCAGCAACCCTCAGTTTGTTCTCCAATATTTACGAGTCTCTTCTGTTTTGTCCCCCTCCCTGTTTTTATATTATTTTTGTTTCCCTTCCCTTATGTTCATCTGTTTTGTCTCTTAAAGTCCTCATATGAGTAAAGTCATATGATTTTTGTCTTTCTAATTTCACTTAGCATAATACCCCCCAGTTCCATCCATGTAGTTGCAAAAGGCAAGATTTCATTCTTTTTGATTGCTGAGTAATACTCCATTGTATGTATGTATGTATACATATATATTTATGTGTATATATATATACACATATATGTATGTATATGTATATATACACACATATATATGTATGTATATGTATATATACACATAAATATATATGTATATATATATTATACACACAGCACATCTTTATCCATTCATCCATCAATGGACATTTGGGCTCTTTCTATACTTTGGCTATTGTTGATAGTGCTGCTATAAACATGGGGATGCATGTGTCCCTTCAAAACACACCTGTATCCCTTGGATAAATGCCTAGTAGTGCAATTGCTGGGTCATAGGGTAGTTCTATTTCTAGTTTTTTGAGGAACCTCCATACTGTTTTCCAGAGTGGCTGCACCAGCTTGCATTGCCACCAACAGTGCAAAAGAGATCCTCTTTCTCTGCATCCTTGCCAACATCTTTTTTTGCCCGAGTTGTTAATGTTAGCCATTCTGACAGGTGTGAGGTGGTATCTCATTGTGGTTTTGATTTGTATTTCCCTGATGAGTGATGTTGAGCATTTTTTCATGTGTCTGTTGGCCATCTGGATGTCTTCTTTGGAGAAGTGTCTATTCATGTCTTTTGCTCATTTCTTCATTGGATTATTTGTTTTTTGGGTGTTGAGTTTGATAAGTTCTTTGTATATTTTGGGTACTAACCCTTTATCTGATAAGTCATTTGCAAGTATCTTTTCCCATTCTGTCATTTGCCTTTTAGTTTTGCTGATTGTTTCTTTCACTGTGCAGAAGCTTTTCATTTTCATGAGGTCCCAGTAGTTCATTTTTGCTTTTGTTTCCCTTGCCTCTGGAGATATGTTGAGTAAGAAGTTGCTGCAAGCAAGATCACAGAGGTTTTTGCCTGCTTTCTCCTCAAGGATTTTGATGGTTTCCTGTCTTACATTGAGGTCTTTCATCCATTTTGAGTTTCTTTTTGTGTCTGGTGTAAGAAAGTGGTCCAGGTTCATTCTTCTGCATGTCACTGTCCAGTTTTCCTAGCATCACTTGCTGAAGAGACTGTCTTTATTCCATTGGATTTTCTTTCCTGCTTTGTCAAAGATTAGTTGGCCATACGTTTGTGGGTCCATTTCTGGGTTCTCTATTCTATTCCATTGATCTGAGTGTCTGTTCTTCTGCCAGTACCAGACTGTCTTGATTACAGCTTTGTAGAGTAAAGTCTGGGATTGTGATGCCTCCTGCTTTGGTTTTCTTTTTCAAGATTGCTTTGGCTATTCGGGGTCTTTTCTGGTTCCATACAAATTTTAGGATTATTTGTTCTATCTCTGTGAAGAATGCTGGTGTTACTTTGATAGGGATTGTATTGAATATGTAGATTGCTTTGGGTAGTATCGACATTTTAACCATATTTGTTCTTCCTGTCCAGGAGCATGAATCTTTTTCCATTTATTTGTGTCTTCTTCAATTTCTTTCATAAGCTTTCTATAGTTTTCAGTATACAGATTTTTCACCTCTTTGGTTAGATTTATTCCTAGGTATTTTATGGTTTTTGGTGCAACTGTAAATGGGATCGATTCCTTGATTTCTCTTTCTGCCACTTCATTGTTGGTGTATAGGAATGAAACCAATTTCTGTGCATTGATTTCATATCCTGCCACTTTGCTGAATTCATCAATCAGTTCTAGCAGTTTTTTGGTGGAATCTTTTGGGTTTTCCATATAGAGTATCATGTCATCTGCTAAGACTGAAAGTTTGACCTCCTCCTGGCCGATTTGGACGCCTTTTATTTCTTTGTGTTGTCTGATTGCAGAGGCTAAGACTTCCAATACTATGTTGAATAACAGTGGCGAGAGTGGACATCCCTGTCTTGTTCCTGACCTTAGGGGGAAAGTTCTCAGTTTTTCCCCATTGAGGATGATATTAGCATTGGGTCGTTCATATATGATTTTTATGATCTTGAGGTATGATCCTTCTATCCCTATTTTCTTGAGGGTTTTTATCAAGAAAGTTTGCTGTATTTTGTCAAATGCTTTCTCTGCACCTGTTGAGAGGATCATATGGTTCTTGTTCTTTCCTTTATTGATGTGATGAATCATGTTGTTTTGTGGATATTGAACCAGCCCTGCATCCCAGGTATAAATCCCACTTGGTCGTGGTGAATAATTTTTTTAATGTATTGTTGGATCCAGTTGGCTAATATCTTGTTGAGGATTTTTGCATCCATATTTATCAGGGAAATTGGTCTATAGTTCTTTTTAGTGGGGTCTCTGTCTGGTTTTGGAATCAGGGTAATGCTGGCTTCATAGAGTTTGGACATTGTCCTTCCAATTCTATTTTTTGGAACAGTTTCAAGAGAATAGGTGTTAACTCTTCTTTAAATGTTTGGTAGAATTCCCCTGGAAAGCCATCTAGTCCTAGACTCTTGTTTTTTGGAAGATTTTTGATTACTAATTCAATTTCCTTATTGGTTATGGATCTGTTCAAATTTTTTATTTCTTCCTGTTTCAGTTCTGGTAGTGTATATTTGTCTAGGAATTTGCCCATTTTTTCCAGATTGCCCATTTTATTGGCATATAATTGCTCATAATATTCTCTTATTGTTTTTATTTCTGCTGTGTTGGTTGTGATCTCTCCTCTTTCATTCTTGATATTACTTATTTGGGTCCTTTCCTTTTTCTTCTTGATCAAACTGGCTAGTGGTTTATCAATTTTGTTAATTCTTTCAAAGAACCAGCTTCTGGTTTCATTGATCTGTTCTACTGTTTTTTTGGTTTCAATAGCATTAATTTCTGCTCTAATCTTTATCATTTCCTGTCTTCTGCTGGTTTTGGGTTTTATTTGCTGTTCTTTTTCCAGCTCCTTGAGGCACAAGGTTAGGATGTGTATCTGAGATCTTTCTTCCTTCTTTAGGAAGGCCTGGATTGCTATATACTTTCCTCTTATGACTGCTTTTGCTGCATCCCAGAGGTTTTAGGTTGTGGTGCTATCATTTCCATTGACTTCCACATACTTTTTAATTTCCTCTTTAACTGCTTGGTTAGCCCATTCATTCTTTGGTAGGATGTTCTTCAGTCTCCAAATATTTGTTACCTTTCCAAGTTTTTTCTTGTGGGTGATTTCAAGTTTCATAGCATTGTGGTCTGAAAATATGCACGGTATGATCTCGATCTTTTTGTACTTACTTGGGGCTGATTTGTGTCCTAGTATATGATCTATTCTGGAGAACGTTCCATGTGCACTGGAGAAGAATGTATATTCTGCTGCTTTAGGATGAAATGTTCTGAATATATCTGTTAAGTCCATCTTGTCCAATGTGTCATTCAAAGCCATTGTTTCCTTGTTGATTTTTTGATTAGATGATCTGTCCATTGCTGTGAGTGGGGTGTTGAAGTCTCCTACTATTATGGTATTACTATCGATGAGTTTCTTTATGTTTGTGATTGATTTATATATTTGGGTGCTCGCACATTTGGCATGTAAATGTTCACAATTGTTAGATCTTCTTGATCTACAGACCCCTTGATTATGATATAATGCCCTTCTGCATCACTTGATACAGTCTTTAAAGTCTAGATTGTTTAAGTATGGCTACTCCGGCTTTCTTTTGTTGACCATTAGCATGATAGATGGTTCTCCATCCCCTTATTTTCAGTCTGTAGGTGTCTTTAGGTCTAAAGTGGGTCTCTTGTAAACAGCATATAGATGGGTCTTGTTTTCTTATCCATTCTGTTACCCTATGTCTTTTGATTGGAGCATTGAGTCCATTGACGTTTAGAGTGAGTACAGAAAGATATGAATTTATTGCCATTATGATTCCTGTAGAGTTGGAGTTTCTGGTGGTGTTCTCTGGCCCTTTCTAGTCTTTGTTGCTTTTGGTATTTATTTACATATGTTTTTTTAAATCCTTTCTCCCCTCAGAGTCCCCCTTAAAATTTCTTGCAGGGCTGGTTTAGTGGTCACAAACTCCTTTAATTTTTGTTTGTCTGGGAAACTTTTTATCTCTCCTTCTATTTTGAATGAAAGCCCTGCTGGATAAAGAATTCTTGGCTGCATATTTTTCTGATTCAGCACACTGAATATATCCTGCCACTCCTTTCTGGCCTGCCAAGTTCCTGTGGATAGGTTTGCTGCAAACCTGATCTGTCTCCCCTTGTAGGTCAAGAACTTTTTTTCCCTTGCAGTGCAGGCTAATTTAAATGTTAGTCAAACCTAAGTTACGCTATTTGGTAGGTTAGATGTATTAAATGCACTTTTGACTTAGGATATTTTCAACTTCCGATGGGTTTCCTGGGACACAACCCCACCGGAAGGAGAGGGAAATCTGTATGTAATTATACTGAGGGTATAATATAGAAGGAGCCTGTGTTTGTGATCAGATAGCCTATTTGAAATTCTGACGATCTGACCTATGCAATTAAGATCCAGAGCTGATCAATTAACTTTCCTAGCCTCATTAGCATCTTTGTAAATCAGGTGGGACAACACCTACTTCATGAAGTTCTTCAAAGTATCAAGTGATGATTAAAAAAAAAAAACTCAGCTATGAATGCCTGCCCGCTGTTTGCCTGATTTGTGAATAAAGAAATCCATATTGGTAATTAGAGTTCAATAGTATGGATAAGTAGAAGAATAACTGAGTTAGGTCAGTTTTTCCTAAATTGAGAGACTGAGGGCAGCAGCAGAAAAACACATAAGGAATAGGTAAACTGTTTTAGTCAAACTGCCAAAGAAATTGAAGAGTCTTACCCAAAGGGAGCAAGAAGATGGTATCAAAACATACTGTATGTTTATGATTTTCTTAAATTCATATAACTTTCTATACAATGTTGCATTTCAAAGTGTAAGTTTAATTATTATAAATAAATCTAGTTAAGTCTTAATTTTAAAGACACTGAAAGAGAGAGATACCTGGCTTATACAAAGCACAAAAATCAAAATTCTGGGGGCTCTGAAAGCAGAAATCCTCCCTCCTCCCCATCTCTCTCTCAATGGTCTACTTCAACACTGTTCATTTCTGTTTTCACATTTACTCTGTTGGGCTCTTGACTCCTTTTGGATTCCTTATTCAGATATTTACCTGATGACTGATGGAGTATATAGGAAGAAGGCCTCCATCAGGTCAGAACTCCAGGACTGAAAGTCTTGTAAACAACAGACTATGTATACATAGATATGCAGATATCTATGTATACATAGATATACATAAATAGAAAGGTGATAGAGCGAGATGACAGAGCGAGAGATGACAGAGATGATAGATACACACACACACACACACACACACACACACACACACACACAGAAACTGCACAGATGTCTGAGATCAGAGAACACTGCTCTCTAGGATAGTTATTTGTTTGCTTTAATACAAGATAAACTCGTCTTCTTGCTTTAATACAAGATGAACTCATCTTCACATATGAACTCTGTGAACCCAGACTTCATCAAACTCTTCAGTATTCCCCAAGCAGGTATGTTTACAGGAAGAGTTCAGCTTCAGTTGATTACCTGAAATTCTCATGGTTTTTATTTGCTAGTTTTTTTTTTTGTTTTTTTTTTTGTCTCTGTCGTCCTTTTAAAGTTAGCTTCCTGTCCTCTTGACCTGATAAAGCTAGGAATGATTAGCAAATTTCCGAAAGCAAATTGTTTACTGAGGTACAAAGCAATCTTCTAAAATCCTACAAAGTTTCACTGAAAAACCACCACAAGGAACCAGAAGAAACTAAGAAAACTCTCCCAAAATAAATACGGTAGAAAATAGGACACTTTCAAATGGGTATTAGTCACAAGGTACCATGTTTATTTTATAAATGTACACTTATTTAATTCTTCCACACAATACCTTGAGGAAATTGTGAGGAGGAAGGCTAAGCTTAATTTGTTCATGATCAAATATGTTAAGAGGCTGACCTAGGATTTGGAACAGTATCTATCTGAATCTAAAATATATACTTTTTCCACAATATTTTCCAACCCACAACGTGTACTATTGTTCAACTCTATGACTGCCATGAATTTATAACAAAATAAATTGGAATTTTGGTTTTAAACAAATGGTTTAAAATATGTGAAGTGGTTTTTTCTCTTTTAAAAATTGAATCATGCCCTAGTGAGTCAATTTACAATTTTCCTTGGTTCATGATTTTATAAATAAACATGGCATTGCTTTTGGCAGTGTGTCAGTCTGACTTGTTTTTACAGCAGAAACTGAATGAAGTCATGGAGTAGCTTTTCTGGCCAGGTCATAATAATATAATTTACAGCATATTAGCCTTTTCATATCGTATTGATTTTTCATGCTGAAGAGCTTCCAAAACCACAATAGAAGCTAATTCTGTGCTAAGGAACAACAATATCAAATTAAAAGTTAAAGGCATATGCCAATTCAAATATCAAGCTGATGTTACAAAATAAACATTTGCCGCTTCTTACAAACATTGGATTCACCCATGACTAGAGTCACACATGATGAAAGAATCTAGAAAACAAAGATGAAAACCAAAAGTAATTACATGCTAGTTCCAAAAATAAGAGCCCTAACCAAATATTGAACTTGAAGGTTATCAGTATGAGGAAAAAAGAATCACCTGAAATAATTCAAAAAGAAATTGATTATATGATATGATGTAAGGCAAAATGTAAGCCAAGATTCAGGAAATACTTACACATTATTGGTCCTTTAGACTATGAAAAACTTCACAGCAGGATTTCAATCCTGAGTCCCATATAAAGATCTTTGTTCATCACTTTATTAAATAGTATTTAAGAAGTGCTGACTTTCTTATAAAATGAGGTTTTAGTGTAGAAACTTTTCAGTATCCATCTCTGATTCCCTCAACACAGACCCTTACTTTTTTTTAAAATTTTTTTTAATGTCTATTCATTTTTGAGAGACAGAGAGAGACAGAGCCTGAGCGGGGAAGGGGCAGAGAGAGAGGGAGACACAGAATCTGAAGCAGGTTCCAGGCTCTGAGCTGTCTGCACAGAGCCTGATGCGGGGTTTGAACTCACAAACTGCTAGATCATGACCTGAGCCGAAGTCAGACACTCAACCGACTGAGCCACGCAGGTGCCCCAGACCCTTAGTTTTTAAAGCAAAAACACTCAGAAGCCAAAATGAACAACAAAATCTTTAATCTCCTTTGTTCCTTAAACCAATTCAATTTTAGGTTTTTAAATTTAAATCAAGAGCCATATAATAAACCCTAGAAAAAAAATGTTCATTATTTATACAAGTAATGTATCTTCAATTTCACACAGATTACAATGGTAGAAGAATTCCTGTATTCCTTTAATCAAATCCCCCACTTGTTAATATCTTAATACATTTACCTCTTCATATACAATATTCCAGAAAAATATTCCAGGTAATACATTTACCTCTTCATATACAATATTCCAGTTATGTATAAATTGACATAACTTCCAAATCAGGAACTCAACATTGTTTCAACACTATAAACACATCCACATAGCCCTTCAAATTTGGCCAAATGTCCCAATGGTCTGGACAAGAGGTATTTTTGCATTCTGGTCCAGATTCCTTCCTCTAAATCAGGAGCTATCCCTCAGTCTTGCTCTCACCTTCATGTCTTTGACAGATTCAGAGCCTACATGACTATCAAGCCAGGACTATCTACTGTTTCTTCTTGAGCAGACTCAGGCCAGGCATCCCCAACAGAAACATCCCAAACATGATACCAAGCTTTTCTCAATGCAGCACATCAAAAGGGACACAAACCATCAACCCTACCACCACCACTGGTAGTAGAAAAATGATACATGTAAACGTGATGTAACCAATGTAAACTGGTGATATAGGTAGGATACATTTAAGCACAATGGGTAACATTTCTGCCAAGTTTCTTCACACACAAAAATAAGTTTTACCTTTCATGATAAGTGGAATTTCATGAGAAGGCATTCTTAGATTGCGGCAATATTCTGTTCCTGTTCAACTTCCACTGACCAGTATCTTGGTATCTTTTGATTCTCACATAATATACCCATCACCATGGTTGCCAAATAGGGAGTTTCCATTTCCATCACTATTTTTTTTTAATACTTGGTACTATTACCATAAGATATGGCTTAATATACCTAACACAGTGCTATCAGTATGGACACATGCAATTTTATTTTATTCAGTGGTACCCTTATATTTATTTTGATGCTCAAGTTGTTCTAGATTTGTCCAACAGGATCCCCTTCAAGCTGGGTCCTGTGATTTTAACATGTCCCCGTCATTTTTTAAAACCTTTGTATTGACATAATTCACATGCCGTAAAATTCACCCTTTCAAGGTATATAATAGTTTTAGCATTTTCACAGAATTATCCCAATATCAACACAATGTGAGCATAGAACCCTTTCATCCCCCTCCAAAAAAATACCCCTTGAACATTAGCAATAATTCATAATGCCTTTCCATAAACTATCAACAACCGCTGTCTGCCTCCATAGACTCCCCATTCTGGATGTTCCACATAAAACAAAATCATATAAAATGTTATCTTATATGAGGTGTAGTCTTATTTTGCTGAGCATAATATATTCATAGAGTGCCCATATGGTAACATGAATAAGTACTTCATTTTTATCACCAAATAATATTCTGTTATATGGATACAATATATTATTCATCAATTGATGGGTGTATCAGTCAGAGTACCACCAAAGAAACAGGAAAAGTAGGAGATACAGACTTACTGCAAGGGATTGGTTTATGTGATTATAGACTATAGATAGGCAGATCCAAAATCTACAGGTAGGCCATCAGGAAGGATATTTAGGCATTACTGAACTTAGTATCTGCAAGCAGAATTTCTTCCTCAGGGAAGCCTCAGCTCTGTTCTTAAGGCCTTTCAAGAGACTGAATCCTGCCTCCCCATATTGTCTAAATTTATTTCTTAAAGTCAACTGATTATGAACTTTAATCACAATGAAAAAATACCTTGAGCCATATTTATATTAGTGTTTTAGTGAATAACTGAGTAATTATAGGCTAGCCAAATTGACATATCAAGAAGACCATCATGATAGATTTGATGTTTTCTACTTTTTATCCGTTATGTATAATGTTGCTTTGAACATCCCTGTTCAAGTGTTCAAGAGCATATGTTTTCATTTCTCTTGAATGTATCATTAGGAGTGAAATTGTTGGGTCAAATGGAAACTGACATTCTGTTGGGTGACACTGAGATACTGCCAAAATGTTTTCTAAGTGGCTGTAACATTTTAAATATTCACCAACAATGCATAAGGTTCCCATATGTCTACATCCTCATCAAGATGCTTTTTGATTATAGCAACCTAGAGGGTGTGAATGGTATTTCATGATGGTTTGGTTTGCACTTAACTAATGGCTAATGGGACTGAGTATCTTTTCATGTGTTCATTTGTGTATCTTCCTGGCAGATATCTCTCAAATCTGTGCCCTGTTTGAG
Organism: Panthera uncia; assembly: GCF_023721935.1. Taxonomy (NCBI): domain Eukaryota; kingdom Metazoa; phylum Chordata; class Mammalia; order Carnivora; family Felidae; genus Panthera; species Panthera uncia. Next base: position 20,148,281 of record NW_026057582.1, read on the forward strand.
AGAATGAGTAAGCACACACGTACACTCTGGAGACAGGGTGGTGGGGGGTGGCGGGGAGGACAGAGAATCCCAAGCAAACTCCATGCTGTGAGCACAGAGCCCACCCAACATGGGGCTCAATCCCACGAACTGGGAGATCATGACCTGAGCCAAAGTCTAGAGTCAGATGCTCAACCTACTGAGCCACCCAAGTTCCCCTGTGTCCTGTTTTTAACTGAGGCATTTAAGTATTAAGTTGTAAGTGTTCTTTATTTGGGATACTAGAGCCTTATCAAATATAGAAAAATTTTTCTTCCCTACTGTGAGTTATCTTTTAAAAGTTTTGATGTATCATTTACAATGGAAAGATTAATTTTTATATAGTACAATTTATCCACTGTTCTATTTTTTCTCTTTTGCTTCTGGCACCATATCTAAGAAACCATTGCCTTTTGAAGATAAAGGTTTAATACTATTTTTTCTAAGAATTTTACAGTGTTAGCCCTTTTAGGTCTAGCATACATTTTGAGATAGTTTAAAAAGGTATGCCTTTCCTAACATTTTTGTATAAATTATAAAGGGATCCACCTTTGCTCTTTCCATGTATATATCACATGTATCACATCATTGATTGTTGAAAAGTCTGCTCCTTCTCCATTTGTAAATTTAAAAGAAATTGACTAAATAGAATTTAAAGCCCTGACATAAACCTTAAGTCCAGTGATCTGTACTTATCTACCCATATGCCAGAATCACATGGTCTTTATGGTAGCTGTATAGTAAGGGTGAAATCAGAACATGTGAGTCCTCTAAATTTTTTTAAGGTTGTTTTTGGCTATTCTTGGTCCCTTGCAGATCTGTAGGAGTGTTAGGATCAGCTTGTCAATTTCTGCAGAAAAGCAAGGGAAGAATTGAATAGGGAAAATCTTGAATTTATAAAAAAAATAAATAAATAAATTTGAGGAATATTGTCATTTTAACATATGGTCTTTTAGGCCGTGAACATTTTACTTTCAATTTCTCTTTAAACTACAAAACTGATGAAAGATATTAATGTACAAATCCTATACTTTATTCTTGTTTTTCATGTTATTTTAAATGGAATTTTATTTTTGAAGGGTTAGTAGTATCTAGAAATATAGTTGTCTTTGTATGTTGATCTTCTATTCTGCAACATAGCTGAAATTGGTTTTTCTAATTTCTTTTGTAGAATTTTTTGTAAGATTTCTATATGCAAGAATGTCATTTGCAAATGGAGATTTTATTTAAAATTCTGAGAGATTATTTTAATTCTTTTCCAATCCAGTTGTATTACTTTTGTTTGCTTCTTTAGTCAAGCTAGTAACCTCTCCCCTCCCCCCTTCCCCCACACAATGTTAAATAGAAGTGGCAAGAGGACATCCTTGTTTACCATCTCAGGGGAAAAACTTTCTGTCCTTCACCAACAAATATGGTGTCGGTGTTCTTGTTTTTGTAGATGTTCTTTACATTGGAGGAATATTGGGATTGCAGGTTTTGGGTTTTTTTGTTTATTTGTTTTTGTTTTGAGGGCATGGTAGAGAGGGGGAGAATTTATAAAGAATTGGTACTAATTCTTTAAACTTTTGGTAGAATTGTCAGTGAAGCCACCAGGGTCTAGGCCTGGGATTTTCTTTGTGGCAAGTTTTTAAATCACTAACTCAGCCTCTGTTTGTTACAGGTCTATTCATATTTTTTATTTCTTCTTGAGTCAATTTTAGTGGTTTGTGTCTATGAATTTGTCCATTTCATGTAAGTTATCTAATTTGGCATACAGTTTCTCCATTGTAGTTCCAGGTAATCTTTTCCTTTGAGGCTAATAGTGATGCCACCTCTTAAATCTTGATGTTGGTAATTTGAGACATTTTTCTTGGACTATTTAATGGTTTACGATTTTTGTTTTTCTATTCTAGCTTTTTTTGTTCTATTTTTTTTTCTTCCTTTTCTTTGCTTTGGAGTTAATGGATTTTCCCCAATATCTTAAGATGTAAGCTTAGGCTAGTGATTTGAGATCTTTTTAATACAAGTGTGTTCAGCTATAAATACTTTTAGGGGGTATTTTTTACTTTACCAGCATGCTGCATGTTTTTGTATGTCATATTGTCATTTTCACTCATCACAAGATATTTTCTAATATCCTTGTAATTTCTTCGTTGACCCCTTTGTTATTTAGGAGTGTATTATTTAACTTTCACTTGTGAGTTTCCCAATTTTCCTTCAATTTTTAATTCCACTCAGATCAGAAAAAATACTCTCTATGACATTAGTTCAAATTAATCTATTGAAGCTTATTTTGTGGCCTAACAGTCTGTCCTGGAGAATTTTCTATGTGCACTTAAAGTAGTCTGCTATTGTTGGGTGTAGGGTTCTATGGAGACCATCTTATCTAGTTGGCTTATGATGTTCAACTCTTACATTTCCTTGTTGAGTTTCTGCCTCGTTGTCCTATCCATTATTGATAGCGGGAGTTGTAGACTAAAATGTCCCTTCAAAATTCATGACTATTTGGAAGAGACACTTTAAAGATCCGACTTAAAATGATTAAAGTTTAAACGAGCGGATCCTGGGAAGATGGTGGCGTAGGAGAACGCTGGGCTCACCGCGCATCCTGCTGATCACTTACATTCCACCTACACCTGCCTAAATAACCCAGAAAACCACCAGAAGACTAGCAGAACGGAGTCTCCAGAGCCAAGCGCAGACGAGAGGCCCACGGAAGAGGGTAGGAAGGGCAGCGAGGGGGTGCATGCTCCACGGACTGGCGAGAGGGAGCCGGGTGGAGGGACGGCCCGCTGGCCAAGTAGAGCCCCCGAGTCCAGCTGGCAAAAGCAGAGGGGCTCTGTGTGTTCTGACAGCAAGAGGGACTTGACATCTGGAAGGTTATAAGCTAACAGCTATGCTCAGAGAACGGTAGGGCTGGAGGACAACGGGAGGGAGAGCAGCTTGGCAGGGAACAAAGGCGCTCGCCAGCGTCATCTCCCTCGCCCACCCCCCAGCCAAAATCCCAAAGGGAACCAGTTCCTGCCAGGGAACTTGCTTGCACCTCACAAATACCCAAGGCTGTGCTTCTGCGGATCCATCCCTCCGGTGGGTCTGACTCCCTCCTGGTGCCACAGGGCCCCTCCCAAAGCGGATCTCCAAAGGAAAAGCGAGCTGAGCCTGCCCCTCCCGCCCCTGTGCACCTTGCCGATCCACCCCAGCTAATAAGCACCAGAAGCCTGGCAGTGTGCAAGTAGCCCAGACAGGCCACCCACCCCACAGTGAATCCGGCCCCTAGGAGAGGTGAAGAGAAGGCACACACCAGGCTGACTGTGGCCCCAGCAGTGGGCTGGGGGCAGACATCAGGTCTGACTGCGGCCCTGCCCACCAACGCAAGTTATTCAAGACAGCACAGGGGAAGTGCCCTGCAGTCCCAGACCACTCCAGGGACTATCCAAAATGATGAAATGGAAGAATTCCCCTCAGAAAAACATTCAGGAAATAACAACAGCTAACGAACTGATCAAACAACAGAAAGTGAATTTAGAGTAATAGTCATAAAATTAATCGCTGGGCTTGAAAACAGTATAAAGGACAGCAGAGAATCTCTTGCTACAGAGATCAAGGGACTAAGGAACAGCCAGGAGGAGCTAAAAAATGCTATCAATTAACTGCAAAATAAAATGGAGACAACTATGGCTCGGACTGAAGAGGCAGAGGAGAGAATAGGTGAACTAGAAGATAAAAAATTATGGAAAAAGAAGATGAGAAAAAGGGAGATAAAAAAATTCAGGAGTATGAGGGGAAAATTAGAGAAGTGATGCACTAAAGAGAAATAATCTACGCATAATTGGTATTCCAGAGGAGGGAGAGAGAGGGAAAGGTGCTGAAGGTGTACTTGAAGAAATAATAGTTGAGAACTTCCCGGATCTGGGGAAGGAAAAAGGCATTAAAATCCAAGAGGCACAGAGAATTCCCTTCAGACGTAACTTGAATCGATCTTCTGCATGACGTATCATAGTGAAACTGGCAAAATACAAGGATAAAGAGAAAATTCTGAAAGCAGCTAGAGATAAACGTGCCCTCACATATAAAGGGAGACCTATAAGACTCGTGACTGATCTGTCTTTTGAAACTTGGCAGGCCAGAAAGGATTGGCACGATATCTTCAGTGTGCTAAACAGAAAAAATATGCAGCCGAGAATCCTTTATCCAGCAAGTCTGTCATTTAGACTAGAAGGAGAGATAAAGGTCTTCCCAAACAAACAAAAACTGAAGGAATTCGTCACCACTAAACCAGCCCTACAAGAGATCCTAAGGGGGTCCTGTGAGACAAAGTACCAGAGACATCGCTACAAGCATGAAACCTACGGACATCACAATGACTCTAAACCCATATCTTTCTATAGTAACACTGAATGTGAATGGACTAAATGCACCAACCAAAAGACATAGGGTATCAGAATGGATAAAAAAACAAGACCCATCTATTTGCTGTCTACAAGAGACTCATTTTAGACCTGAGGACACCTTCAGATTGAGAGTGGGGGGATGGAAAACTATTTATCATGCCACTGGAAGTCAAAAGAAAGCTGGAGTAGCCATACTTATATCAGACAAAGTAGACTTTCAGTTAAAGGCTGTAACAAGAGATGAAGAAGGGCAGTATATAATAATCACAGGGTCTATCCATCAGGAAGAGCTAACAATTATAAATGTCTATGTGCCGAATACAGGAGCCCCCAAATATATAAAACAATTACTCACAAACATAAGCAACCTTATTGATAAGAATGTGGTAATTTCAGGGGACTTTAACACCCCACTTACAGAAATGGATAGATCATCTAGACACATGGTCAATAAAGAAACAAGGGCCCTGAATGATACATTGGATCAGATGGACTTGACAGATATATTTAGAACTCTGCATCCCAAAGCAACAGAATATACTTTCTTCTCGGGTGCACATAGAACATTCCCCAAGATAGATCACATACGGGTCACAAAACAGCCCTTCATAAGTATACAAGAATTGAAATCATACCATGCATACTTTCAGACCACAATGCTATGAAGCTTGAAATCAACCACAGGAAAAAGTCTGGAAAACCTCCAAAAGCATGGAGGCTAAAGAACACCCTACTAAAGAATGAATGGGTCAACCAGGCAATTAGAGAAGAAATTAAAAAATATATGGAAACAAACGAAAATGAAAATACAACAATCCAAACGCTTTGGGACGCAGCGAAGGCAGTCCTGAGAGTAAAATACATTGCAGTCCAGGCCTATCTCAAGAAACAAGAAAAATCCCAAATACAAAATCTAACAGCACACCTAAAGGAAATAGAAGCAGAACAGCAAAGGCAGCCTAAACCCAGCAGAAGAAGAGAAATAATAAAGATCAGAGCAGAAATAAACAATATAGAATCTAAAAAAACTGTAGAACAGATCAATGAAACCAAGAGTTAGTTTTTTGAAAAAATAAACAAAATTGATAAACCTCTAGCCAGGCCTCTCAAAAAGAAAAGGGAAATGACCCAAATAGATAAAATTATGAATGAAAATGGAATTATTACAACCAATCCCTCAGAGATACAAGCAATTATCAGGGAATACTATGAAAAATTATATGCCAACAAACTGGACAACCTGGAAGAAATGGACAAATTCCTAAACACCCACACGCTTCCAAAACTCAATCAGGAGGAAATAGAAAGCTTGAACAGACCCATAACCAGCGAAGAAATTGAATCAGTCATCAAAAATCTCCCAACAAATAAGATCAAAAATCTCCCAACAAATAAGCCAGGATCAGATGGCTTCCCAGGGGAGTTCTACCAGACGTTTAAAGCAGAGATAATAGCTATCCTTCTCAAGCTATTCCAAGAAATAGAAAGGGAAGGAAAGCTTCCAGACTCATTTTATGAAGGCAGCATTACTTTGATTCCTAAACCAGACAGAGACCCAGTAAAAAAAGAGAACTACAGGCCAATATCCCTGATCAATATGGATGCAAAATTTAAGTGAGTGGGTCCTAATCCAATCTGACTGGCATTAAAGAGAGGAAGAGACACTAGGGGAAACACCATGTGAAGACATCCTGACTGAGTAGGCAGTCATCTGTAAGCCAGGAAGAGAGGCCTCAGCAGAAACCAACCTGCAGATACCTCGATCTTGGACTTTTAGCCTCCCCAACTGTCAGAGTAAATTTCTGTTGTTTGAGCTACCCATTCTGTGGCATTTTGATCTGGCAGCTCTAGCAAACAAATATAACAGGGTATTGATGTCATTTCAATAGCAATAGCTGCCATGACAATCTATTTTTTCCTTCAATTCTGCCAGGTTTTGTTTAAAACAAAAGCTCCAAATATATGAAAGTACATGTATTACAAAGTTATAATTATATATTTGTCTTCTTGAAAGATATTACTAATGAAAGATTCAAGCTTTTATATCTAGTTACATTTTTAAAATTTTAAAGCCTATTTAATCTGACATAGCATAGTCATGTATTACGTAGTAGAGCCATAATGTTACTTCTTGTGTTGCTGTTTACATGTTGGATCTTTGTCCATTTTTTAGCTCTCAACCTACCGTTTCTTCAAAATGTGTCTCCTGTAGGCACCTCAGTGGCTCAGTTGGTTAAATGTCCAACTCTTGATTTCAGCTCAGGTCATGATCTCACAGTCATGCAATTGAGTCCCATGTCAGACTCTATGTGGAGCATGGAGCCTGCTTGGGAGTCTCTATCTCAAAAAACATACATTAAAAAAAAAAAAAAAATGTGTCCCTAACAGACAGCATACAGTTGGATCTTTTTTCAACCTAATCTGAAAATCCCTACCCTTGTGATTGGATTGTTTAATCTGTTCATACTTAAGGTTACTGACATGCTTGCATTTGTTTCTGCCCCCCCCCCTTTTTTTCTCTTCTATTCGGCTCATGTCCTTTTGGGGCACCTTTTCTTTCCTTATCTTGTATTCTTCTATTTTGTAGTTTTACATTTCAATTTATTTAATAGGTTTTAAGTTATATATACTTTATTTTCTTAGTGATTTCTCTAAGGCTTACTGTGTATGGATAGGTGTACATATGTGTACGTGCATATATATGTATGTACATACTTCAGAGTTACACTAACTTAAATGAAACAAAATTTACTCATACAGCTCCATGCCCTCCTCCCATTTGGGGCTATCATATAGGTTACCTCTTTGCATACTATTACTTTATATCATCTTAGGTCTTAAAAGAAGCCGAGATTATAAATATATACTTGCTCTAATTTCTTGTTTTTTGTTTTAAGTGTGAGAAAGAGCAAGTGTGTGTGAGCAGGCAGCAAGGGACAGGGGGCGGGGGGATAAAGAGAGGGATGGAAGCAGGATATCTCAAGCAGGGTCCATGTTCCACCATGAGCCCGACACGGGGCTCAATCCCACAACCGTGAGATCATGAGCTGAGTCAAAATCAATAGAAATCAATAGTCTGATGTTCAACCAACTGAGCCATCCATGTGGCTCTAAAACCTTTTAACTTATCCTTTCTGGTTCTCCATTTCTTCCTGCAGATTGAAATACCTTCTAATGTCATTTACTTCCAGTTCAGGTTTTATCCTCTCAGGTGCAGAACACTCAGCTATATTACATTTCTATCTGCTAAACCAAACAACAGTACTTGCTGTACATAATTTCAAGTAATAAAGTTGTATGTAACATTTTTTATGCAATTACTCTCTAAGGAGAACAGGAAGAAATAACTATGAAAGTAAGTATAATTGCTTATCTATGTAGTTTAACCAGTTGTTTTATTTTTTTCATGGGGATTTAAATTACTGTCCAGTGTCATTTGCTTTCAGGACTAATACTTCAGTATTTCTTGTATGGCAGATATTCTAGCAACAAATTATTTCAGCTTTTGTTTATCCTGCGATGTCTTTATTTTCTTTGTATTTGAAAGATAATTCTGTGGGATATAAAGTTCTTGGTTTAAAGTTTTTTTATTTTTATACTTACAGAACCTTGAATATGTCATCATCCCTCTGGTTTCTGATAAGAAGTCAGCCATTAATCCTATGGAGATTCCCTTTTACAGTGAGAAGTTATTCTTTTGCTATTTTTAAGATTTTTTTTGTCTTTTTTTTTTTTTCAACATTCACTATACTCTATCTATGTTTGGATCTCTGTTTATCCCTAGAATTTGATGAGGTTCTTTTATGTATAGTTTTTTTAATCAAATTTAGGAAATATTCAACCATTTTTTGAATATTTTTGTCTTCTCTTTGCCACATTTCCATTATGCATACATTGGTGTACTTAATGTTTTTTTCACATTTCTGAGTGTTAATTTTCCTCCATAATTTTTTTGTTTTTCTGATTGCATAATAATCCCTGTTGATCAGTCTTCAAGTTTGTTGTCTCCTGTGCCAGGGTAAATAAACTGGTGAGTGTCCCCTAGTTCATTTTACTACTGTACTTGTTATCTTCAGAATTTTTATGTCAATTTTCTTTACATAACTTCTATTTGATTAGACATTCTACCTTAATATTACTATGTTGTCTCCTTTACTTTTAACAGATTTATAAGGGCTTCTTTGAAGTCTTTTTTAAGTCCAATATTTAGGCCCCTTTAAAAGTAGTCTCTATTGTTGAAAACTAGATGTTTTTAGAGAATATACTGTAGCAGCTTTGGATACTGGTTTCTCTCACCCCTGAAGACTTGATGTTGCTGTTCACCTGTTGTTTGATTCATGACTTACCAGAACTACCAATAGATCTCTGGCCACGTGTAATTTCTGATGTCCCTAAGATTTTTTTCAAGTAAACTTTATACCCAACAAGGGGCTCAAACTCATGGCCCTAAAGATCAAGAGTCACATGCTCTACCAACTAAGCCAGCCAGATGCCCCTAGGATTTTTTTCTCCTTTTTATCTTTTAGCCTGACTACGTATAGTTTGCCCCCAAATCAGTAATGATACACTTATTAGCTTAATATTTGCTTAGTCTCTTTTAGCAATCCAAGTTTTACCCTCCACTCTTGGATATGTGTGTGGCTGACAGGCTTTATCATAGTTCAGAGTTTACTATTCTAAACACATTCAGACAGGGACTAGTAGCTTGGAGCTCATCTCTTATCAATCTTGTCTCTATTATCATAGGGTAAGCACAAAGTCTTCTAGATGCCTAAGTTGCATTCCGTTAGACTTTTAAGCCTGGCTTATGTAGGACTTGCTTCTGGATAAGAGTAGATTATAGTTCAGTTGGGCAGACACTGTGCGTAAGCCCTTGTGCCAGTAAGTCTTCCACTCTGCTGATGGCTGTATGTGTGGCTGTGGCAATGTTTTTCAAGTCTGTCCCATCCTACTCTGATTCATCCTTGAGTAGATGTAGCCTAACGTTATGCACAGCCTTCTCAATCGCCAGTGTTGACAGTGACCCCAGAAGGACTCTTCTCGGCTGTCTCTTTCCCTGGTTCTACATTAAACTTCTGACTGCTCTCCCATTTTACTTTTCATGACTTTTTATCATGGAACTATAAGGGCACTTTCTTAATTGGTCTCTGCTAAGATCTCTAGTGTTTTCTTCATTATCCTTTAGTATGTAGTTTTACACCCTCTGTTTTAAATCAACAGTTCTCTCAGGCAGGGAACTCTTCATTTTAAGCCTTGCTTCTCTGACCTGCCTCTTCTCATGGGCAGGAACTTTGCATCACTGCACAAGAAGTAGAGGCAGGAACAGTGTCCATTTCTCCCAGAGTGACACCGCTGCTTGACAAGTGGGTGCCGGGAGAGGAATTCGAGTCAGCCCTCTAATATGGAACCCTCTACCCAGAAAGCCAGCTGTGGTGGGTGATCAGGGCTCATTCTCAGCCTGCCAGGCTGGAGTGGGGATTTTGCTGTATTTATTGGGTAGGCTGGAGGAATGTAACCCCGGGCATCTATACACTTCCTTTCTGGCCTAGAGCTTCTGTACCATGAGACTACATGTGAAATACTTGTGGCCTGCCCCTCTAGAGATGCAGTAGCCTAGACTGGAAGCTGGGCAGAGAAGGAGTCCCTGTCTTATTACAGCGTTCACCCAGTTAGAACTTCCAGAGTAGTTTCGGTAAAACAGAGCTGGAAATAGGAGAGCAGTCATATCTGAAATGCTGCAGACTCTCATTGTTCTGACCAAGATTTAGCCCATTTTCCTGAATGGTTATTTCCCCATTTTCTTTATGGCTTCAGAATAATTTCTGGATAATTTAAATTACTTTTAAAATAATTTTCTCCAGTAAAATGATTGTTGGGGGTAAAGATCCACTGTACTCCTCCATAACAAAAAGCTAGTGATCCTACTTAATAGTGAGATTCTAATATATGAAATTTTTAAATCTCTATAAATTACTTATGATTATATCTATAACTTAGAACAAAAATACATGTCTATCCAATGTAAAGTATAGTTGGTGTCTACTGTAGACCTAGAATCATTAAATGCTGCTTATTAAAATAAACCCTGACCTCAAGAGACCCACCATCTAAGAGATCTAAGAGAAAATGGATTTTTATAGATCAAAGTGTATGTGAATATATATATGCATATATACACAAATGTGAATAATTTAAAGCATTGAAAATACCAACAAATGTCATACTTAGCTTTACACATTTTTTGAGCAAGCAAGCAAGAGAGAGAGAGAGAGAGAACGAACATGTGGGGAAGAGTGGCAGAGGGAGAGAGAGAATCCCAAGCAGGCTCCACACACAGTGTGGCTGGATCCCATGACCCTGGGATCATGACCTGAGCTGAAATCAAGAGTTGGACACTCAACAACTGAGCCACCCAGGCACCCCTTTCACTTTTCTCTTTATGGCTAATTTACCCGACTCTTTTATTCAATAAACATTTGTTAAGTGAACTGGAGTTTAATTACACCCTCTCTCTTTCCTTCCAAGTTTTAAACTAACTGAGGACAAAACACAAAATCAGATGGAGGAAAAAATAGAAGTTTTATTACTAATAAAACTGGACTAGCAGGTACAAGTTAGATATCTGGCCTCAGACTTTCTCCTACTTTTGATGATCTACACTTGGCCACTCAGAACTGTTGGCGGCCCCATGTCCACTTTGCCCTGGGATGGAGGCGGACATGTATTCACCACATGAAGGAAGAAAAAGAAAAGAGTCCAAACAGTGCAGAAGCAGCTGAACCACACGTTTGTTCTTTCTCCTGAGCTCAGCGAACAAGTGAACTGGAGTTTTTTGCAGGTTTAAATCTGCATTAGTGCATGGAGTTGGGCCAGAATGACAATGGCTTCAAGGAGTGCACAATCTAGTGACATTTTGTTCCAGAGCACCATCTTCTCTAGCAACTGTATTTTTCATTGCTATTTAGTGACTGCCACCCACATTCCTCTATTTGCCTTGAGAACCCTGACCGTCAGCATAGAAGTTAAACAATAACTGATTCAAATTATAAAGTTCTTTAAAATGACCCTTCTTGGGTAATAAAGATGCTTCATTGAATAAAAATAAATGTAGTCTACACTTTCTATAGTGGTCCTTCCAACATGTTGTGTAGCATGTAATGCAGAGTGTTATCTTACTTTTTTTTCCCCTATGGTTTCTTGGCCACTTCCCATATTATTACAAAATAAAACCACCTGCTGTTTTCATAGTGGCCAGAACATGCTCTTGCTGGTCTACCCACCTGCACAATAGATGTTTAGAGTCTAACCATCTGATTTATGGCATCATGAGTGAGGATAGGAGTCAATCAACCAACTCTCAGTATTTTATAGATACCTAGTATTCTGTTTACAACTAAATTAGTTCATAAGCTCTCTGGGGCAAGCACCTGGTCTAGGCTGCCTTATGCTTTGCTAGGCTCCATGCACACTTGCCACACTCTATAAATATTCTCACAGAATATTTATGACAAGTCTAACATGGCAAGCAATTTCACCAGGGTCACTTTACCCTGGTAGATTTAAGGCTACATAAATTACAGTAGATATCTACTTTGTAATATTTTATCTAGAAAAATCTAAGTTCCAAAGCAATTTTCAGACCCCAATTTTTCTAGCTTACTGAAGAAAAAAGTCTCAGAAATTGCTTAATGACGTTTCAAAGTCTTCGGATGTTAAAGGGCACCAATGTAAGAGTAAAATTACTCTGAATTAAAATCTAGATTTAAGGCAGATTCATCTGAGTCCAATCTCAGCCAAATCACTTTCTATTTGACTTCTCTAAATCTGGATTTCTTCACTTGTCAAGTGGGCACTGTAATAATTACACCTACCTCTCAGCGGGGAAGGAGGTGGTTTGTGAAGATTAAACCCTGACACTTGGTTTATGCTCAGTACTTGTTAACTGAAAGAAAACGTGGTAATAGAAGTTGTAACAGGAGTAATGGTAATAGCAGCAGTGGCTGAAAATCCATGCAAATGGAGCTGGAGAAACTATAAAAGACATTTTAAGTATTTTTTGGTGGGTAAAGGTCATCTGGGAATGCCAAAGCCCAATTGATCTCATAGAATATGGACTCTGGAAGCTGGGTTAAAATAGTATTGTAGTTATACCAAAACCTAAACAATTGCATGTTCCCAGTTTAAAGAAAGATGGTGTTGACAGAATTAGACTAAGAGGTCTTGACAAATGAAAATCCCTAAGTGACCAGTTACTAATGTGTCTTTTGAATTGATTAGACTATATCCTGACCTGTTGACAGAAGTATACATAGCAATTTGGCAGGTGTACCCTTACACCTTTGAGATGGATAGATCGTGCTGTCCAACTGAGCTACTTCTCAAATCATCCAACTATATCCTTCTGTTTGCTGTAATGCCATGCTTCTCAAATAAACTTATGAAAATCTGGCAGCCAGTGACCATTTCTCCCTAAAGGAGAGAATATTTGGCTCATTTTTACAGTTCTAATGGACCAGGTGGCAATTTGGTTTATACATCAGTCTTTTGTGCATTTAGTAGTCCATTTCAGAGGTATCAAACTAACTGTCCTAATACAACAGGGTTTCAGAAACTAAGAAGCTTAAAACCAGGCCCTGGACTATCATAATGATCAAGAAATATGCACATCTAGGATTTCCTGTCTGCCCAGCCATTGACCTCACTGGATGGCATCTCTCAACTTTTTCAAGGTAACAAAATCTAAGAACAGGAAAAACAAAAAAAAAATATCTAACTTGATTCCCGCCTCCTTCAAGAGAAAAATTTAGATTGTAGAACCAAGGTTTAGATTCTATTTCAGCACATAATTATAATCCATTTTTTATACTTAGAGTAAAAAATTGTCTGATACATTATATCCTTGACATAGGCGAAGATGAAAAAGTAAAAGAAAGCCATTAAATAGACTAAAAATAGACCCTGTATTGATACTTGCATCTTTCTTTTCCAAATATTAATTAGGGGGAAAAAAAGAGGAGGGATAAACCTACTGAAATTGATAGAAAAATCTTAGATATCAGTTTTTCTTCCATGAAATAATATTTCCTGCTTTGTGTGGACCAAGCTTCCTCTTTACAAATTACTTGAAATAAAGGGTATTTCTAATTTATTCAAATTAAAAATTGGTGCTTTCTTTCCAGCAAGAGTACCCTCATTATGGGTAAATACCATGTGCTCTCAAACATCATACCAGTGGGTTAATGCAAGAACATCCATTAATTTACATAGTGGTAGCTTCATAATTATAGGATAATTTCATTTACAAGCTACATGAATGACTCTAATCTACTATTTTAAAAAATAATCTATAGGTTATCTGAAAATTCAGTTTCCTATAAAATGGAAGCTCTACGATTTATAGTCCTGATCTGCTTCACAACTAAAGGGAGCACTTCTGAGAATTTTCAGTTTAACATCTCAGGGAATTTCTTCTGTTAAGCTTAGTTAACACTGAAAAAAAGACCTTAATTTAAGGGTTCACTTAGATTTAAATGTGAGTATTTGCTAACTTTGTTTTCTGTACTTATTCTAGAAAGGATAAATAGCAATCATAAAATTTTTGAAGAGCATATAGTCACAAAGTTACATCCCCTAAAGAGTTCTTCTAACACCTTAATGTGACCAATTAAAAAAAATTTATTTATTTATTTTTTTTTTATTTCTCAGACAAAGAGACAGAGCATGAGTGGGGTTGGGGCAGAGAAAAAGGGAGACACAGAATCCGGAGCAGGCTCCAGGCTCTGAGCTGTCAGCACAGAGCCCCACGTGGGGCTTGAACTCACCAACCGTGAGATCATGACCTGAGCTGAAGTCGGTAGCTCAACCAACTGAGCCACCCAGGCACCCCTAATGTGACCAATTTTGAACAAGATTGAATTAAAATTACTTTGGGTAGACTCAAACAAGGTACAGTGGTAGAAGGGACTTATGATTTTATTTCAAACTTATTTTGGCCACAGAATTCTTAGATGCTATGGAATCAGAAACCAAGGTTATTTTTATTCTCTTAATAGGTTTCTCTATGGGCCTATTTGTATAGAAGATCCTATAGGACATTGTCAAGTATTTGTGCGTCCATGTTTGTGCGTGTGCACATAAAAAGGATGAAGAGATGTTCTTGACTTGGATAGTAACTACAGATATTGGGAAAGTCACAAAAGAAAAATAAACCACTTAAAACTTGGTTTATATAAATACAATGTTCCATTTTATGTTTAATGCTTTCATTTCTGTGTGATTTCCATACAGAAAATAATTGGACATATTATACATGTCTCAGTTCCATTTATATAAATTTCATTTGATTATACTATCAATCTGTTCATATGGTCATGTATAGACCGTTTTTTATAGGTTACTGCCCTTGTAGGAAGGCCATCTGCTCTCAAGTTTTAAAATACAAAATAGTTTTATAGTCAGGAAAAAGATATGGTATAAAGAAAAACAATACAAAAAAAAACAGTAAAATCTGAACATAAATGAGGAATGTAATTCCATCTTAGGAAGTATGGTCTAAATAAGCAAAACCAAATTTATCCTTTTAAAATTCCAATTTCAACAAGTATGATCACAGCTAATTTGTGAGAAACTACACAATGGTTATATTATCAATAAAAACTTTATCAGATGCACTAAATAAAGTTTGACTCATTTTTCTCAGAATGGTGGATTTTTTTTTGGAAAGGAGAACTGTATGGAATAGACAAACAATTGAAATCATTTCAATGAAATTTTTAGGATGTATCTATGGTAATAGAAGGGCTTTAATACTGCAGTTATACAAAACAGGTTAAGAATTCGTTCATTTATTCAACAAATAGATTTTGCACCTAATTAGTTTTAGACATTATTCTAACTGCATGGGATACAATGGAGAATCAGACAGAAGATCCCTGATCTCAAGGACTTTCTATTTCAGTATTATAGAATTTAAAAAGTCCCTTTGGGAATTAAAAGCAAAAATGAACTACTGGGACCTTATAAAGATAAAAAGCTTCTGCACAGCAAAGGAAACAACCAACAAAACTAAAAGGCAACCAACGGAATGGGAAAAGATATTTGCAAATGACATATCGGACAAAGGGCTAGTATCCAAAATCTATAAAGAGCTCACCAAACTCCACACCCGAAAAACAAATAACCCAGTGAAGAAATGGGCAGAAAACATGAATAGACACTTCTCTAAAGAAGACATCCGGATGGACAACAGGCACATGAAAAGATGCTCAACGTCGCTCCTCATCAGGGAAATACAAATCAAAACCACACTCAGGTATCACCTCATGCCAGTCAGAGTGGCCAAAATGAACAAATCAGGAGACTACAGATGCTGGAGAGGATGTGGAGAAACAGGAACCCTCTTGCACTGTTGGTAGGAATGCAAAGTGGTGCAGCCACTCTGGAAAACAGTGTGGAGGTTGCTCAAAAAAATTAAAAATAGACCTACCCTATGACCCAGCAATAGCACTGCTAGGAATTTACCCAAGGGATACAGGAGTACTGGTGCATAGGGGCACTTGTACCCCAATGTTTATAGCAGCACTCTCAACAATAGCCAAATTATGGAAAGAGCCTAAATGTCCATCCACTGATGAATGGATAAAGAAGTTGTGGTTTATATACACAATGGAATACTACGTGGCAATGAGAAAGAATGAAATATGGCCCTTTGTAGCAACATGGATGGAACTGGAGAGTGTTATACTAAGTGAAATAAGCCGTACAGAGAAAGACAGATACCATATGGTTTCACTCTTATGTGGATCCTGAGAAACTTAACAGAAACCCATGGGGGAGGGGAAGGAAAAAAAAGAGGTTAGAGTGGGAGAGAGGCAAAGCATAAGAGACTCTTAAAAACTGAGAACAAACTGAGGGTTGATGGGGGGTGGGAGGGAGGGGAGGGTGGGTGATGGGTATTGAGGAGGGCACATTTTGGGATGAGCATTGGGTGTTGTATGGAAACCAATTTCACAATAAACTTCATATATTGAAAAAAATAAAATAAATAAAATAAAATCTTAAATTTAAAATAAAATAAAAATAAAAAAATAAAAAATCCCTTTGGGATGCAAAGAAAGTGTGTCAAGAATTCAGCAATGGAGGTTTTGTCCCTGCTTGCCCTATGGTTGGACAAGAGAGCTTCATCAACAGGAGTTTCATAATATTTACCATATTATCTGCTACACTGATTTTTAATCCAATCCTGCTGTATCCTTTCCTTTTTTAGGTTTTAAAACATTAGTTATACCCCCTGAAATTCATTTAACAACCCTCTGATTTCAAGTCCCATTTATAAAGCATTGGTATGTCATGGCTGTAGTAATAAAGGGAAGAGGCAATTTGGAGGACATAACCATAGGAAGACTGGGGTCAAGAAACTGTTAGACCAGAAAATGAAAGGTTCATGAAAGGTAGGTGGAGATTAGACCAAACCAAAATTATGACAAAAAGCTTGTGCAGAAGATTGGGATCACAAGCCTTTCACTGATTCTCTAAGAATCAACCTACTCAAAAGATAAAGCTTTTAAAACTAACTTAGGCTACATACAAGAATACATGCAAACTAAATCACACAGGTAGTATAGAACAAATTACACCGTGCATAAAGAGGCACTATTGATTCATGGAATACTTTATTCTGAATATGTTATCAACATTCTGTAGGTAGAAACTACATCTTACTAGAAACTAATACTCACACTTTTTTTTCCTAATCTGTTAGAGTATTCAGCACATTGCTAAATACCTTAATTATCTCAAAAGCTAAAGAAACTTACTTGAAAAACATCAACATCCAGGTATAAAAAGGTAACCTCTCAACCTTGTAAGTCTATCTACTTCAACCTGCAGCATGCATCATAGAAAGAGAGGTTCTACATACACTCCCTTTAAGGTGTCAAAAGATATGGGTACTTTCTCTTCTTGTCACTACTCATCATAGAATCAAAAGGTTACGGTCAAGTAAAAAGCAGAAAAAGCAAAGACGCATAAATATTTCCCATCGTTGTCATTACAAATACATGAATATCAAGAGACAACACACTAAAAAGAATTTCACATGGCTACACAAAGTTTCTTACATTCTAGTAACTACCAATTGAAAATGAAAAATAAAATACCATTTGCAATATCTATTGCATCCTTTCTATCTAAGATTTTTAAGCAATTAACCAAATAAAGATCGTTTTGGACTGTATAGAGAAAAAAATCCAAACTGATTAAGATAAATGAACTAAAAAAATGGTCTATACCCTTTCCACAGTGGGAATGACTTAATATTGCAAAGATATAAATTGTCTCCAAATTACTTAATAAAATTAAATCAAATTCCATTAAATTGTATTTATAGGATAGGGGAGAAATAAAATGATTTTAAGATTTTCATGAAAGAACAAAGTTTAGTACATGGATAATTTTTCAAGTAAGAACAAAAAGATTTTCCTTATTACATGTTAAGTCATATAACAAATCCTCGAAATTTACAACTGCACAGTTTTGGAAGAATAGATTATAGAACAAGGAGTCCTAGTAAAGAATATAGAAACAGAAGCATTTATATGGGAATTTAGTATATATCAATTTGGAAAGAATAAATTATTTAGGAAATTGGAAATCATGTTGGGAAAACTAGCTCAATATGTAGAACCAAAAAAAATTAGATTCCTATGACATCATATTCAAAAATTAAGACCTAGTAGACCAAAGGCATAAATGTGAAAGAAAAAAAAACTTACTAGAAGAAAATATAGCAGAATGTATTTGTGAACTCAGGAATGAAAAGAGGTCTGAAAGCAGATTCATAAAATACAAGTCAAGAAAGAAACAGTTAATAAATTAAGCTTATGAAAATTTAAGGTATCAATCCAATAAAGAAAATCATATGCAAATTTATCAAGCAGGTATCAGGCTGAGAAAAGATATTTTCAAACTTCAAAATCAACTAATGTTTCAGGTATGGGATTTCTAGAAAATGAGAGAACACAAATGAAATAGGAGGGTGATGAGATGAACGGTAATTCAGAGAGGGGCAATCCTAAGATCAATAAATATAGAGGTGCCTAACCTCGCCAGCAACTAGAGATATGCAAGTTAAAATACTGAAACTGAAATAAAAGGCAACTGACAGAATGGAAGAAGAGATTTGCAAATAACATATCCAATAAAGGGTTAGTATCTAAATTCTATAAAGAACTTACCAAACTCAGCACCCAAACAACAAATAATCCAGTGAGGAAATGGGCAGAAGACATGAATAGACACTTTTCCAAAGACGACATCCAGATGGCTAACAGACACATGAAAAGATGCTCAACATCACTCATCAGGGAAATACAAATCAAAACCACAATGAGGTACCACGTCACACATGTCACAATGGCTAAAATTAACAGTTCAGGAAACAATAGATGTTGGTGAGGATGTAGAAAGGGGAACCCTTTTGTACTGCTGGTGGGAATGCAAACTGTTGCAGCCACTCTGGAGAATAGCATGGAGGTTTCTCAGAAAATTAAAAATAGAACTACCCTACAACCCAGGAATTACACTACTAGGAGTTTATCCAAAGAATACAAAAATGCTGATTCAAAGGGGCACATGCACCCCAACAGCACTATCAACAGCAGCACTATCAACAATAACCAAATTATGGAAAGAGCCCAAATGTCCATGTCCATCAACTGATGAATGGCTGAAAGGGCTAAAGAGGAGGTATATATACATATATTACACACACACACACACACACACACACACACACACACACACACACACA
>NW_026057582.1:20167487-20179365 GCF_023721935.1 Panthera uncia
ACACACACACACACACACACACACACACACACACACACACACACACACTGGAAACTCCCTGGTGATGAAAAAGAATGAAATCTTGCCATTTGCAAGAACGTGGATGGAACTGGAGTATATTATGCTAAGTGAAATAAGTCAGAGAAAGATATATCATATGATTTCACTCATACACAGAATTTGAGAAATACAACAGATGAACATAGGAGAAGGGAAGGAAAAAGAAGATAAAAACAGAAGTAGGCAAACCATAAGAGATTCTTAAATACAGAGAACTGAGGGTTGCTGAAGGGGAGGTGGAGGGGGGATGGGTTAAATGGGTGATGGGTATTAAGGAGGGCACCTTTTGGGGAGAAGACCGGTGTCCTATGTAAGAGATTAATCACTGGGTTGTACTCCTGAAGCTAAGACTACACCGTCTGTTAACTTGAATTTAAATTAAAAAAAAAAATACTGAAACTGAAATTGTCCCCTAAGTTTACCTGGTTTGGAAAAAATTATGAAGGCAGATAATATCAAACATTGGGTTGAATGAGGGGAAATGAGAATCTTCTTCTAATTGGGCATAGAATTTTGTGTAGCCATTTTTAGAGCAACCTGGAATTTAGAGAAAATGGGATATGAGCACATTACTAATCAGAGTAATGCTAGATGCTGATGTAAACAAGAAAGCCTAAATGTCATTTAGTACAGTAAATCTATTCTTCTAGAACTGTCCACTGCCAGTCTTCCTGTCAGATGGTTCTCTTGTCAACTATTTTGGGAACCCAGTTTGTGATGTTGCTCTGTCCTCTCTTCTACATGGCTTCTAAGGTTTTCCAGGAACTCCTTGCCATTCCAGCCTGGAAAGAGTAGAGAAGAAGGCATAAGGGAGGACTTTAGGTGCCGGACTTGAAAGTGATTCACATCGCTTCCATTCCTTCACTGGCTTAGACTGAGTCATGGAACCATTCGCATCTGCAAGGGAATATGGGAAATACAGTCAGGCTGTGGACCTAAGAAGAAAACGAAATCATCTGGGGAACACATCAATTCCACTTTGAGTTTATACATCCCCAGAGCAAGTACAGCAAGACATAGAGGGATACAAATATATGACATCCACTGGTGTGTCATCTGTGATGACAAAATTGGAAATGAATTTGGGTGTTCGTCAATAGAGGATGGATAAATGAAATATCTCTGTGGATGTTACGAAATATTACGCAGTAATCAGCAAAGGTGGCCTAGATTGACAAATGGCAACATGGATACAAGTGAATAAGATGTTGAGCAAAAAACACAAGATCTCTAGCACAATATATATTTGTGTCAATTTTGAAAACCACATAAAACAGTACTATATATTTTGTCACAAATATACGAATATATAAGTAACTAGAAGGTGAAAAAGAGTGTTATCAAAACACAGCTGTGAATAACTATTGAGGGATGAGCTTAGGGATACGTAAAAATGCCAGAATGAAAGAAGAGGATATACAGACTGCTGCTGACCATGTGCCACGAATTTTAAAAGGTCATCAATTCAATTCTATTCATCTGAACTCTTCCCCAAAACAAAACTGCCAAACCCAAAGCAACCTGACCTGCATACAACCACACACAGAAGACATAATAAAAAACAAACTGTCCATTTGGGGATTCCAAAATCCTGAACTACCTCCAAGTCACTACAGGTTCAACATTTAAACATTCAGAAAAAGATTCACTACCTGTGTATAAAATGGTCCTTTTCCTCATAGAACTTACAGACGAAGGGGTGAGGTGGCCAGGATAGAGCAGTAGATCTGAAGTAATCACAAAAATTGTGATAAAAGCTTAAATGAAGAGAAGGATTATTAAGTATTTATCACAAGCAGACCAGATTTAGTTGGTGGGAAGTGGAGTCAATATATCTCAATGCAAGTGTCAATCCAAATAGCTTTTCCTTTTGTATATATACTTAGGTGTGATATGTGTACATGTATGTATATAACCATCTAGAAATGTTTAGCTTATGCTTAAAGCTACAGAACATCTGCCTATAAATACCATAATGTTTACTTGAAAATGCCAAGAATAGCCAAAAACTTTGAGAAAAAGGAGTTGAAATAAATAACCCAAAACTTGTGATACAATCCTATTATCTATATGTGGTGAGCATAATCCTTGAACATTTTTTTTCCTTTCTGTATGACCATCTAGAACAGTGGTTCCCATTGTGTGGGAACCAGCAGCATCAGCATCATCTGGGGATTTATTTAAGATGTAAATTCTTGAACCTCTCCCAGACCTACTGAATCAGAAGTCTGGGAGTGGGGCCTTGCAATCTGTGTTCTAACAAGCCCTCCATGTGAATAGGATATATCCTCAGGCTTGAGAATCACAGGTTTGAACAAAATCTCTGTACCTTGTTTGCATAGAGCACTGCGAATACTTCAGAACGTTTGATGATAGAGTTGCAGAGGGATGGGTGAGAAAATAAAAACAAACTATGTAAGTTTAGTCAGAAGTTAGACTTCCATTCTGTATGTGAATTTTGATTGGCACTGACACTGACCTTTTGGAAGTGTGAAGCTTCTGGCACAAATGCTTTTAATCTAGTACAGATTTTTGACCTCATCATTGACAGAAGGTTGGCATTTCTGATACACAAAGACAAGACTATCTGACCTTTTTGCATTACAGCAATTGTCATGATTGGCAGGCCTTGGCCTCTCTTTTTGAAGAGATGTGGCACTTGGCACCCTCCAATCATATCAAGAACCCTCATCCTGTCCTCTACAGCCTGAGCATGACAGATTGCCCCATCTGGCGGTATCCTGAGATCCTGTTGTTTCAATGAGTCTGGATGACTACCAGCTTCCTGATGACCGTGTACAGGTTGGCAGATGCCATTCTGATGTCCTTAGCTTTGCAGTGATACCGCTCTGACAGCCAAGACCTTTTCTTGAACAACAAGAGCCGATTTCAACTTAACAAGGAGATAACCTTAAAATCCCTCGTCTAGACTGCATATCACATGGCATCCCACTGGGAAAATAAGACAAGAGGCAATGCAGGAGATAATACCTTCATTACGTGCGGAATCCAAATAGGCTCCAAGGTAATGGTTTCCAATCTAACCCATATCACCAACTTTAAGTCATTATGGTTGCTTCCCCAGCCAAGCACGTGGCAAGGCACTAGAGGAAAGGACACACAAAGGGGAAGAGTCACCCTCAGGGTGCTTACCATCAGTTTGGCAGAAAGAGGTACAGAAGCAGCTGCTACTAGGCTCCAGCTTGTTGGGGTCTTAGGGGAACGACTAACCTCTCCGGTCTACAAAAATTTGGAATTTGAGATTTGACAGAGTAGCAATCCACTTCAACTTTCAACGTTTAATTTCAAGTCTAAGTCCCTGTGCACGTCTGTGTTATGTGGGGAAGTCAGGACACGTTTGTGTGCTGGCTGCAGCCCTCTGGTTTTTTACCTCTGTCCAGTACAGGCTTTGCTCTTGTCATTTCACCATCTAATGAGGTCCTCTTGGGAAAGTCCCTCACCTACAAAATAATCCAAACATTGAGATTCTGAATTGGAGCAATTATCAAAAGATACAGGCAAGTAAAAATTAACTTCTGACTCCAGTTGTAGAAGTATTTTTAAGGATCTGAGAGATCTGTAGGGCTCTTAAAATCCACTGAACTATCATCAATTGAAAATAACCCAGGTGAATCCATACTGTTATTATGCAAAGAACTTAAATGCAATCTCCCCAATCCAGGGGCACACATACAAATACAAAATTATGTAAATCCTTCATAACAAGTAAGGGAAAAGAAAAAAAAAATCAATGATCGTAGATCTTAACGTCTATTTCCCGTAATTGCTAAAGGACAAGAGTAGGGAAAACAGAGGGTTCAGAATACCACCTGGCTTGATGTTTCTCAGATACAAATGGAGTGCAAGGAAGTTGTATAAACATGGAGGAGGAAAGCAAAGAAAAATAAACACAAAACAAGTTGCTCCATTAAGAGTGGTTCAGGGGCACCTGGGTGGCTCAGTCAGTTAAGTGTCTGACTTTGTCTCAGTTCAGGATCTCACAGTTCGAGTTTGAGCCCCGTGTCAGGCTCTGTGCTGACAGCTCAGAGCCTGGAGCCTGCTTCAGATTCTGTGTCTCCCTCTCTCTGCCCTTCTCCCACTTGTGTGAGCACTCTGGCTCTTACTCTCATATATAAACAAACATTTAAAAAATTTTTTTTAAAAAAAGAGGGGTTCATAACATCCATGGCCCTTATTAAATCACTGTTCCTAGTGTCAAAACCCAGGTTATCAGTGGCTCCACACACACAGCCACATCTGATAACACTATCATTTAGTGTATCTTTTGCATTTCCCAAAGATACTGAAATGTAGAATGTTGAACTGTAGACCCATTATTTAAAGCAACAAGTGAGAGGAGAGAAAGGCAGATCTAATATTCTAATAATTACAAATCTCACCCCTTATGAGTGGTCCATCTGAGCATTCTCCCCCCTTTCATTTTCAGAAAAAAATGCGTTTACTATCTCAGCCATGAATTTCAACTCCAAACACTTCATTCCTCAACTATTGAAGGTTTTCACCAGCTACCTCTGTCCATAATTCTTCTGTCCATCAGCTCTGCCTGTAGATCTTGTTACCAACTTCAAATTGCCATAATCCCACCATTATCAACTTTCATCTCTGCTCTGAACTTTCAAGGCCTTTGTTATCCCACAGGATACTTGAACTCTCCACAAGTACCCTATTAAACCTGTTGGAACAAATGTCAATATGGCACAAACTTCAACATGTGGCAGATATAATTCTTAATACTTCTTGGTATTAGATTCTCTTGGCAATGTTATAAAAGGAACTATTCTTGTCATTATTTTAAGAATGAACAAACAGAATCAGAGTGAGCTTGAATACCTTGCCCAGAGTTAGGACAGTGGTCAGCGACAGTGGCTGCCATTAAACATAGGAAGGCTGGCTCCAGAGATCAGGTTTCCATGCTTCCAGCTTTTTCTCCATGATACCCAAATTCCTTGATCACACTCACCTATTAGAAGTTCTAATTTGAGTGTTGAATTTCTTTTTCCTTCTGTTCCCACTTTCTTTTCAATTCTTCCTCCTTAGATACCTGTGACTACTTCTATTTTGTGTCAGGTATGGGAGAGTTTCTGCCAGAAAGAGGCCATAAGCAATAAAAAGCCAGTATGGAAAAATCTCACTCTCCAAGAATCAAATGAAATTCTACTCTCTCTAGTAACCCAGACTAGAAGATAGTTCTATCTTTGCAAAATTATGTTTCACATAGGATTTATCTCTTGTTAACCATTAGTGGTCTCCAAAGAAATGGCACCAATCTAAAATGTGTGTGTATGTGCCCACATACACATGTACATATATGTACATAAATGTATGTATATACATGTAGACGTAAGTGAGAGATTGAAAGGAAGATTATAGGTTCAGGCAGTTATGGAGGCTAAGGAGTCCCCAAATCAGCCATTTGAAAACTGGAGAACCAGGAAGCCTGGTGATATAATTCAGTTCAAGTCCAAAGGCCCAAGAATCGGGGGAGCTGATAGTATAACTCCCAGTCAGGGGGTCAAAGGCCTGAGATCCAGGTAGCTACCAATGGAAGTCCCAGAATCTGAAGGCACAAGCACCAGGGGCTGTGATGCCCAAGGGCAGGAAAAGATAGACATCTCAGCTCAAGAAGAGAGGAAGTTCCCCTCCTTCCCATTTTTGCTGTATTCATCCCCTATCCCCACAAAGGGAACGAATGATGATATCCACCTATAGTGGTAAGGACAGATCTCTTTACTCTGTCTACTGAGCCAAATGCTAATCTCTCTAGAAATCCCTCCAGAAACATCCTCATAGACACACGCAGAAATAATGTTTTACTGGCTATGTGGGCATCCCTTAGGTGAGTCAGTTGACACATAAAATCAACCATAACATTCAATTCTATAACTTCTAGGTGCAGGTGAATAGTCTGCTCCTTCACTGGAAGCAAACAAAAATCAAGAAACAAAAAAACAAAACAAAAAAACACCTACATCAGGGCAAGGACCAGTCTTGTTCTTATTAAACACGCCTATTGGAATCCCACACCTAGGTATGTCTCAAGCCCTCTTTTAGGTGCTTATAAAATTATGCTGAATAATACAGTACCTGTTCTCATGTTGCCTTTGTGACCAATAGCTCATCTTTTCCTCCAGTCCCTACTTCCATGTCTTAAAAATACTATCTATAAACACTTGAAAACAGTGAAAGTGAGGAAAAGGCTCAACAAGAAGGTATGAGGCATAGAAATAGAGGAGACCAGTGATATTTTCAGCTACTTCAATATTGAGGGACCCATATTTGTGCAGAAACAGAGCATTCTTTTGAAGTGATTTAAAAGAATTTGTACCAACCATTTTTTATAACCAGATTATCAGGGTCAGGGAAGTTTTATATACCAAAAAGTGATATTCACTTTTTAGAGACTTTCAGAAAATAAATAATTATGCCCCATATCTGGGAAGTGGTCCCTGGTTTCACCTCCATTTTAGGGGGAAATAAATTGGTTTCTTAAATGGGTTGTTCAAGACTGAGCCTACTTAATGACTAGGCTCTAAAAAGAGTGTAGGACTTTTGCCTGGAATTAAGTTCCTGATCTAAACACTTGGGCACTTTTTGCTTATAAAATGAAATTATGGCCATTTCCAATCCTAAATAATTTGGGCCAAATAGACTTAACATGTGATATTTATGACTCATGTACCCTATTCTGTAAAACTTCCCCCAAAGACTCATTAAATCTGTTTTATGTGAATTTTTCCCAGCCTTGCACTTTCATTAACTGGAAGGAAGAGAATAAAGCCTACTTACAATGCCACCAGATCCATGCCAAGACCCTTATTTGACGGATGTCTTCCTAATGAATTATATATATTGTAAACAAGTAGTATGTGCCAGCCCAAGGTTTTCATTAATTTTTCATTAATGAAATGCACCACTTAGCTTGTTTGACATTTAAGTGAGTCACATAAATTTAAGCTAGAGGTCACAATAAAGGAAAGCATTTGCAAGTGTCACTGAAGGAATAAACTAGCAGCTGCCCCACCTCTTAACTCAAATCCTGCCCCAAACCATGTTCAAGTTTACCACCAACAGATTAATAAAATATCTAACAATGAAATAATGTTATAATTAGCTGCTAATGACTGATTTGAAATTTAGTGCTCTCCCACTATTATTAGAGAACGTTGTCAAGTTTCTACTTCATTTTTGGTTCCCTACTGGACAACTTGGATATCAGGTATATGGCAGGCATCTTCATTCTGCAGGATTTAAGTGCTGTGTATTTTAAGACCCTCTGCACCCCCCAATATGTGGCTTCTACCATGCTTCAGGGTTCAAAAGAAGAACTCTGAATGAAGGCAATATCGCAGAAAACTACTCTCAAACCATAGTTAAAAACCCTCTTAACAGGAAACTCAAATACCTATATGATCTGAAAAGCCCAAAGTTTTCATATCAGAGAATTCCTAGCAATGTGAAAAATAACTACACTTTAAAATATAACGATCTGAAAAAGAACCCTCTTTCCCTTTGACTCCTGATGCACTTAGGAATCAAACTCAAAGTATATCAGTCCTAGAACAGCACATGTAACTCTAGACTCTTCTAAATGATGCAAATGTATCTTCCAACATCTTTCTCACCTGCTCAGAATTGGCTCAGGATCCAGGTGGAGCTGAGGCTACAGAAGAAGTTTTATCTCTAGAGCTCTATGAAGCTGGAGAAGGTAGAAATCAAATGAACATCAGGTGTTTTTTCTTTCCAAGATATACCCGGGCCACGTAAACTAAAAGCAAAACCGGTGAAGGATATTGGCGTGGTCTCGCTCGTGTTGGTCAAGAGGTGGGACACATTTTCAATGACACAAACTTTTACTATGCTGTGCCCAATACCAGGTTCGGCATGGAGAATAAAAAGGATTAGAATTGTTCTTCCCTTCATAGAGGTCATTTTAGTGGTGGACACCGACATGTAATCGGGTAGTACAGTAGGAAAGGCAAGAATACAGTATTCTTAGACTGTTTCCTCAAACAAGATTAAACCGAATCAATCCTATTGTAAAGTAGATGCTAGCTACCACCCTCCTCAACAGGTTCTGAGATTTTCCTCATTTCCTCAGAAGATATAGCAAACATTGTTCCCGGTTATAGTAGCCTATTTGTGAAGGAGAAACTTAGTAACAGGTGAAGGAAATCAGGAAAAATCTGTTGCTCTCCAAGGAGCCCTATCCCTCCTGCAGTTCTGTTGTAAGCACCATCATGGAGTCATGGAGATTTCCTTTCAGAAATACTCCAGCCATCAATTTTCCATCCCCAGGCAGGTTTGTCTCCTGGTGATCCTCTTGGGATTATCTTCATTTCCTTCATGTTTCAATCAGTCACCAATCATTTTGTTTTGTTTTTAATGTTTAATTTTGAGAGAGAGAGAGAGACATAGCATGAGTAGGGTAGGGGCAGAGAGAGAGGGAGACACAGAATCTGAAGCAGGCTCCGAGCTGTCAGCACAGAGCCCACCACGGGGCTCGAACTCACGAACTGCGAGATCATGACTTGAGCCAAAGTCAGAGGCTCAACCAACTGAGCCACCCAGGTGCCCCCATTCAGTTTTTTACCTAGAGTTATTCCCCGAACTCCACCTGCTCCTCTCCTCTGCAACACTGTTTCTGAGGGGTCTCCATTTCCCCAGCCTCTCCTTTCCCTGCTACTCCTCGAAAGAACACAAAAGATTTGTCCTTAGAGTACCACTTCTAAGCATTTAGTGAAGTAGGTCAAATGACAACAAATCGCCTCAGAGGAGCAATGTCAGTGTGAGAAGAAGACCATGCAAACCAAATCTGTACTGGTGAACCTCACTTTAAAAACAAAAAAAAAGTGGTGGAAAGGAATTTAATACCAAGCTTAGAGCTACTCTTATTAAAACCTCCAACTATCCCCCAAACCTCTTTGCATTATCTATTAGTCTCACTAAATATAGCTATTCTGATGCCGCTCTTTAAATAAAGAAAAAAAAAAGTCAACTTCTAGGCTATGAGGCTTTTCAGTCACCTCACATTTTATCCAATAACTTATTATACAAACGAACACATTGTCTAAGTCCTCTCCTTTTCTGTTGACCAAACCTTTGACACTGAGTATCATGACATCCTCTATTTTTATGTTCCTCAAGGTTAAGTTCACCAAGATGTACCCTGCTTCCAACCTCTAGCCCTTCTCCAGGTCATGAAGACTCCTTCCTAAGGAAGCCCATCCCACCCCATTATTCAACAGACATGCAAGCTATGAGGCCACAGGAAACTAGGAAGTGGAAGAAATTTACATTTACCCAACTCATATATTATCATTTCATTGGAGAACTAGAAGTCAAACGGGTTCCACCCACTTTTCCCATAACTCTTCTCATCTTCTGATTATAGGACTATTTAGTTCACATAAATAAATACATATATGAAACAAGCAGATCTACTTAACTTATTAGCTTTTTAATGACAGAAACCTGAAGTACCAGCATAGTGACTAAGGAAATTGCTTTCTTAGCATATTCAATAATTATGAGTATATTGCAAATTGAAAATATTCTCACCCACTGATTTTAAACCTCACTCCAAGGGTGCCTGGGTGGCTCAGTTGGTTGAGCATCCAACTCTTGATTTTGGCTCTGGTCACGATCTCACAGTTGTGAGATGGAGACCTGCTCAGGCTCTGCATGAGCAGCAGGGAGCCTGCTTGTGATTCTCACTGTTCCTCTCTCTCTCTCTATTCCTCACCTACTCATGCACCTCACTCGCTCAAAATAAGCAAACATTAAAAAAAATCATTCCAGAATTTATCAATGAAAATTAGAAGAAAAAGAAATGGAAGAAGGATTAGCTAGAAGGCCATGAAAGTGAAGACTTATCATTTGGTGTAATGAATAGTACTATATTCTCCATGTGGCTTCTAGACAATGAGAAGTCTAACAGTAGTTAAATATAAAGTTCAAAATACCTTTACTGTTGATCAACTTTAAAATTATAAGATGTAAGTTAATGTGAAAGTGTAAGTAATCTGCTTACACAAATATCCCACCCAATGAAGGACATCACTTCTGATTACAACTAAATAAAGACCTCTAAATTGTGAGGCAAAATAAGATGCTTCAACTACTACTTTGGGGGCTGAAACATTATGAAGCAATAGTGGATAGAACTCCTAACAAAGAAATTAAGAGCCAGGAATGACACAAGAATAGGAGAATGGCAGTAACAAAATGAAAAACTGAAAAGAGGCGGACACTTTATTTGACTGTTATTTTTGGATTACAAAATTTAACTCCTTAGATTGAATGCATTCATTTCTAGGCCTAACTCATTTCTCTGATAAGAACTATTTTTAGTTATGCACATTATGTGCAAAACGCTCTTGATGTGATGAAGATCAAGGGACCCCACCCCACCCCCAAAATCTTCTCTTGTTACTTTTGTATTTTATCAAATTCCTGTTATGATAAAAACGCAGACCAGAAAGAGATGATTAACTGGATAAGTAAATTGTTCAGCTCATTTGTGTAAAGAAGTAGTTCAGATGCCAAATTCCTAAACTTTTCCCTAATGTTAGATAGTTGCCGTGGTTGTTGTCAAAAGAACTTTAGCTTCATTACAGTGAAAAATAGTAAAATTAAAAGGAATTTCTTTTGTAAACCGGTTAAATCTAGAAATTAAATATTTCATTCACACCATAAAAAATAACTTGTTCCCTACTCCCCATGTGGACATCTGGTTTCCCACCTTGGATAACCTACAGAGACTTAGGTCCTCATTTGTGAGGAAAGGTACATTCCTATCTAGCTCCTCATTAAATAAAAGGAGAGGGACTTTTTACATTCTATCACCCATATACTAAAAACATCTTCATTCTTAACTATGTATTGGATCCATTCTCTCTATCCTTGCCTTTATAATCTCCCCTAGGCCCTCATTATCTTTCCATGGCTTCACTTAATTGCCTCTTCAAAGTTTGTTCTCAGCCTATTCAGGGCTGTCCACTCTGCCACCAATAGAGGGTTCTTCTAAGATATAAACATGACTTTTTCATTTCTTTAAAGTGTTCAATGCCTTTCAAATACCTATAGGATAAATACAAAGCTACTTAACATTATCTTTGTGATTCTCTTATCAAGACAATACCTGGTCTTTTACCTTATGACTAGTTATAGTATATACATGCACTTAATGTTCAAGATACACTAAACAGCTTGAAATCATCCAAAGTTCCACATATTCTGTACCCCCAAGAGAATACCAATTCCTCCTTGTGGAGCGTGGGTGACTCAGTCGGTTAAGCGTCTGATTTCAGCTCAAGTCATCATCTCACTGTTTGTGGGTTTGAGCCCTGTGTCAGGCTCTGTGCTGACAGCTCAGAGCCTGGAGCCTGCTTCAGATTCTCTTGTGCTCTCTCTCCCCTGCTCATATTCTCTCTCTCAAAAATAAAAACATTAAAAAAAAACAAAATACCAATTCCTCCACTTGCTCCCAATTCTCATTTAACTTATAAATTCATTTCTTCTCCAACTGTGACAGATGATTTTCCTGTAAAGCTCTCCCTACCACCAGCACAGATCCAATCACTTCTACTGTACTTTCATCTACCAATGTCAATTTCAAATTACAGATTTTTGTTTTAGGCATGAAAGGGAGCCTTCTACTTCACAGGTCTCATTTTGATAGCAAAAAGATTGTATAATAATAGTAATAGTAATGATAATACAATACTGAAAAGGATCACTCAGGGAGTAAAGGTTTCCTGATGCTGCCATTGCTTGGTGGTAAATTATAGATGTTTGT
>NW_026057582.1:20179375-20189796 GCF_023721935.1 Panthera uncia
AAATACAGTTTATCATGTGTAGTAAGGACAGTACGATTTCCAAATTCTCTTCTCAGGAGGGAGTATGTGTGTGTATGTGTATGTGCACACACGCACACACACCATATCACATACTGGGAAGTAATGTATAAAGGATTTCTTACCGAAGACCATGGTAAAAACACTGAAAATAACTACACCTGGGTTAGTTAGAGCCTGGGTGGTTCAGTCAGTTAACTTTCCAACTTGGGCTCAGGTCATGAGCTCATGGTTCATGGGTTCGAGCCCTCCATTGGACTCTGTGCTGACAGCTCAGAGCCTGGGGCCTGCTTCCGATTCTGTGTTTCCCTCTCTCTCTGCTGCTCCCCTTACTCATACTCAGTCTCTATCTCTGTCAAAAATAAACATTAAAAGAAAAGAAAGAAAATAACTATACTAGACTATGAGCACATTGAAAATAGAAGCCAAATTTATAATAATCAAAATTATAACAATGTCCTCTGCATAGGAATATCTGCTTGGAACCAGGCCCTGGCCTTTCTGCTTTAAACATAAAATTGTTAGTGTCTTGACCAACATCCCACAACATAGATAGTATCATCTCCATTTTACAAAAAAGGACTGTTAACATTATTTGGGGGTTACAAATGCAATTCCACTGATCTGGCAGAACATTCCTATTCTCCTCCACTTCTTTGATAAGTACATTAGTACATCTTTTCTAGTCAAATGTATCATATGGAGGCCATATTTTATGTGTTAGAGACCACGGAACTATACAACAAGAAAGAATACTGGAAGGCACAACAAGTCTATTTAACTTCTGAAAATAGATCCTTTCCCCTAACCTACACTACCCTACCCTAGAGGTCTACTTACATAATTGTACAGGATTCGTATCTGACACTTAAGGGCTTGTAAACCTATCATGACACAGTTTTAATGTAATTTCACTGAGCTGAATGAATGAGTACACATTATTAAAACACATTGCTTGGCCTCCAAAAGGTCCATACCAGTAAGATGACAGTAATAGAAATATGTGTAAAAATATGCATTATGACCCAGTTATAGAAAATAACCTATATGAGCACTCAAAACCATTAAGTGTCCTAGCTTTGGTTACTAATAAGCATTATAAACAAAGCCCTGTCAAACTGGAAAGCAACACGGGGTCGGTCTTTACCTTTTTAAGTAATTAATACCAAGCACAGGGAAATTTCCAAATACATTTTCATGTTTTAACATTCTTATCTCAAGTGTAGGTAATTTCAAGTTTGCTTCGGTAATAGAGCTTTTTAAATGTATGTTGACATTTCAGCTGGTTGTGAATAGCTTTACTTTTCCACTCATTTTTCTGATATTATAGCAGTCTAACTACTGCTACAAATAAATGGACTTGGCTCTTACATTTAAGTTAACCTATTAACACATAGGCATATAAAGGCATACATAGCTGAGACTATTAAAATATAAATCTAAGTGCAAAATATGGTCTCTCTAGAAGGAAGGCCCCAACAGACTTGGGAGGAGAACCCAATCTTGTACAATTAGAGAGTACAGCTCTCAGAATCAAGCTGCCCTCTCTAGCTTCGTATTGCATCTCTGTCCCTCCATCTCCAGTAGCTACATGACTGTTTTACCCAGCCACTTAGGTCTTCAGTTGCCTTACCTGTAAGGTAGAGATATTCATCTACCTCCTAGGACCATTCTAAGGATTTAATGAAGTATGAACAAAGATTGTAAGAGACCTGGCACTTACAAAAAAAAAAAAAAAATTCAGTAGATGACATCTATGGTTAAGATCTGATGATCTGGCAACCTGAAAAGTGGTTAGGATTTTACTTTCACAAGGATTTGATGATCAACTCTCCTCTGCACTCTGAGGTCTGAGTACTTTGTTCAGCACCATATTCTCAGCACCTGGCAGTATGCCTAGCATATAGGAAGTTAGTGAGTGTTTTGAAATGAATGAATGAGTGAAAAAGACGACAGTACAGCAAATCTGATTACTGCTCCTAAGGACTCAATTATTTGGAGGGAGTGATAGCTGTTCCCTAATACTAGCTCCTGTTCCCCATTGATCCCAACACCCACGCACTTGCCCCAGGGAGTGAAGCCAATGAGCTTGATTTCAGTGGAGAGGAAAGTGGCAGTGAAGGGGTGGAAGGAATGCAGAGCTTTTCAACTGCATGAATGCTTTTCTAGCCTCCTACATATGACCACCCTCATTCTCCCCATTCCCCCACTACAACTCTGCCCTTAGTCTTATTTCTTTGTCTCAAGTTTTTAGTATAAGATTCTAATGATTTTAAAGGGGAAGTCACATAAAAATGTTACTACTCAATGCAGGAAAATGAGAACATGACTACTCTTTTGTGTTACCTGATAAAGAAGTTTAATGCAATGGAAGGATGTGTTCACCTGTCCACCACCACCCCCACCCCAAACCATTTCCTCATGGGGAATTGGACAGAAATTGATGAACAACTCCAGGTCAACATGAGAGATATCATAAGGCAAGGAGAGGATCAGGTTTCCTTCTAGGATCTAATGTCAGAATATGCTATTATCATTGGTATGGTCTCTTACCAGTTCTCCATGTATAGCACAGGAAAAAAAGTGTATATACTTCTGTGAATACGTTGTACAGAACTACAAAGTTAAAACATGGATTTGCAGAGGTAGGATAAATTTCAATAAAAATGTACAAAGCAAGACTTCAAGAGTCACTCCCACACTTAGAACTAAAATAAGCTAAACAGATAAATTTAGCCCAGGAGAGCCAAGATGCAACATTTACTTATCTGAGGCAAACATAGCTAGGCACTGGAGAGGAATCAACTAGGATAGTTAACAGGTGAGAGCCATAGATATAGAGGGAATGTGCACGTTCCTGAAGCTTCTCCCTTGGACACTACTAAGCCGTCGCAAAAATCTTTGGCAAGAGTACTGTAAAAGTATTTATTGTGCCAGCTAGGGTAAAGAAAGAAGCAGGCACAGCAGGAGAGACAAGAAACCCCACTGGATCTTCTCCCCAGCTCTTCTGTGGAACAAAAGCCTTCCTCTGAGAGGAGGGGTATTAACAACATTGTAACCTCAGGCACTGATAAAGATACATTGCAGCTAGGAGAAAGAAAGGGTGAGAACATAGATGAGGCCAGGAATACAGGCTGGTCCAGAAAGCTAGGAAGGAGACAGGAGCTCAAGGAACTTTATATTGCAGAGACATAAGGGCACAGTGCCTACCTGAGATGGAGGTTTTATCTGAATAGAGAATACCTCACCCCAAGCTCCTGCCACCAGGCTAGCAAATGTCAATAACCGTGGAATACTGCTAGAAGAATTATTAAGAACATGGGAACACGTCCTGAGGTACAGCACAAAGACAAGACCTGAAGCAGAGGATGTGGCAGTCCTTGAGTAAAATCCTGGCAAACCAGCCCCCACCCGAAGCACAAGATGTCCTGGAGGAATTTGAAGCCTATGGTACATGTACAGTAACAGCAGCAGTAATCAGTGTTAGGATCAGCACAATCCTGGATTAGATGAACTCACATCTTGAAACTAAAAGCGAAGGATTAAAAAAAAAAAAAAAGGCTTTTTTTTTTCCAACTTGAAGAATATAGTTGATAAATGTAACTGTCTACATAGGCATACCTCATTCTATTGTGCTTCGCAGATGTTGCATTTTTACAAATTGAAGGTTTATGGCGACCCTGCATGGAGCCAGTCTCTGGGTGCCTTTTTCTCCACCCCCCCCCAACAGCATTTGTGCACTTTGTGTCTCTTAAATTTGGTAATTCTTGCAGTATTTTCATTTTTTGTTACGGTGATCTATGATCAGTGATTGGAATGTGCCGAAAACTCAGATTATGGTTAGTGTTTTTTTTTTTAAGCAAAAGTGTTTTTATATTAAGGTATGTACGTTTTCTTTTAGATATAATGTCATTGTACACTTAATAGACCAGGGTATAGTGTAAATATAACTTCTATGCACTAGGAATCCAAAAAATCATATGATTCCCTTTATTGCAGTATTTGCTTTATTGTGATGGTCTGGAATGAAACAATGTGATACGTCCACGGCATTCCTGTATTTAAAGCATGCAACGTGATGGTTTGATATACACATACACTGTGGAATGATTACTTTTACCTCACTCTACTGATCTATATAGATGTCCAGATTAACAATAAGATGAATTGTTAAAAATTGCCCTGCCAATAGTCAGCACAATTGAACTCAAATATAGCACAGATGTTGGACTATCATAGAGTATTCAAAATGACCAAAAAAAAGTTAAGACTAAACAAATGATACAAAGTTCACAAGATCTAATTTCAATAGTACTGTAGAAATGAGAAAGGATCAATTGCAATGACGGGATGGGGCAGGAACACAGCAACAGATAAAAGCTTTCATCAGTAGCCTTGACACAGCTGACTAAATTGTGAACTGGAAGACAACTCAGCAGAAATTTCCCAAACTGGAACACACAGGGCTTGTGTGGAAACAGAGCTTTCCGAAGACAGGACGAAAAGTCCAATAGAACATACGTATGACTTGAATCTTGAATGGAAAACAAGAAAGAATTTTTCACAGTTAAGAACATGAAAGAATCAAGAAACACCAAAGAGGATGAATACCAAGAAAACACAAGTTAGTAACCTAAGGTTCAAACAGTTGAGAATAAGAGACCAACAAAATCTTAAATGTAGAAACACACACTTCACACACAGCGTAGGCAAGGAATACAGACCCTCCAACAGAAACCATATAAGCCAAAAGATAATAGGAGAAACATGTTTATAGTGCTGAAAGAAAAAAGTAGAATTGCCAGCTCAGAAATCTATAACTTTAAAAAATAGATTTAAATGAAGAAACAAACTTTTCAGACAAACAAGCAGAACATTCATGGCCAGCAAATCTCTACTGCAAGAAATGTTCAAATGGTAAAAAATTCTTCAGGAAGGAGGAATGTGGGACTAGGCAAAAATGTGGATGTATTAGCAGATACAAAGAACTCTAGAAATGGACTAATATACAAATAAAGAAAGCCTTCTTTCTCAATACCCCCCTCAGGAATGTAGGGGTAAATCTCCTCAAAATATTAGCATATCAAATACAACCATATGTAAAAAGGATAACACATCACCACCATGATGTACTCCAAAAGTTTCAAGGTTGAGTCAATATGGGGTGAGGGAGGGATCCATCCTTACACATTTGTAAAAAGCCACAGGAATGTATAGCATGAACAGTGAACTTTAAGGAACTTTTGAATTTCTTTAATTGAAACAGATACATAAACAATCATGGTATGGACTGCTATTCAGGAAATAAAAAGGAACCATTGATTCACACAATGTGGATGAATCCCAAATGTGTTTTGAGAAGTGAAAGACAGCACATCCTATGTGATTTTGTCTGACATTCTAGAAAAAAGCAAAACTATAAGGACAGAGTACAGATCAATAGTTGTCAGAAACAGAGCATGTGGGATGGTTGGTTACAAAAATGCACAGGACTTTGGTGCCAGAATTGTTCTCTATCTTGACTGCAGTGGTGGATACACAAATCTGTGAATTTGTCAAAGCCTGAGGATTTTATACCCCAACGTAAAATGTATTGAAATTTAAAAAAAATTTTTTTTAATGTTTTATTTATTTTTGAGACAGGGAGAGACAGAGCATGAACAGGGGAGGGTCAGAGAGAGGGAGACACAATCTGAAACAGGCTCCAGGCTCTGAGCTGTCAGCACAGAGTCCGACGCGGGGCTCGAACTCACAGACCGCGAGATCATGACCTGAGCCGAAGTCGGACGCTTAACCGACTGAGCCACCCAGGCGCCCCTACTGAAATTTTTAAAAAGCATAAACCTATAACTCAAAAATCCTTGAACTCTTTCACAGCTCTCAGTAACTACTACAAAAGATTTTATTAGCATATATGTAAAGCAAGTTCCACATGATCATTTTCCCATAGCGCACAATCCTATGTGGACACGATTGCTTTAAAAAGTCATTCTTTAAGGAAACAAAAGGGATTCAGGGTTAGTCAGGATATCTATACCACATTTAAGTACAAACTTAAAATAGGCCTATATTATGGAGTCTGTAATCCATCTGTTTAGTGGATTCTTTTGACTTTCTACTCTGCATTTTATGTGAGGCAGAACTAGAAACTGTGTAAATTCTGGGAATACACAAAACGTCATCTTTTAGTGCCTTATGTTTCCTTCAACCACCAATTATTTTAGACAAATATCAGGTAAGGTATATATGAGAGTTGATTACAGATGGGAAAATATCCTAAAAAGCACCAATGCTCTTCCTGTTCCTTGTTGATCCTTAGTTCATCTTTTTTAATGACAAACATAACGGCAACAAAACTAGAAAAAATTAAGCTAACAATGTCTAAACGATATATAATTTTTAAAGCAATAGAATTAACTTTCCATACTATAAACATGTAGTTAAAACTCTAAAAGTGTTTACTAGCACTGTGGGGCTAGGCGGAGAGAATTAGACATTCCATTAAAGCCAGTTGTGAGTGTTTCTATAATTACCACCACCATTATAGTAAAATAATAATCCTTTTCTGTATCCATGTAAAAGCAAACAGGAGGATAGATCCATGTAAAATCAAGTAGTTACAATTTGCTAAGATTTTAATTAGACTCATTTATGAACTATGTGATTAGAATAATAAAAACATTAAAATAGGGGAATGAGGCAGCATCTTTAGAACAATAAACCCTAGGAATTAGAAATGCAATTACAAGTATTGTAAATGCTGATAAACCTGAAGTTTCTACATCTAAATGTATCAGAACAGAGGCCATGAGAATGGGAATGTTCAAAGTTCTAGAATGAAGGATACTAATACAAATAAAGATGATGAATATTTGAACTTCTATATTATGCACTAAGTCACAAATACGGATACAAACACGATCATCTGTCTTAGCTCAGGCTGCTGTAACTGAATACCATAGACTGAGTGACCTAAGTAGGAATTTCCCCACAGTTCTGGACGCTGGAAGTCCAAGATCAAGTTATCAGGTGATTCCTTTCCTCCATGAGGGCTCTCTTCCTGGCTTGCAGAAAGTTTCTTGTTAGTTCCTCAAATACTGAGTAGAGGGGCGCCTGGGTGGCTCAGTCGGTTAAGCGTCCGACTTCGGTTCAGGTCATGATCTCACGGTCCGTGAGTTCGAGCCCCGAGTCGGGCTCTGTGCTGACCGCTTGGAGCCTGGAGCCTGTTTCAGATTCTGTGTCTCCCTCTCTCTGACCCTCCCCTGTTCATGCTCTGTCTCTCCCTGTCTCGAAAATAAATAAACGTTAAAAAAAAATACTGAGTAGAGAGGTCTGGTCTCTCTTGCAGAACTCACGACCTCATCTAAACTTAATTATCTCCCAAAGACCCCACTCATCTCCAAGTACCATCACATTGTGAGTTAGGGCTTTAAGCATTTTGGGGAGACACGTTCAGTCCATGACACCATGGTATAATGGGCCATTCATCTAAATGTTTAGTAATGTATATAGAGGCCTGGTAATGGTAGTACAGGAGGGATGCCGCTATCTAGGACAGTAAGACCTGCTGCTGGCTAGCAAGGGAGGAAGATCTGCACATGGATCTGAAATCACTTAGAAGAGGAGAGACAAAATGTACAATGTATCCACTTTTAGAGACAAACTCTTCAGTGAGACATGAAAGGCCCTCATCTAAGAGTATTTTATTGGGATGAAGCCATAGAATAGAGATTTTTAGTAAAATTCAACTTCTTAATTAGGTCATATCAGTAAAAATACATGCAAATTTATGGGCTTTCAATGAGCCTGGCAGTAAAACTCTAATCCATCATTTATGGAAGCAACACAATGGTGCAGTGTAGATATATTCATCTCAACTCCATCGTTACAGAACGCCCATACAACCACAGGAAGACTCTGACTTCAAATCATAAAGATCGTGATTTTGCCCTTTCAGGCAATTTAAATGAAGGTGGGAAAACACGAAGGGAATGCGAAGGGAACTGGAGTCAGAACAGCAACACCTATAGCTGTGATCAGTTAAGTGGACTTGCCTTGAGGGACAACTTTTTAAATAGATTTTTTTTTTTTCTAAAAGTGGTAGAGGCATCTTGTAAAAATTTATAGAGTATTTTTGATATCTGTATGGAAAAGCACATTGCAAGGGCTCCTGGATGGCTCAGTCTGTTAACCATCTGACTCTTGATTTTGGCTCAGGTCATGATCTCAGGATTCGTGGGTTCAAGTCCCGCACAGGGCTCTGCACTGACAACACAGTGCCTGCTTCTCTCTCTCCCTCCCTCCCTTCTCTCTGCTTCACTTATGCACTCTCAAAATAAATTAAAAAAAAAAAAAAACACATTGCAAAACCAATCTCCATATACTTGTTGTTGTACATATGCTTCTAACATAATCATAAATGTGATCATATAATCCCCTATTTACTTCAGATTCTTCCCTCACCCCACTTCCTCCTCCCTCCCCTCTGTAGAAGGAAGAAACACACACACAGTCTTACGCTGATAGAGAAACACAATACCTGTGAGGCTGGACCATAAACACGTAGGACAGGCAAAGGAGTAGGGGAGGGGTTCCTAGAAGTTGGCAGAGACTAAACTCCTTAGGGCCATAGAAGCTATGGAAGGACTCTGTAAAAGTTCCCTATGACCTCTGCCATGCCTAAAACGCAAAGGCGAGAACTGAGACATCATTTAAGTTTTGAATGACAAGTCTAGCTCCTGAGTGGTTTATGCACTGTTGTGGGAACAAGCGAAAGTAGGAAGTCAAGTTGGCAAATTCCTACATTAGTTCAGACAGGGCTGGAAGCAGAGGATGTGAGCAGAGTGGGTTGCACATTGGAAGGTAGAGTTTATAGGACTTGCTAGAGTGGAAGGTCCCACCATTGCGTCTGTTCACACTGTTGATCATACTGCAGTGCTGTTTCTGAATTCTCTGCCTACAAATCCAACCTGCCTGTTAATATCCAGCTCAAGTTCCCTCTTCATGGTTCCTCATTAGACCACCCCATGCCACAATAATTTTCTTCAGAACTCACCCTCTTTCCTTTCCAGCATTTCCCCAACTGTTGACAAATCCCAGAAGCCAAAAAACAACAAGAACCAATAGAGTCCAAAAAATTACCTTGCTGCCATCAGGGAGAATACACCCAAAGAAACCATGAAGTACCTCAAAGAAGACAGAAGGACGGAAAGGGATTTTGAAGGGTGGAGTTTAGATAAAATTTAAGTGATAATGTTGTTCTGTCTGGAACAACACCAAGCAACCCTGTGTATAAACATTTAGGCTTAGGCTGAAAAGGACTTAGGATCCCATTCACTCAGAGACTACAGTTTTGGAAAATTCGCAATTTTGTGTTCAAAAGCCCTTTTTCTGAGACTCTGAATATGGGTTGAAAAAAATCAAAGGTGCTTGTGTGTATCAAAGTGAGCCAAATAAACGGAAATCTCCCAAACAAGAATAGGATATTCTATTCTCACATAGGATAGGATTTGAAAGAGCAAAATTTACAGTCATTTAGGATTTTAGATGGTTAAGACTTA
Organism: Panthera uncia; assembly: GCF_023721935.1. NCBI lineage: Eukaryota > Metazoa > Chordata > Mammalia > Carnivora > Felidae > Panthera > Panthera uncia. Next base: position 20,188,954 of record NW_026057582.1, read on the forward strand.
ATAAATAAAAGTGGTTTTGAGAGATGCACACTGAACTATTGAACCCTGGTCTTCAATGAGCAATAATTGGTTATCTTTTTCTGGACGGAACAGGAAAGGGGTGCTGATTTTTCTCAGGATTTTAAAATTGTGAATATATTTTAGTTTTACAGATGATCTAACAGGAAATTAAGAAACATGGAGATATACTAGGAAGTTGTGTACTGTATCACTGGAGACATGAACTTGTGACGTTTATCCACAGGCCGCTGAATTGTATGTACCATTGAACAATCTGTGTTCTCTATTCCAGATGTACCCCCACCCACCAAAAAAAGAAAAGACCCTCAAATTTATAATATTCACATATTAGCAAACTGAATACATGAACCAGAATCTCCAGACCTATAATCTTATACATAAAGTTTTCCAGAATTCCTGGTCTATTTGCTGATCACCAGTCTATCATGTACATTAGTTTCATACAGCTGCTTTAGCATTACCACAAACTTGGTGGCTGAAAACAATGGCAGTTTACGGTCTCACAGTTCTGGAGGACAGAAGTCCAAATGTCAAGTTGCCTGAAGGGCTGTGCTCCCTTCAGAGGCTCTAAGAGATTCTGGTCCTTGACACCTTCTAGTGGCCGTCAGCATCCCCCGACTTACTGCCACCTCTGTCTCTGCTCTATCATCACATTTATTCCTATGTAATCTTTGTCCTTACATACTGGCTTCAAACCAATTTCAAAACTCTCTCTGCCTCTCTAAGGAAACATAGGATTGGTTTGGGTTGGTTTTTGTTTTGTTTTTTGATAGCGAGAGAGAGCAAGAGAGAGCAAGAGAGAGCAAGAGAGAGCAAGAGAGA
>NW_026057582.1:20189806-20203044 GCF_023721935.1 Panthera uncia
AGAGAGAGCAAGAGAGAGCAAGAGAGAGCAAGAGAGAGCAAGAGAGAGCGCAAATGTGTGCATGAGAGTCAGGGAGGGAGAGAGGCACAGAAGGAGAGGCAGAAAGAGAATCCCAAGCAGCCTATGTATGGCTCAGTCTCACATCCATGAGATGGTGACCTGAGCTGAAATCAAGAGTCAGGACTCTCAACCAGCTTAGTTACCCAGGAGCCCCAGGATCATATTTAGAGCCCAAGCCAGGAAAAACTCTTCCTTGCAAGGTCCTTAATTTCACCCCATCTTTTTCCATAGAAGATTTACACTTTGCCAGAGCAGGTAATATTCAGATTCTGGGGACTAGGATGTGGACAGATCTTTGGGAAATTATGTAGCCTACCACATGTTTTTTGTGTTTTGTTGTTGTTATGAATTAGAAGTGTAATCATTGAACTTCTTGAAGTTTATACTTTTACTAATTAAAATGGTAATTTGATCATGTTATCCTAATCAGTTTTCCAAGAATACATTGCATCCACAGTTTTAAAACATATATTAGATCTCAAATGCTTATTGTTAATCTGTTAATACATTTCCCAAATACTTACACAGAACAAACACTTCCCAATTAATACAATTGGCAATTACACAGTTCTTAATATGAAGCAATGTCCTTTTGTTCTGGTTCACAGCTCTATACACTGAAAGCTTATTGTTTAAGTGATGAAGCACCTGTTTTACACGTAGTTTTTAACAATGGTTTCTTTCATTTCTATCCAGCACAGGGTCAGTAATGACTCCTTCTACATCTTATTTATTTTGGGACCAGAGCTGAAGAACAACCACAATTAGGAACACCCTAATCTTGTGGTAGAAGAAAGAGGCAGACTAGCAAAATAATTCCAAAAATTTCTACTTGAAAGTGACACACAGCACTTCTACATGCATTCAATCAATCAAAACATGCAACGGGCCAATCTGGATGTACACAGGGCCAGGGTATTGGAAAGAGGAGGGAGGAATAGTATAATCTTCCCACAGGCTGATACCACACATTTTTGGAATACCAACTCAACCCTATCTAGCTCCTGGCCATTTGTCCCATCAAGAGCAAAGATACTGGCATTTCTTCAAAAAAACCTTGTTCATATAGCTTTTGCCGTTTAATGCATTTTTTCTGATTATCGATGTGTTGGCCCAATTGTCTGGGTCATGGCAGATTTGCTATGCTACCTTACAAAAATAAAAGAAACGTGGAATACCACTTCTTGATTAGTATTTTTTTTAATATTTATTTTGAAAGAGAGAGAAAGAATGCAATACTCTGAGCAGAGGAGGGAGAGAGCGAGAGAGGGAGAATGAATCCCAAGCAGGCTCCAGCTGTTAGCACAGAGCCAGACTTGGGGCTCGAGACCACGACCTGACAGACCACGACCTGAGCTGAAATCAAGAGGCGGTCACTTAACCAAGTGAGCCACCTGGGGGCCCCTTGATTCGTGTTGTGAAAGAAAAAAATCCATGGTGTAGAACGTTTAGTAGTAATTTCACCCTATCAAAATGTCACACACATGCCCCCTATTTTGTCCACTAGATTTCCTCTCATCCAGTGTATTTAGCACTCATAAGTCCCAAATTGGTGGGCACATTTTTCATGTTTTCACATTTTTGTTCCATCTACCATTCTTTAATCTTATCTTTAGCTCCTACAATTTTATGTGAGGCAATAAACACATGGGGGAAAAGAAAATTATTAAAAGAATCTCATAAAACCTAGGTCATTAACTGAGGAGCACCATTGTGGCAGGTTACAGTTCCAGTGATGGAAGATGTAATTAAAAAAATAATTCAAACCTATAACACATTGGTAGAAATCTATTTCTCTCTGACCAACTTACCACAGATCAATAAATATTCACCAGCCACCTGTGGATACATATTACAGAAGTGCACTTCGAAACACCAGAAACATCACAGCAGGATTGCTTAATACAGTAGCTTTTTCTAAGCCTCTACAGTGTAGCACAACAGGGGATTTTAGTCCAGGTAAGAATGAAGCAGAAAAAATTGCAAATGAACTATTAATCCCCACAGACCATGAATTTCTGGTTAACAAAAGATAGATTACGCTAAGTGTTCTTCAATCAAGGGTCATATTTCTAGCCAAGTAGCCCCTTTGGTCAAACATGACACTAATCCTCGCTAGTCCAAAGGCACCACAGGCCTTTGGTGACCAGAAGGAAACCATATTTTCCAGGTGCTATTTTTTGTAGGGCAATTTGGGGGAGAATGGTAATTGAATTTATCCTAAATTTTACAATTCAAGAGTGAACAAATCTACAATGTTTTTATCCATTTCAGGATATTTCCCAAACATTAAGTCAGAACGAACTATTATCTACAGTGTTCAGATTCCTTCTAGACAAGATGAATGAGACAGGTAAGACAGAAGACTGTAGGAGAAAGACCTAGAAGACCTGTTGGATTTAAGCTTGATACAGAGCAAAACTAGTTAACTAATATTAGTTAACTAATACTTAACTAAAGCCAATACTTAACTAAATCTTAATACTTAACTAAAGCTAACACTTAACTAAATCTTCAGTCACAATAATAGAAGTGCAAATTCTGTAACAAGGAAGTAGATAATTTTGTTCCACTCTGGAATATTAAAACAAACTACAGGACATAATCTTTACTTCTGGGCATGGTATTTGGTGAGAAATACAGAAAGGCAGCCCAGAGTTGAGAAAGAATTACTAAACCCTTCGAGAATTTTTAGTTTCCATGTATAATAAGTCACTCTTATGATCCCTGTGCAGTTAACGCCCTAATTATTACAAGCCGTCACTCAAACATACACAGAAAATAGGCCAGAGGAGACAGACACCGTTTCTGCACTTGCAAACTTGCTTTCAAAATATACTCTAACCACATATGGAACAATACGACGTTAAGAGGACAATTGGCTGTGGAAACGCAATCACACAAAATATTAGTCTTGTCATTGATAGTCTTCCTATCCCAGAGTCCTTGAGTTTCTGATGTATGCCTTGCTTCGTCTATTCCAACATTGTGCGGCCAGTTGAATTTGCCTTTTCTGCTTTTAGCCCTTCCCACAATCCCTGGCTCTCCTTTAATAGGTGCTCAATCTTGTGTTCTCTGAATTGGATCCCTCATCTATGTACATTTATAACTCTACTTCTAAAATGGGGAGTCTGTTAAGTTTTAACTTCCATCTTTCTTCTAACACCATTACTGAGAAATCTTTCCCAACTTTCAAAATCAGAAAGGCTATTTTCCTCTTTGGTTTTCCAGGCCCCTACTTCTAAAACCCTCCCTATCTCCTTCATGTTGCACGCATCGTACCTCCTTTAAACCTAACATTATTCCCATTTCCTAAGTGAGAAAATAGATCTGGAAAAGCTCAGTGGCTTGGCCTGAGAGAGCACAATTAAAGCTCTGTCTGGCAATCAAGCCCTTGTCTGACTCCATAAACCATAAGAGTCACTATGTCCACATACATAGGGAAAACAATTCTCAAGCTATCTCCATAGGTTCCAATATGAACTTTGTAGTTTTTCTTCAGAAAAGGTTTAATAAAGGTTTTTTTTTTTTTTTTTTTTTTTTTTTACCATCTAGGGAGATGGGGAAATAAAGATAGGAAGGAGTTATTAACAGCCCCTGATAACTTGGAAATGAAGATGTTCAAAGTTCATTCCACAGCATTATCAACTTGCTTCAGGAAGAAAAAAAAAAAGAAAAGAAGAAAGAGAGGTCTTGGTGACAGTTTTTTAACTTTTTTAAGTTTACTTTATTTAGAGAGCAAGAGAGCAAGAGCATGTGTACAAGCAGGGGAGAGACAGAGAGAGACAGAGACAGAGAGAGAGAATCCCAAGCAGGTTCTGCATCATCAATGCAGAGCCTGATGTGGGGCCAAACCCACAAACCACAAGATCTTGACCTTAGCAGAAACCAAGAGTCAGATGCCCAACCAACGAAGCCACCCAGGCACCCCTTATTGACAGATTCTGAAGCAGCCTTAGAAGAACTCACAAGAAAACAGTGGGGGTGGGGGGAATGTGGATTCACTAGGATAAACTTATCTAATCCCTGGTACTCAGTGTGGTCCATGAGCACTGGTGTCAGCACTGCATCAGTGAACACAGCTATTCAGTTCTAACTGAACACTGGTCTGTTACTGAGGATCATGAGAGGTTAGTGAAAAGGAAGGGAGATCCTTGTATACAACCCCATAATAGTACTGTTTCTGGATAAATAATGGTATTAGTTTGAAAATTTTAAATTGCTAATGGAAAAAAAAAAATCTAACACTCCTGAAATTCAGTATGCCTGTTGACTCTACTTCTTGTGTTTCAAGTATTGCCAAGTGTCAGTTTACTCCTTGCCTAGTATTTTTTATACCCAGCACCAGTTTCAAAAGAAACAAGAGACCTTGATTCTCCTGGTTCTAATTGGTTCTTCCAAATAAACAAGCTTAATAATATTTATGATTATTGTGTTAAATAAAAGTAAAGAACAGATTCTAAAAGGTCCCCTGGCCATACATTTAAGCTCAATGTTGACTAGAAATTTTTATAGACTATCACATAATATATTAGTGTGAACCTTTCATCAAGAAGTTCACTACAGATTAGGGTTTTGCCGAACTGCAAGGCTGGCATTCAAATTTTCCAGTGAGGTTTCTAGTTAGATTGGAGGCATTTTCAGGAAATTTATTTTTTCTGCCTGTAACACTGAAGTCATTTTCCAAAGTTAGGCCGCGTACACTTGCAATCATGTAATATTCACTTGGATTCTTACTCAAAGTATTCTTCATTCATTCATATTTTCCTCCTTTATAAAATGCCAGTCGGGGCGCCTGGGTGGCGCAGTCGGTTAAGCGTCCGACTTCAGCCAGGTCACGATCTCGCGGTCCGTGAGTTTGAGCCCCGCGTCAGGCTCTGGGCTGATGGCTCGGAGCCTGGAGCCTGTTTCCGATTCTGTGTCTCCCTCTCTCTCTGCCCCTCCCCCGTTCATGCTCTGTCTCTCTCTGTCCCAAAAATAAATAAAAAACGTTGAAAAAAAAAATTAAAAAAAAAAAATAAAAATAAAATAAATAAATAAAAAAATAAAATGCCAGTGTACAATATTGAGCAATACCTTAATGTAAAAGTTTACATTTGACATGTGACATCTTTAAGGGTCAATTTCACTTTAAGGGAGAATTTTTTTTTTTTTTTTAAAGAAGTTGTATCCTTAGCTGAAGTCCATGTAGAACTTTTTATCAGTATTCTTAGCTGTGCAAAGTCTCAGACACAGAGCCTTTAATACATGCTATGGACAAACTTACATTCAGACTTGTTAAACTTCATGTATTTGGAGTCATGAAAATTTCTCTTTACATGACCTCAAAGTAAAAAGCAATCAGTGTTTGAAATGAGCTAAAATTTTGACCTAGAGGTTTTGGTCAAAGAAACAGTGCAAACTCATGAACATCCACGAAAGGTCTCCAGAGATTTTTTTTTTTTTTAAGTAATCTTATCAGCTGAAAAGAGTCCAAAGATTCTCAGACCAAACTCCTTTCCACGTTGAAAATGCCCATTTTCACTAGAAGTAACCATGTCATTCCCACTTTGTAAGTAACTTACTAGAGAAATCCAAAGTGAATGTGAAAGGCTAATCTTGCTCATCGGCAACTTTCTACTGGAAAATAAACTGAGCTGTACGTCAACTGTGCATACTTTTACTTCAGTCACCTAAGATTATGAAACTGTACTCAGGAACAAAGTGCCAGCAAACTCCTTTATGTCCTCTGTCATTTCAATAACTGAATTAAGACTAAGAAGGACTACCAACCAAGTATGAAATCCACAGGATTCAACCTTGCTCATTGTCTTTAGATTATTTCCAGTCTAAAGACCATTGGTCTTTTTCTTTTCATCTCTTAAGACCATTGTTCTTCAACTTTTCTTTTCTGGCTTTAAAATACTCTGTCCATGGGATGCTAAAAGCTAAGCTTAACCACTTTCCAAGTTGTACCTCTAACCACTCATTTTCAGTAGTCTATACTCACCTCAGAAACTTGACCTGCTAGTATTACCTAGTAAAACAGTGAACATTGTAAACAGCCCCATAACAAACATTCTGGGCTTTGAGAGCCAAATGGTCTGTTAACAACAACTGAAACTCTGCAGTCTTATCACAAATGCAGCTGTAGATCATATGCAAGCAAATGAATGCTGTGTTCCAATGAAACGTCATTTATAGAAATAGGCAGCAGGCCAAACTTGACCCACACTGTACTTTGCCAACTCCCACTCTTGTCAAGCACACTGTACCACAAACAGAACTTGCCTACTTATCCAAATGCTTGATGTACTCCTAGATACTTATTAATTCCCCCAGGTAATCCCTTCAGTGAAATATTGCCTGGAATTTCTCTCTCTCCACTTTCTCTTCCAGCTCTTCCTGGACTATCTGAAATCAGGAGAAGCACTCTTATCACTAAGTTGTACTAATAGTTTTATTATATAAATATATAATTCTCATACCAGTAACGGGCAGATTTCACATACATAGATATTATATAGATGTATGGGCATTTTGAATCAGCAGAACCAAATCCTCTCACCTTTACCACTGACATTTTCCTTAGGCAGATAATCGATCTCAAATGTTTTCTGCATCTATGTTTAGATTACCATTTCCCTTTATCTTCTGAATATAGAATCACCAAGTGCTATAATTTCTATTAGCCTAATACCCATATCCCTTTCTGTAGATACTGGCCCCTCCTCCCAGGTGACTTATTATCTTCTGTGATGCCACTGGTTGAATCTTAGCTGGTGCTTACCTACTCTACTCTACTAGAAGCACATGCATGGCCAAGTTTATTGTTTGGTCTGTGCCATCCTTTATCTTTTTCAATCACATTTTCACTCTTAATCAGAAATACATTTCCCTTTCCTAGTGAATATTCCAATGGTCTCTGGAGATCTCATATTCCATATGTAGTACATTCTTGAACTACTGTCATATTAAAATTCCATATCTATATGTGTAGCATTATTTGCTTAATTGGAAGTGTAAGAGTAGGTAAGGAATGAGCAAAACATACCACTAAGGTTTTGTGTTTTTCAAATGAGGGCCTTTAAGGTCTTTTATGTAATTTTTTAAGAGATACTATCCTAAGAAACTCAGTATTGGGGGAAAAAAAAAGACCATATGGATTACACAGCAATTGTGCAAATTAAGAATATGTGTATGTGTTTTAGGAGGACCAAAACAAATATAATAGAAAGTCAAAGTGGCAGTTGCCAGGGATAGTGGATGGGAGAAATGAGTAAACGTTGTCAAAGGATACAAAGGATACAGTTGTTGGATGAATAAATTTAAGGGATAGAACATACAGTATAGTAATTACAGCCGACTATATTGTATGTTTGAAAGTTTGGAGTAGATTTCAGGAGCACGTGGGTGGCTCAGTCAGTTAAGCATCATTCTCTTGATCTCAGCTCAGGTCTTGATCTCAGAGTCCTGAGTTCAAGCCCCACACTGGGGTCTGCACTGAACGTGAAACCTACTTAAAATCAAAATTAAAAACTTAAAGTTTCATGACACTCACAAAAGTAATAATTATGTAAGGTGACAAATGTATTACCTAATCTTATTGTAATCTTTTAACAATACGTATGTATATAAAAATCACATTGTATACATTAAAATAATATTATAGGTCAGCTGTATCTCAATAAAGCAGAAATAATATTTTTTAACCCTATTTGGAACATTGTCTAAGAGAAGACAAAAGAGTGACCAATGGGAATAAAGAATAATTAAACGAATTGCAGAGGTTCTGTGCCTGATCGATACTAATCTCCAGGAACTGAAGAGTGTGATTAACTCAGCCCTGGGCGCCTAAGGTTAAAAATACATAAATAAAGGGGCACCTGGGTGGCTCCGTCGGTCGAGTGTCCGACTTCGGCTCAGGTCATGATCTCGCAGTCCGTGGGTTCGAGCACCGCATCGGGCTCTGTGTTGACAGCTCAGAGCCTGGAGCCCATTTCAGATTCTGTGTCTCCCTCTTTCTCTGACCCTCTCCTGTTCGTGCTCTCTGTCTCAAAAATAAATAAATGTTAAAAAAAAAAAAAACATTTTAAAAATACATAAATAAAAACTAAATTTAAAAGACAACAAACTTGACCAAACAAAAATGTGCTTCATTTTCTAGAATGATCCATTAATCAAGTAATGGGCTTTAATTTTTCTTTAAAGTTAGAAAGACATTGCTACTGTTATTAAATAGAGACTAGGGTTTTTTTTTTGTTTTTTTGTTTTTGCCAGAATGGCGTATTGCTATTAGTTGTTAGTTGAAAGAAACCTACCACTGGGACAGCCTATGGAAATGCAATTAAGAACCATTGGAGATATCAAGAGACCAAATGCATACAGAATATAAATGGGCTATAAAGATTTACAAGGAAATGGTCCCATAGAGGGAGTCTAGTGACACATAACCACCAGAGCTCAGCCTTTAAATGACTTCTAATTTTTTTTACCAGAACTCTAGGATGGAATTAATTTCATGTAAATTGCTGCTAAACATCTATTTTGTGTTATAATGTGTACATCTGACACTACATGTGAATTTTTTTTATGTATTGAAACATTTAGAACAACTGAAGAATTATTAAAGGAGACCTGCTAGGAATTATTAGAACTATCCCAATGCACCAACTGCAGGGCTGTGGATGGTACAACTATTAGGATGGACTCCCATGGCTTCAACAGGAGCTTTGCTGGAATGAGAACCACAAGACAGGATCCCACACTCATGTTTGTTCCCCTAAGAGAATTTGTATTATTTGTAATCAAGCACCTCCAGGAGATGGCATGTTAGAGTGTCCTCAAATAACCATCTTTGTAGTAACAAATGATTGGTCATGAGAAGTCTATAATCTTACAACCGGAGATTAAAATTTAAAAATAGAAAGAAAGAGGGGACGGGCCAGTAGAAGTCTACCAGGACTGCCATTCCAAAATACCACCAACTGAGTGGTTGAACAGTGAGATTTGCTTTCTCATAATTCCAGGCACTGGAAGCGCAAGCTTAAGGTGTCAGCACATTTGGTTTCTTCTGAGCTTGCACATAGCCATCCTCCGTGTCCTCACGTGGGCTTTCCTCTGTGTGCTCACATCCCTGTTGTACTGTGTAGGTCCTAATTGCCTCTTCTAATGACAGCAGTTAAACTAGATTAGAGTTCCCCTTGATGATTAGCATCATTTATAATGATTACTTCTTTGAAGGCTCTATCTTTAAATACAGTAACATTCTAAGGTACTGGAAAAGTTAGGGCTTCACCATGTAAATTGTGGGTAGGGGACACAATTCAGTCCATAACAGAGAAGAACTAACAAAAGGAAGAAACCTGAAGCCATTAAGGAAAATGCAATGATTTTATTTGTGGAAATTGAGCAAATAGGACTAGGAAATAGTAACAAACTGTCCAGAATAATTTCTTCATGATGAATTCAGCCACTTACTTCATGGATATACCTTGTTATTAAAATAAAGACTACATATAGCATGGTCTTCATGGCCTGCACTATCGTATTAACTCTCTATTATTTCTCCCTATACCCTCTCCCATCTTAAATTCAAGCTACACTGTGTGTCTTTCCATTCTTAAACAGACCATGCTTCCTTCTTCATAGGATCTTTGTTAGTGCCATTCCTTCCACTTGGGAGTATCACGTAGTCATCCATCATTCTTATTTTCAATGTCACATCCTTGAACTTTCACTTGTGTGTCTGACCTCAATCGAGTTTCCTTGTTAGCTCCTCTACAGCACGATAACTTTTCATTTATAGTAACTATTACAGTTTACACGTTTATTTGTATGCATATATTTCAGTGAGAGCTAAATCGTTCTAACTCAAGAAAATGATGGACTGTTCTAATACAAGCTATCACTTACATGGCATTTATTGTCTGAGACTTTTTATGTGTTCATTCACTTAATTCTTGTAACAACTCTGCAACGTATTTAAAGTTGATAGTACCATTCATATTTTATGAATGGGAAAACAGCCACAGAAATTTTCTATAAATTTCTTAAGGTCATCTACTTAGGATAGTACTGGATCTTAAACCCAGGTAACTATGGTTTTATAGTTTGCCCTTCACCAATATCCTATTCCATGCAATATACTCATTAATTCGGGGTCACACCATTCCTTTTACATATCTCAAAAGGTCTTCAGTTATGAGGATATCAAAAAACAAAATTTTTGAAGTTCAACAGGGTTAAACAAATCACAGTAGAGCAGAGAAAATCATGCTACTTTTCTCTCCATGAAACTAAGGCAAGATCCAGCTCTTCTGACTCCATAAAATACTGTTGGTGAGCCATAAACACATAAGGTATAGGACTCCAGCAAGAGTCTTCTATTGGGGTGGGGGGTGGGGAGTGAAATCAGACCAAACCCTGCTCCAAATAACTGCAGCTGGCACATAAAGGAATCAAAAATGGGTACACTGTTTTATGATCCAAATGATTACTCAATCCAAAATTGAGGCCAATTTTAATATCTTGTAAAACACATACAAATACATACCAGTTAGCAGTAAATATCTACTAATCTATTCTTTACAGATCAAAAATATTCTTCGGACTAGAAAACAAAATTTTGATTCCTTTAGGAACTCCACTATTTACTCTGAAAAAGCAGAGTGTAATGGTTAAGATACCAGATTCTAGAGCCAAACTGGATGGATTCAAATGGATAACTAGTTGTGTGACCTCAGGAAAATCAGTTAAATGCCTCCAGAATATAGTATACTAACATTTGGTTTGGTAGTAAAGTTTAAATAAGTTACTACGTATGAAATTCTTAAAATAGCACCTAGAACACAGTAAGTGCTCTTGATGTTAAGTATTCTTTTACTCCCTGATCAAGGAAGTTTGATTCCTTGAGTTCATATAATTTAGGATTTAACAACACTGTAGATTATTCATGTGGGAGTTATTTTTGAGAACAGGCACAAAGAATTTCAGTTCACTTAGAACTCGAGAGTTAAGGTGGTACCAAGTCATAAAACAAGGCACAGATCTCACAGTTTCATGCTTCATGTAGAATGTGCTAAGATCCCCCCACTGAACCTCAATGTCCAGTATAAATAATATTCTGCACATCCGTTATTTGTTCATTTACCTCACTATATTCCTACTTCTCATAAACCATCAACCCACATATGCAGATACTGTTTTGGATGCAAGAATTTCCACAGGGTATAACAGAAAAATAAACCTATGGCTATTACAGATGGCTCTTGGTCTATGACTAGAATACATCTAGTTAGGGGATCCAAAAATGTTTAACAATTCATCACTTTGCCCAACCAATAACTTGGTTACTTTTAAGTTTTATATTTTTCGTGTTTTCTATATTTTTTAATGGAAATGGTTTTGAAAGTAAAGAAATAGAATAGATGGGGAGGAAAGGAATTAAAGAGCCAATGCAAAAAGAAAAAATCCTCAGGAGAGAAAGAAAAAATGTTGTAAGATGAGCAGAAACCCAACAGAAGCAGGGTGAGAGTCTTAAAACTAAACAATTATTTCAGGTAACTGTTAGCAACATGATTGAGATAGAACTAAAAATATACAGATTTCAGCAAGTGAAGAAGGGGGGAAAAAGTCTAGCTAGTTCTAAAGACAGATGACTAAGGAATAAGATTAATTGTTCAAATGTAATTAAGTAAATAGCAATCATAAGCATGTGTAAAATCTAGTACCAAGTAGCAGAATGGAAGGGAGAGTCAAGAACTACGGAAGTGTCAGCAATTTTTCCAACCCTTAGCAACTTCCATCTAGTGGGTAAGACACATACACATAATTCTTGTCATAGGACTTCAGTTTATTTTCATTTCTTTTTTTTTTTTAATTTTTTTTTTTAACGTTTATTTATTTTTGAGACAGAGAGAGAGAGCATGAACGGGGGAGGGTCACAGAGAGAGGGAGACACAGAATCTGAAACAGGCTCCAGGCTCTGAGCTGTCAGCACAGAGCCCGACGCGGGGCTCGAACCCACGGACCTTGAGATCATGACCTGAGCCGAAGTCGGATGCTCAACTGACCGAGCCACCCAGGCGCCCCATCTTTTTGCCCTGATTTCTATTATTCAGTTTGGAAAATATAAATATAGCATAAGGGAAAAAAAAAAAAAAACTTTTGAAGTTCAGAAGCCTAATATTGATAAGTGTAAGTAACAAGATTGGCCAAAAAAGACAGCAAATGTCAAAAGGGATGAGGGGGAAAAATTCAGCTTTGTGATGTCTGTTAAAAAAAAAAAAAAAAAAATCTAACATTTGACATTTGAAATGTTAAAAATGGAAAAATTGAAAGGCAAAAATAAAGTACTGCAAAGGGAAAAATACACTTTTAAATAAAAATCTCCCAACAAATTGAGAAATTAAAGAGATTACAAGATACTATGTGTAATATTAATACCAGAAGTCAACTGTATTTTCATCTTAGTGAAAACATCACCGAGGTAAAACAGAATTATGGAAGGTGCCTAGGAATAAATCCAGTGAAACATAGAATACTGAAAAGTTTTTAAAGAAACGATGTATGAATAAAAATGACTAATATACCCCGTATATTGGGATAACGTAAAAGAACAACTAAATAAAGAGGTAGTATAACATGCTCATCAGTTTTAAGACCATCAGAATGAATTCAAGTCTATATTATCTACACATCTAATAGAATTATAAACAAAATCTCAACAGGGTTTTTGGGGAAGCTATATAACAAATGATACAAAAACTAATGTAGAAATAGAAGAACTCAGATTTATTGAATTAGAGTACAGTCTTGCTATACCAGATATTAGATCTATATTGTTACTCAACTGTAGTAAGTTCTATATTATGAATGTTTAACACTAACCAATGAAACAGTATACAAATTGATACACATCTTCTTTAGACACTTGTATTACAAAGCTGGTATTTCAGTTTGCTGCAGCCAGTTTGGATGATTCAACAAATAGTCCTTATACAATTTATTAGTCACATGAGAAAGTGAAATTAAATTCCTATCTCACATCTTTGTATTTTTATTTTAGATTTAGAGAGAACATGAGTGGGGGAGAAGGGCAGAGGGGCAGCGGTGACAGGGGTGGGGGGAGAGAGAAAGAGGGAGAGAGGGGGAGAGCAACAGAGAGAGAGAGAGACAGACAGAGAGAGAGAGAGAGA
>NW_026057582.1:20203054-20214032 GCF_023721935.1 Panthera uncia
AGAGACAGACAGAGAGAGAGAGAGAGACAGACAGAGAGAGAGAGAGACAGAGAGAGAGAATCCCAAGCAGGCTCCATGCTCAGTGTGGAGCCCAGCACCCAACACTCAATCCTGTGACCCTGGGATCATGACCTGAGCCAATACCAAGAGTCAGAGGTTCAACCAACTGAGCCACCATGCACCACCCCCGCGGCCCTCAATCTCACATTTTATACAAAAACCAACCACAGATGCTATTATACAGCACAATAAGATAGCATGGTATTGGTATAAGAACAGAGAAATAGATCAATGGAGTAAAAACTTAAGATCCATGTGTGTATGGATATTTAAGAGAACCACGGCACTGCATATAGTTGGTGAAAGAACAAGCTTATAAAAAGTTATTCTGTGATAAATGGATATTCACATGGGGTGGGGGTAAAAGCTGATTTCTATTTCAAATACATGAAATCAGTTGCAAGTGGGTTCAGATATAAATGTGAAAAGCAATATACCTAAAAGTTATATGTATATTTAATATATAGGATATATAATCAGTACATAATACAATATAACTATTGACAAGTTCTTAATCTGTATAAGAAAGCATTAATCATTAAGAAATAGGGAAGTTTGCCTACATTGAAGTTAAATTTTATTCATCAACAATACCATAAAGAAATTTAGGGACAAATCAAGGTGCGGTAGAAAACTTACTTGCAACAGATATACTGGTGAGACTTAGATCTGACATGTTTAAAGACAAAAAGCAAACCAAAGACAACAGCTCACTAAGAATAACCAAGGGATGGGGAGCCTGGGTGGCTCAGTCGGTTAAGCACCTGACTCTTGATTTCAGCTCAGGTCACGATCTCACAGCCAGTGGGATGGAGACCCACAACCGGCTCTGCTCTAACAGTGCAGAGCCTGCTTGGGATGCTCTACTTCTCCCTCAGCCCCTCCCCTGTTTTCTGTCTCAAAATAAATAAACAAACATTAAAAGGAATAACAAAGGATGTGAACAGATAAAAGAAAAACAGGGAGCAATAAGACCTCTAATACAGTGCTGGAGATTGGCTGGTATTTTAACTTTGGAAAGGGGTGACATTCAGTTTCGTTCTTCTGTACTTTCCATGACAAACACAACTATGTTCATCACAATACATGTACAATAATAAACATACCAAGCATTTCCCTAGTATCTCTGTTATGGTTAATATTGTGAGCCAGCTTGTTTAGGTCACATAAGTAAGGAATCTTTGGCCAAACACCAGTCTAGAGGTTTCTGTGAAGGTACTTAAATGTGGCTAACATTTATATCAGACTTTAAGGGGCACCTGTGTGGCTCAGTCTGTTAAACATCTGACTTCAGCTCAGGTCATAATCTCCCGGTTTGTGAGTTCGAGCCTCGCGTCAAGCTCTGTGCCGACAGCTCGGAGCCTGCTTCGATTCTCAATCTCTCTCTCTCTCTCTCTCTCTCTCTCTCTCTGCCCCTCCCCCATTTGTGCATGCGCTTTCTCTCTCTCTCTCTCTATATATATATATATATAAACACTAAAAATAAATCAATAAATCAGACTTTACATAGATTACTCTCCATAATATGAATGGCTCTTACCCAATCAGTTGAAGGTCTTAAAAGAAAAAAAAAAAAAAAAAAAAAAAAAATCAAGATCCCCAAAAAGGAAGTAATGCTATCTCGAGATCACATTTAGATTCAAGACTACCACATTAACTCTTCCCTGTCCTCTCTAGCCCATCTGCTGGTGGGCCTGCAGATTTGGGGCTTACGAGCCACCACAATCACATGGGCTAATTCCTTAAAATCTCTCCTATAGAGGAGTATGAATACATAACACAAACACTCTCTTGGTTTTGTTTCTCTAGAGAACTCTAATACAATCTCCAAATTGGCAACAATTCACCATTTAGATGCCTATTAACATTAGATAGCTAGATTGAGAGTCCTATAATGGAGTACTGAATCTCAATGAACATGAAGTAGTCCTAGTGAAACATGAATTTCACCAAGTGATGAATCCAAAGAAGCCAAATACAATACCATATAGGATATGGCTCAAGAGGTAAGTAAACCACAATTTCAGCATCTAGAGATGTGTTTTTAAGTGAATAAGTAAAACAAGTGGCAACAATTGTTGACAGGTAATGGTTATCTTTGGAAAGAAGACAGACAAACTGCAAAGGGGCACCAAACAAGCCTTCTGGGGGGATTAGGTTTCTTGACTTAGATAGCTCAATTATTTCAAAACAAAGCCTGGATAATAGTCACCTATTTTTGAGTTTCTGGTGTGTTTTATTTTATAGTAAGCGTGCATTAGCAAACGAGTGAGAAACAGATTCAGAAGTAGGAGAATGAGATCACACATACATATGCTGGTAATATTCTAGTTTTAAGATTCTGTTTTAGATCCCAATGCCATCAGGCGTTAACGTGGAAACTTAATTTGCTACTAGCAAGATTTCATGTTTTGACTTCTGGCTCATTCTACAAAGCTGAAAAGCAAGAGAACAGATTAGACTGGCTACTTTTCCCAACCTGGTGATTGAGGACCCTGCAGAGCCAGATGTTGAGAAATCATTAGTTCTTGCCATGATAGCAGTATCAGCCTGCATACAAGCCTGAGCATTTGGAATGATCCATTTGGAATGATCAGTCTGTGCTATTTGCAGGCCATGTAAAAGCTGAGACAAGTCAAAGCAATGATCCAAGAACACAGTATCTGGAACTGATCACATCCTGAATACCTGTTTCAGCCTTCTGCAGCCAATTCATCACCCAACACTGCTGTAGCCATATGGTTTTGCTAACAGTCTTACCCTTAACTGATTATGGTGCTGTTCTAGAAGACACTGATAATACTGAAGACCTTTTATGAGAAACTTAGCCTGATCCAAAGTGGCAGATTAGAATCACATAGATGTGGCTTCTAAAACAGGCCAAGGGTACGGCAAAGAATATACTGTCAAGTTCCCTGTACCTTGGTAGCCAAACAATTATTCTGATCAGCTCAACCCTATTTTCTCCTATTAGAAATATTCTATTTATAAACACTCTCAACGCCAATTCAATGGATACCTTTTCCTGAGACCAAACAGCATCTTCTAGAATTCCTGCCCATTCAACCCTGCAATCTTGCTTTGTAATCATTGTCCTTATGCTGCTTTTTAGAAATCGGGCATTTGAATCCCTATTAACAAAATCACAGTACGTTTTTTAAATAATAAGATGAAAAAAAATGACTGATAAAGAATATAAAGTCTATAAAATGGCCTAAACACTAAGAAGCACATGTGTGGACAATTTTTTGGCTTATGAAAAATCACAGATCAAACTTTTAGCTGATGTGCAAAACCCAGGCCACCTATATATGTATACATGCAGTCTCCAAGTGCCTTTATTGGTTAAAATGTGGTTGCTGTCCTAAGGCTCTTTACACTTGATGTTTGGGGTCTTAAAAATACCACATCACATGATTTTAAGATTGAATCTCTCCTCTGCTTAAGGATACTAGAGTCCTAATTTATCTACCCCTCTACCCCCTTATAAATGTCCAAATGATGCCAGGCCTCTTTAAGAATTGTAATCTCTGATAAATGGACCGAGGGGTCCACTGACATCTGCATTAGTGATGCTAAAAATGAATCCTGTTGATAAAAATAAATATAACATTAAAAAGTATTCTGAGAGAGACAGAGCATGAGCATGGGAGGGGCAGAGAGAGAGAGAAGGAGAAACAGAATCTGAAACGGGCTCCAGGCTCTGAGCTGTCAGCACAGAGTCCGATGTGGAACTTGAATTCACAAATGGGGAGATCATGACTTGAGTCAAAGTTGGACACTACCAATTGAGCCACCCGGGTGCCCCAGAATATAGTTTTTAAATCCATTTTTGTGTTTTACTTAAAAGTCAAAAAGATTGGGACATAGTGAATTTTAAGAAATTTTAAAGCTGTTCTATCTAGTTCAAAAGTGATAGAATAGTCTCAAATATCTCAACCTATCTACAGTTCTTTTGTCCTCTTCCAACCCGTAGCACACATACGCCCACCCTTCTTTACACATTGAAACACCCATATTCTAGGCAGATAGGCAGGCTTGTTGCAACTCTGATTTTGCAAGGCAGGGAGAAGCTGCTAGAATCTGCTGCTCTCAAGAGTACATTCAGTAAACAGATGAAGCCAGGTGTCCTGGGAAAGAAAGGGAAGCATCACAGATGGAAGAGGTAGGAAAATTTTCTGGAGTCTGAAAAAGAGATGGAGAGCAGAGGAAAAGCATTCCTGCTCTAGAATTCGTTACTAGGTTTTCCAACTCCTGAGAATATTTCTAGAATGCCAAGTATGACACAAAGCCTAATTTAAAAAATTCAACTGAAGAAGAATCTAGATCTGGTTCTCTTCCATTTGTCAGTGAACAGTTTATGCCCAGGAACAGCAGGACACTTGGTGGACCTGGTATCCTTGCCCTGCTGAGGAAGGAAATAACCAAAGCGCAAGCATACCCTGTATGAAATGCATGTACATCTCCCAGAGCTGCTCACGAAACATCTATTATTGTTCCCCCACCCCCCTTAAGTTCTTACCTTTTTCTCCACGTGTCTATCATTTTAATTATCCCCCATCATCACTATATTAACCTTTAGGAGTCCAGGAGCCCTGAAGCCATTCAGGGCATTTTCCTGGGTTGATCCTAAGAGCCAATTCTTAGTTACTGCAATACCTGAAGCACTTCAAGGTCTTTCCATTCTGTTACTTCTCAACCTAATGTTAACTCCCTAGGAGTGCTGCTTATCACTAATTTTCGTCAGATGAGGTTCAGTTCAGTGAACTGACTCACCCAAGACCTAAAACTTAGAAGGTGGGGGGAGCCCAGGGGGCTCAGTCAGTTGAGTAACTGACTCTTGATGTTGGTTCAGGTCATGATCTTGCAGTTTGTGGGCTAGAGCCCTGCATTGGACTCCGCACTGACAGTGTGGAACCTGCTTGGGATTCACTCTCTTTCTCTCTGCCCCTCCCCCTTCAAAATAAAAAACAAAAAAACTTAGAAGGTGGTCCTAGGATTTGAGGGTTGTCCTGCTGTCTCCTGTCCTACATCCCATCAGTGAATTCACATCAGTACCAATATGTGGACCAGAAGATCTAACCTTTTATTTCAAATCTCATCTAGAAGCCTCAGTGTAAACAGGGACTCACGGGGATATTTAAGCATTACTTTTATAGATGAAATTTAAATAAGTCATTCAATCTGAAAGACAGGTTCTCAGGAAGCATAAATTATATAAAAAGATGTCACCCAAAATGGACTTCTGATTGGGACAATTATGCTAATGACACAGAAGTAACACAAAGAGACAATAGTTACTGAAGGGTGGGTTTGGCCGTGGGTAGCTATTGAGTACTTACAAAGTAGTTGTGTAAAAGTGAATAAATTAAATCCCCACTTAAGGCAACATGTAAGCTAATTTTCCAATTCACAGGGGTTCTGAAAATCAAAGGGAAAATTCCACTAGTACTAGACTCAAGAAAGCTATTTTAAATTCACTATATGCACACAGCTAAGCTCTTAAGCTCTGAGAGAGAGAGAGAGAGAGAGAGAGAGAGAGAGAGAGAGAGAGGAGAAAAAGACTTTCAGATCCAAGTTAAATTTCCACCCAGGCCCACTCTCCTGGATTTGTACTGCAAGCCGGCTTGGTCATGTGAGGAGCACTGGAAGGGGATAGAACAAGGAAGGAAACCTGCCTCATGAGAGAAAACAGCCCAAGAATATCAACAGGAGGCCCATATTAATAAGTGACACTTCTCAGCAGTATGAACCTAGCAATTTCAGATGCTTTACTGCCAATCAGCAATCACAATCACTTCATCTACAGCTCCCTTCCCCTGACATAAAAAGATGCCACTGGAGAGATGTTATGATGCTGAATATATCAGTGAGTTATAAAATATACAAGAAAAAGATAAAAACCATTTGAAGATTATGCCTATACCAGCAAAGTATGGATAAAACTGAAAATAGAATCCGTCAAATAGCAATTTAAGAAAATTCAATTTCCCCTACCTTTCTCAGCTTTTCCAGCAATTTCTAGTGAATTTTTTCATGTTTCTGTAGCTCTTATATTATACACACAGACACACACAAACTATCCTAGCCAATTATATCTTTCTCTAAGTTTTTTCTCTTCATTTTTCAAGCTTTTGAATGTGATAGTAAATAAATGGAACTCACAGTCTATGTCCCATTGTTCTAAGTATAGCAATAGCTGGTTAGCTACTATTGTTCTACTGATTTGCTTCAAGAAATAAAGACCTGAGTAATGGTAAAGATGGTTAGACACTAAGAATGCAAAATAAAACACAGCCTTTCCTTTTAGGAATCTACAACCCTATGAAATAGGGGCTAGGATTAGAATCGAGGGGCCAGAATCAAAACACAACCACTTTACAAAGGCCCTAAAAAACATGGAAAACACTGTTTTAACTACTTTGAAAAATAGTTTTGCCACAACACAATGAGTACTATCCCCCAAGATACATTCTTTGGGTGGGGGGGAAGAAAGTTATACACATACACACACACACACACACACACAGCAGAGGAGTCATGTGAAAATAATTCTACTCAGATACTGAGTTGGCAAAATTACTGCAAAAATCTCCTAAATTTTTCAATGTGTCACTAGTAAGTATCTTGCAAAAAGAAAAAAAAGCTATTTCATTTACATATATATTCTTGTCAGGAGGGTAAAACTATTCAAAATGTTCTGAGATCTGTAAGATTTTTGAAAATGAGCATAAAATTGAGGAAGTATACACAATTTTTCCTAAGGGATTATATAGCATGCAAGCTTCATCTTTAACCCCAAGCATGTAGACAGTAATGAAAGTGTCACACAAGTTGCTAGAGTGTATTATTAAAAAACTAAAATATAAATCAAAGGAGGTAAGAATATTGCTGTAGAATTTACTGGCTGTAAGCGGTGTCTCATATTACTCATCAAAATCGAAAAAGTCATACTTATTCTCATAGGAAATTAAGGAGACTTGAAATGGCTTAATGCAAGTTATTTTAACTTACAAGGTAGTTGTGTAAAAGTGAACAAATTAAATCCCCACTTTCAGAGGAAGCCAGAACAGAAATGCAGGTAGCTAAAGGGCAATAATGGAGTAATGAGATAGCCTGAATGCTTTAAAAATAGTTCTTTCTTTCTTAAGTCTTTCTTAAGTCTTTCTTAAGACTATTTTCATTAGGTCTTTTCAGAGTCACAGATGTTAGGGTCAATACTACTAGGCCAGCAGGAATCAGAAGGCAGGCCTGGCAGGTCACTCTTCTTAAGAGTCAAATGGAAACCAACTGGCCACAACAGGGAATACTCCCCCACATATCACGGACACATAGTTCACGATTTCAAGAGTAGCTTCTGGACTCAGTCTGCCACTCACCAAGAAGCAGATGAGACAGTAAGTGGCCTAGGCCAGGAGTGCTCAAACCATTACATCAAATTAATCAAAAAAATTACCCAAAATTCTAAAATACAATTTATAAATGATCTACTTACAAAAGATACTTTCAAATCAATTCAGTGACCTAAAATTCATGTAAGGCATAGTTTCTAATAAATATATTTTATATATTAATGGTCCTGGGACAACTTCCCTAGAAGAAATAATGAAGTAGACAGACCAAAAACTATTCCAAGATTTTTAAATATGAAAGCTACAAAAGCAGACCAATACAGATTTGTCTTTTTGTAACTTAAAAGACAGAATAGTCATTAATAACATTTTCCAAAACGGTAAACAGATTTTAGCAAAGCTTTATCTATAGAAGTGAAATCATTCCACAAACACCTAGAAGCAGCATGTCTGGAAAATTCAGTGTATATTAGATCCATGCAAAACATACCTCATGTTTGAATGTAGATTAGAATTAGGTAAGAATCTTGTAGTTATAAGTAGATACAGCAAAATATGTACTTGCAGGATGTCAAGTATCTCTGCCCCCTCCCCATTACTAAGGCAACCAGTACCTCCAAACTTTATAGCAACCACAAAGCCCCACAGAGATCCAAGTTTCCCTTAGGAAGTAATCCCTTCTCTGTTGACAGCTAATGTCCTTGGAGGAAAAGATTAGCAAAAAGAAAGTTCAGATAGAAGGAAGCACAAAAGGAAACAATCAAGCACCTACACTAACTAGCTGGTTAGTGTTCTATGAACTTAGAACGTTTTACTTCATTTTTCTAATAATCCTGCAAAACAGAGAAGATTACACCCATTAAGAGGTCTAGAAACCAAATCTCAGGGGCAAACAACATTTCTCCAGTACATGGCTTGTAAGTAGCTGGCATGTATGTGGAGTGTAGTCTTAAGAGTTTTGTATATCCCATGTCACCATGTTTGTTAACAGTTGACAAGAAATGCAACAGGAGAAACTAATGAAAGTGACATTATCTTGAAAGGAGGTATTGATTTCTATAGGAGAAAAGTAAATTCTGTAAACAGATTTATGATGCAATAAGAAAATAAACTTAGAAGATTGTGTTCTACAAATTCTAAATTAGGGAATAAATGAGACATACCTAAGTGTAAAACTGATTGAAATTAAAAACATACATCTAGGCCTAATAAAAAAATTAAAAGTAATGGATCAAGAATTTCTAAAGTCACATTTACACTATAAATACCCTCTATTCTCCACCCTACTTCAAGCAGATCTAGTAAGACTTTCAGTGTATTCAAATTTCCTACACAAACTGAGGCACAAACTCTTGGTGTATGAGTGTGTGTTCAAGAAGGCAGCCATGCTTGGGAACTTATTATGCACTTTGCAAAATATGTTGCAATAATGGTTAAGAGGGGGTGTTTTTTAATATAAGACTCAATCGCTTCCCAGCCTTCTGGCCAAGATCAAGTGTAATAGAAGACTCATTAAGTCTGAACTTTGAATAGGTACAGAAAGCAAAAGATTGAGAATTATCTCTATCATATCACCCATGAAAAAAAGAAAATCAGTCACATTTTTGAAATAGTACAGAAAAAAAAAAATCAGATGAAGAATTCTATTTCTGTCCTTAGAGCTACAATTAACAAGTTCATTGTCAGAAGGAATTTTATTTTACTACTTATAGTTTAGTAACATACAATTTAATTGTTCAGTAGAAAGGTAGAAAGTTTATTCCACAACACATGCCCAGCCATTCTTCTAGATTTACAAAATCCTAGTTTTAATAATTCCCCTTTAGAAAACTAGAGGGCAGATGGACTTAACTAAAACCTGTAGTGAATATGTTCCCCTTAACACAGGCAGAAGCAACCACCTACCTCATCATAGTGATTCTAACTGGCCATCTTCATACCCTTGGAGAACGCTGTAGTTTAAGCCATCATTTACCCCCTTAATCACCACAGAAATTTCTCAACTGGTCTTCCAGTTCCAGTTTGACTTAATAAGTCCTTCTTACTATTACCAGAAGGTTCTTTACAAAATTCAATTTGATCACTCTCCTGCATACCACCCAATTCTAAGATGAAGTCCAAGTTCCAGAAGTATGGCCCCCTAGGGATTTGGGTCCCCTGGAGTTTGACTTTGGTCATTCTTCCAGAATGTGCTCTGTCATGGAATCATAGTAACCCATCTGCAGTTTCCTAAATGAACCAGTTCCCCCCCACCCTCCTCCCAGCTAGTGTCCCTTATGCTAGTTTTCCCCATTTCCAGTAACAGGTTTCTAGCCAGGATTTGCTTGAGGAGCCCACACTCATCCTTAAGGAGTTAACTGAAGCTACATCTCCTCTCAGACAACTTGATGGCTAGGTTTCCCGCCTTTGTACTCCACAGTCCCCTCCATACAGATCTTAACAGATTTAGCAGAATAGTTAATACAGTTGTTGACTTGTTTCTCTCACCCCCTACCATCACTGGACTGAACATCTCAAGGAAATGAATTCAATGTGATCTGTGTCCCCAAAATACGGCACACTGTAAACACTAATGAATTTTTATTGAAGTAGAAAAATAACATCCATTTTATTCTAGAATAAAGTCATACATACTAATCTAAAGTTAACTCATTTTGAGGTTTCAAAGACGTAGTTTTTTAAAATTTTTTTTAAAGCATTTATTTAGTTTGGAGAGACAGATACAGAGTGCAAGCTGAGGAGGGGCAGAGAGAGGGAAACACAGAATCCAAAGTAGGCCCCAGGCTCAGCTATCAACACAGGGCCTGACACAGGACTTGGACTCATGAACTGTGAGATCATGACCTGAGCCGAAGTCAGATGCTTAACTGACTGAGCCACCTATGCACCCCTCAAAAATGTAGTTTTTAGGACAGTTAGGAAAAAGTGCAACTTAAAACTCCTACATATAGAACAATATTATAAATATGCATAGTAAGGAGTTATATAATTCTGTTGATAGGTTTATGAAGAATTATATCTCAACTCTAATAAATCCACAAAATAAAAAGTGAATAAGCACTTTTTGGAGAACAACTAAGTCAAGGACAGTATTCCACTGTTACAAGAAAATGCAGATTTCCAATTAAAAGGCAAATCCTTCATTTCAAGAGCATGAATAAAACAGTGCTTTAAAAGTAATTCCAACTGGTTAAATTTAGTCAGAGTATTCTGTGTCTATCACCTCTTCATTTGATTTTGAATTGATTAAATTTTCATTAACTTTAAGCCCTTGCTTCTTATTATCTCTTTTTTGAGATTGTCAGAAAGTGTCAGTAGGAATATTGAGCTTGGTAATGCCCCTCATCCTATTTAAATGATCTGTTTTGGCTGAATCCCTGACTGAAGATCTATGTAGTGAGTGGTTTCTAATGATTAAAAACTATGCACAGACACAGTGTGACCATTTTCATCCAGAGCCAAACAACCTCAAATCCATAGTTAGAACCATTGCATACTTTTTTATTCAAAATACACTTTGATACTCAAGAAGACGTATTATTGTTTATAGAATAACCCCTGGGGCA
>NW_026057582.1:20214042-20227837 GCF_023721935.1 Panthera uncia
CTGGGGCACCTGAGTGGCTGTTGGTTGAGTGCCCAAATCTTGAGCTCCGTTCAGGTCTTGATCTCAGGGTCATGAGTTTAGGCCCCACGTTGGGCTCCACGATGGGCATAAAGTCTATGTGTACAAAAATCAAACAAACAACAACAAAAAAAAGCAAAAAACAAAACCCACTTACATAATATAAGAAGTACAGCTACAACCCAAGAGAATAAAATAGAATAAAAAACAAGTTTAACTAAAAAGGCAGGAAAGGAGCAGAGTAACAAAAGGAACTAATGGAAAACATATCAAAGGGCATACTAAAGCCCAACCATATCAAGAAATACAATAAGTGTAAATGGTCTGAATACTCAAACTAAAAGGCAGAGATGGCAGACTGAATCATAACTAAGACAACTACCTCCTGTCTACAAGAGGTGCACTTTAAATATATATGTATTTTAATGTTTTATTTGACAGAGTGTGCATGAGCGGGAAAGGGGCAGACAGAGGGAGTATGGAAGATCCAAAGCATGCTCTGCACGGACAGCAGCAAGCCCAATGCAGGGCTCAAACTCACAAACAATGAGATCACAACTTGAGCTGAAGTTGAATGCTCAACAGACTGAGCCACCCAGATGCCCCTATAAGAGATGTGCTTTAAAGTTAAAAACACAAGTCAGAAGAAATTATATATATGATATACCAGGTTTAAGTTAGGCATAAGGAAGTTGTTTTGGTTACATTAATATCTCAAAAAGTAGACTGTAGAACAAGAACCAATGTCAACAATTAAGGGGGTCATTTCATGAAAAATTAGATAATTAGGAAAATATATAAAATTTCATGAAATAAAAATCTAATAGAATTGAAGGGGTATTAAATCTAAATCAGATGGAGATATTGATTAAAGATGATTAGAATACTATCAACCTAAATCAATCTAATTGAGTTCGTTCAACATTATAAAAACAAATGCCAATTATACATACTTTTCCAATCGTACTTGAAAATTTTCATCAAGACAAACCATACACAATGGGTCAGAAGATAAATCTCAATACATTTCGAAAGGTGAAAATTGTATGGTAGTTATCAGACCTAAATAACATTGAATCAGAAATTAGAAACTCTAACATATATAGAAACCTCCCAAATAGAACTTAAATGCCATACCCTTTGACCTAGGATTCAAAAAAATAAGGAGTTATATAGATTTCAAACTAATAAAAACATTCCAAAAATGTGTAAAATAGCGTTTAGAGGGAAAGTCAGACCTTTAAAAGGTTCTATTAGAAAAAGATGAGAGGTATGTAAGCAATGATCTAAGTTGCCACCTTAAACTAGAAGAAAGCTAAACCCAAGGTGCAATAACTAGAGGAGAAACTAGGTAGAAAATACTAAACAAAGTTCACAAAAAAATCAAATATTGGGCTTAATGATCAATCCATCTGACACCTTTCAAGGCTACTGATTTCTTAGGGCTGCCATAACCATTACTACAAATTAGATGGCTTAAAAGTGAAATTTATTCTCACAGTTCCAGTGGCCACAAGTCTAAAATTTAGGTGTCAGTAGGACTGGTTTATTCTTAACCTTAAAGATCAATTATTGGATTTAGAGCCCACCTTAATCCAGACGATCTCATCTTGAGATCCTTGCCTTAATTACATCTGTTGAAGACCCTTATTGCAAATAAGGCCACATTCTGAGGTTAGAGATGGACAGGAGTTTGGGGAAATGCTATTCAACTTACTGTACTAGGCTAATCAAGTAATAAAAACAGAAGAGACAGATATTAGGGATAGAAGTTTATTACTATAGACACTATAGATACTAAGAGGATTGTATAGGAATTTTATGAACGATGCCAAAAAATAAGATCTTATAAGAAAATGAAAGCCGGAGTGCCTGAGTGGCTCAGTTGGTTAAGTGTCCAACTTCAGCTCAGCTCCTGACCTCACATTTTGTGAGTTTGAGCCCCACACCAGGCTCTGTGCTGACAGCTCAGCCTGGAGCCTGCTTCAGATTCTGTGCCTCCCTCTCTCTCTGCCCCTCCCCCACTAGTGCTCTGTCTCTGTCTCTCAAAAATGAATAAACATTAAAAAAAATTAAAAAAAAAAGAAAATGTAAGCAAAGGTGAACTAAAAAATAGAAATCTGAACTCCTGGGTTTATGTAATAGATTAACATTTAATTAACTGAATTTATAAGAGCTTCCTTCGAAGGGAAGTGCAGACCTACGTAGTTTGGTGTAATTCTTTAAATATTTGGGATTCAACACCATCTTTCACACACTCCTTTAAAATGCAAGATGTAAGGATGGCTTCCCTATTCTATGAGGCGGATACTGAAAACTGGCAAGGATATTAAAGGCACATCAATAAATGGATTTGCTTATTTAAGTCATGAAATTCAGCAAAATATAAAAGGATCCTATTTTAGAGTTACATAGGCTTTATACAAGGAAAGCAGACATAAAGAAAATAAAAATGACAATTTTGATACAAGTCAATACCCGTTTATGACAACAAACAAACAACTCGGAATAAAATGTTCTCAACCCGATAAAGTTATCTATGAAATCTTACAGCTGCTATCCTATTTTAACAGTGAGAAACTACATTCCCCATAAGATTGGGAACAACTCAAGGGAACAACTCAATTCTCACTAGATCTTTTCAGTATTTTACTAGAGATACTAGTAAATGCATGAAGAAAAATAACAGGCATATATAAAAGTATATATATATATATATATGTAGAAAAAAAATCTGATTCCATATACAAAGGGAGATCTACCTAAGGAGTTCTAAAAAATCTACCAAAAAACCCTGCTAGAGTTAATAAATGAACTTATCATGGCCACAGATAAGACACATGGTTAATGTAAATTGAAGAATTATATTTCTATATGCAGTAACAAGTAACTGGAGAAGGAAATATTTTTTCAAGTGAAGTTAACAAAACAACTGAAAATAAATTTCAATATATGCAAGACCTCTGGCCTAAAAACTACAAACATGGCTCAGAATAAGGAAATAAGACCTAAATGGAGTTGTGTCATATTTATCAAGACTATTGCTAAAATGTCCATTTTCTCCCAATTGATCTATAAAGCCAATTTCATACAATTTTAGCAGGATTTTTAAAAGAGTTTACAAGAAACCTTTGAACTTTGAAAATGCAACTCTAAAATAGCCATAATTCTTTCAACTCCATAAATTAGACAACCCTATAAACATTGAGCGAAGACTTGTAGATTTCACAAAAGATAGCTGTTTGGCTTATAGCCACATGGAAACCTACTCAACAGCATTAACTATCAGGCAAATGCAAATTAAAATCACAATGAGATACTAGCTCATGCCCACCAGAATGCCTAAAATTCGAAGGACCTAGAATAAAGGGTAGGTGAGGATGCGGAACTACTAGAATACTCGAAGTATAAAATATCACAACTACTTTGGAAAACATCCTGGCATGATCCTATGATGTTAAGCATATACCTACCATCTGATCTAGAAATCCCATTTCTAAGTATTTTACCCAAGAAAAAGGAAAAGATACATCCACGTAACTTACTGTACCTGAATGATCATAGCAGCTTTATCCGTAACACACGAACTGGAAGCAAAAGGACCATAAACAAGTAAATGCATAAACAAAATATATAACTATATAATGATCTACTGTATAGCAACAACTACAAAACAATCATGCAAGCAATGGAAAAACCTTTCAAATTACCTTGAGCAAAAGCGGCCAGGCACAAAAGGATATTGTATGCTTCCATTTATATAAAATGGCATAATTTGTGAAGTAATCTATAATTTAAAAAGCAAATCATTGGTTTCCTGAAACAGAAGATGAAGTGTGGAGGAACTACAAAGGCATACAAAACTTTGAGGCAATGCGAATGTAGATCCTTATAGATGGGTCAATTATACGGGTGTGTGCATTTATCAACAAATTCTGCACAATGTGTAAGTTCTACTGTTTGAGTTATATTTCTATAGAGTTGATAGAGCTGAATCAGAATGGCCAAACACTCATAAGGACAGATTTGGACTGGGGCTGTTACCTTCTTACCAATCCCTAGTATCTCAGAGGAAAAATATGGAAATAAAATTGCCAACAGACAGAAGTTAAAGAAACTGAGAAAAAAAGAACTATGGGGGACTTAACGAGATAAAATGTAGAAACAAAAAGGGAAAGAAAATGGCTGAAGAGAGAGATTAGAATCAGCAGAGCCTGTGGAGAAAATATGGCACAAATCCCTAAAGCACACGATATGCAGTTCTGGAGGAAGAAACCAGGCCTAGGGTTGCTAGTGAACAGGATTTTAAAATTCTTATGTAGTTAAGTGCCAATCCTTATAACTATTCACATGAGGACCTTTCATTTAGGTACTTAGATTCCTTTTTTTACTGCACAAGAAATTTAACTTATATTTGTCCTATGTAATATTCTAATACAAAATGAATAATATTTCACCACCCTAAAGTAGCTCATATTCTATGGAAGATTAAAACATGACAAGCACAAGGACAGGTGGGCATGTGATCTCATTGAAGTATTGTAGAATGGGATCTTAACTTGGAGAGGGCAAAGTCTCTGAAGGTCTCTGAAGTCTTCGGAAGTCAGAGGAAGGATGTTGGAAAAAAGAGCATTCCAGTTGGAAGATTTAGCATAAAGAAAAGCACAGGACCACCGGAATATAGGCTACCAGATTTGAGATCTATAGATCATAGGGTGGAGACTGTAAGGCATATTGTAGGGGACTTTCTAGGTTTTCTTCATCTTGGACAGGTTTGTTTTTAACTGATCCTACGAAGGAAGCATGAGCATTCAGCCAGATTTTCCTAAATATTCATAGCAGTTCCTTTCCTTCTCAAAAAGCAAACACTTTAGGTAATAGAAAGGTGAGGAGTACCTTATAAATAGAATATTAACAGGACTAAATCACTTTTTTTTTAATAGAACACTCTTAGCTGCGGCATTAAGGATGCATTTGAAAAAATGCTAGGACACAAGTCCATTAGGGAACATGATACTGTAGTCCAGTTAAGACATGGCAAGGCACTACAGCCATGCTGTAGCAATGCAGCTGGTGAGAAGAACCACTTTAGGAGGACCTAGGATGCCAAGTCGGAATAGATGTGTAAACTGAAAGAAAGGAGTCAAATACTCAAGTATTTATAGCTAGACTAAAAGGAAACATAAAAGGTAGAGAAGGAAGAGAGAAAAGATGGAAAAATTGGGGCAAAGAACATGCAGAGTGGCAGCATTCAGGGAGAGTGATCAAGAATACTGAATGCAGCTGTGGTCCAGTAAGGCCGGGTAGACAGAAACTTGCAGGTAGGGGATGGAAAGATGCAGATTGTTTTAAAAAAACTGAGTGTGGCCAAGTTTTGATGTGAGAAAGGACAGTGTAAACTAAGAAATGGTAGACAATGATCCAGATCCTTAAAAGTTTTCATAGGCCACTTGTTAGAGTTTAACTTTATCCTGTGGGAAATGAAGAGTCAGTATAAGGTAGGCAGTAAAATGACCAGTGTAGTATTTCACACACCACACAGTGCCTTAGCATAATGAGGTCAGTATTTTACAGTGGACTGTATTCAAAACGCTATTTGGAGGGGAAGAATGTCCCCTAACACCACTATATCATCAAGGATGTTTTTGCACTGAAGAAAAGATCGGACCCTTTTACAATGTAATAACCTGCAATGCTTTAGATATCACATATATGGTGTAATCACCAGATCAGCACCCAAGGAATTGGTCCTGAAGAGCCGAAAAGGTCAAGAGCTAGAGAATATCAAGAGTTTCAGATCTTAGAATAGTGAAGAGTTTGAAGAAATAGGTCCAAATATACATTTGCATTGGATCCTGACCAATTTAGGAACATGGAGCCATATGGGAAGATCCTGCTACATTAACATTTTGTCCCAGGCAGGAACTGCCAGTTGTCTCTTTACCCAGAAGGTGTAAATACAGCCATAAAGAAAGGAAGGTGAGGAAGACAGGCTGTCCAAGCTTGGCAAGGCTTAGTAAGCTTGCATGAAGATTCAGCTGGTTTATGGCTGACCCCCCCCCCTTCCTAACAACTGGGATTAAGAATCCCAGTGAGCTAATTATTAACCTGAAAATGAGGAGATTGTAGTTTACCATTATATCAGAACCTATATTGTACATCCCAACCCTTTATAGAGGCAGGTGGTCAAATCACATAGGAAATCCTTAACAGAAAGATTTGTTTTAGGAGATTTGCACTTTTTCCTTTTGATTTTTTCACTACAGATCTACCCAATCCAGTAGCTATCCTAAATATTGCACATCTAATGCTCACATAGGCAGGGATGCATCTGGTTGAACTTGTAACTTCACAGAACAGGGAGGACAAAGAAGGCACCAAGAAGTTTGTTCTCTGGCATTTAATGGTGTGAATATTCCACCACCCAAAGATGACTTTTTAATCGTGCCATTGTGGTTGTGGGGAGACTAGAAGGCATTGTACATTCAACTACACAAGAAAAAGGAATTCTTTCTTCTTAAAATGAGAGAATACTGTTAACATGAAAGTAAAACTGAGCTTAATATCTAGAACCATGATAGAGAATATGAAATGGTATTTTTAAAAGAAAGAGAATGTGAAGCCATTAAATTTACCGTCCAAGGTCACACACCAGTCACTGACAAAGCAGATAACCTAATACATGCTCTTTTTCCCTTTCTACATTCAATCCAATTTTAAGATGGATCGAAACTCAGTCAAGTCACATTCACCATTTCAAGGAATAAGACTTTCATCATGTCCACAGAAAGGTAATTTCAGTCTAATAGATTTCATTAGACTGAATTTTAGCTTGAAAGCCTTTCTGAAAGCACTGCTATGAAGTGAAGTACAACATAGTTAAAAATGTTCCCCAGTAACCTGTCTATACTTAGCATAGTCTCATTATTTCTAGTTATGCTCCTTTGGACCACCCTAAAGTACCGTGCTCTTACTTCATGTTTACATCCTTTCAATGACTTGAATTCGTTTAATAAAATCTACAGGAGGTTGAGACCTTCCTTACCATGTTAGCATATTTTGCCTCTGGGGAATGTCTGCTTTCACATAATTATGCACAGATTTCATATTTATACAAATATTTTGTGCCTGCAGGGAGGTAAAATGGATCTCATGAATATTCATCAGTGCTATTTCTTCTAGTAAGACACAAACATCTTTCTCTGTGGATACTATACACTAGGATATCTTTATGTGCCCCCTCTCTCCATGCTTTGTTTGCATAAAACTGATGAGATTCAGGGACTGCCAAAGCAGACATTTGTTTTCCCAGGTACCACAGTATTACAATATTCTCAACTCCCCATCCAAGTAACTCAATAGCATTTCTCAGGCTCAAATTGTCAGGATCATATAGTTTTCTCCATTTATATGTAGAATTATTTTATTAATTCTATACATAATATAAAACAAAGTACAGAATTCTATACAATTCTAGATACCTAAAATGAGAAAGATTGGCTTCAAACTGTGGAAAGGAGATAGTAGTGACAAGGTGCTTTATACCCTTTATGTCATGGCTTCCCACAATATTATCTTCTGCATGCTCAGACTTCAAATTTTAGTCGTAAAATAAAAGGCTCATGGAACTACTTCTGGAAAGAAATCTGGAAAAATTATTTAAAATAAGCAATTTCCTGAGGTATCCAGGCTACAGAGTGACAGAAACATCTCCAGGGGCCCACGGGGACAACTTGGTGGGCCATAGGTATGCGATTGTGAACTAGGAGAGATAAAATGGGCAGCATAGGCACGGAGGAGAGGGATCCCCTTCTTCGGAGAGACACAAAAGAAAGAGGCTGTGGAAATGCAGGGTTGTATTTGGACAAAAGAAAAATCATGGACTGAGGAATCAAAAAAAAAAAAAAAAAAAAAACCAAAAAAAAAAAACAATTTCTAACTTACTCCAGGGTTGTGGGGCTTTTTTCAGACTGGGGCCTGCTGCCCTGTTCCCACACCTGGGGAGGAGGGGAGCCCACACCTGGGAAGGAGGGGAGCAACACACTCCAAAAACACCTCCTGAAGGGCCAGGACCTGGACAGCATGTGACCCCTTTTTAATTTGGTAGTGCTCACAGATGCAGGACACATAACAAGCTATTAAAACACATAAAAGACAGAAAATTAGCCCAAAACGACAAAATGGAAGACTTCTCCTCAAGAGAAATTCCAGGAAGAAATGAGAATTGCTCAAAACAGATATAACAATGTATCTGATCATGAATTCAGAATAGTCATAAGATTAATAGCTGGGCCTGAAAAAAAGCATCAAAGACAGCAGAGAATCTACTGCTGCAGAGATCAAGGAACTAAAAAATAGTCACAATGAATTAGGAAATGTTGTAAATGAGGTGCAAAGTAAACTAGATGTAGTGGCAGCAAGGATGGAGGAAACATAGGGGAGAATAAGTGAAATAGATAAAATTATGCAAAATAATGAAGCTGAAAAAAAAAAAAAAGATAAAACAGACCACAAGGGAAGAATTAGAGAAGTGATTCAATGAAATGTAATAATATCTGTATCATAGGAGTTCCAAAAGAAGAAGAGAGGAAGTGGCAGGTTTACTTGAACAAATTATAGCTGAGAACTTCCCTAATCTGTAGAAGGAAGCAACATCCAAACCCAGAAGGCACAGAGAACTCCCTTCAGATTTAACAAGAATAGGTCTTCTCAATGGCATATCCTTCTCCCTCTCCCCCCCCTCCCCCCCCCATCATATGAAACTGGCAAAATACGAAGATAAAGAGAAATCTGAAAGCAGCTAGTGACAAACCAGCCTTAACCTACAAGGGTAGAAACATAAGGGTAGTAGCAGACCTGTCCACTGAAACTTGGCAGGCCAGAAGGGAGTGGCAGGAAATTGTCAATGTGCTGAATAGGAAAAATAGGCAGCCAAGAATCATTTATCCAGCAAGGCTGTCATTCAGAACAGAAGGAGAGATAAAGGCTTTGCCAGACAAACAAAACTGAAGGAGTTCATGGCCACTAAACCAGCCTTGCAGGAGATCCTAAGGGGGCCTCTGTGAGTGGAATGCTGCAAAGACTACAAAGGACAAGAGACATCACCACAAACATGAAACCTACAGATAACACAATGACACTAAGTCCATATCTTTTAATAGTAGCTCTGAATATAAATGGACTAAATGCTCTAATGAAAAGACACAGGGTATCCAAATGGATTTAAAAAAATAAGATCTATATACTGTCTACAAGAGACTCATTTTAGACCCAAAGACATCTTCAGATTGAAGGTGAGGGGATGGAAAATCATCTATCATGCTACTGGATGTCAAAGGAAAGCTGGAGTAGCCATACTTATATTAGACAAACTAGATTTTAAACTCAGGGCTATAACAAGAGATGGAGAAGGGTATTATATCAAATTATGGGGTCTATCCATCAAGAAGAGCTAACAATTATAAATGTTTATGCCCCCAATGTGAAACACCAACATATGTAAATCAATTAATCACAAACTTAAATCTCATTGATAAGAATATGGTAATTGCAGGGGACTTTAACACTTCACTTAACAAAGGACAGATCATCTAGGCAGAAAAATCAATAAAGAAACAATGGACCTGGATGATACACTGGACCAGATCGACTCGAAATATATTCAGAACTTTTCATCCAAAGGCAACAGAATATACATTCTTCTCGAGTGCACATGGAACATTCTCCAAGATAGATCACATACTGGGTCACAAAACAGCCCTCCAAAAAAAAAAAAAAAAATTGAGATCATATCATGCATACTTGCAGATTACAAGGTTATGAAACTTGAAATCAACCACAAGAAAAAATTTTGAAAGTCTCCAAATGCATGGAGATTAAACAATATCCTGCTAAACAATGAATTGGTCAAACAGGCAATTAAAGAAAATTTTTTTTTAGAAATATGGAAGCAAATGAAAATGAAAACACAATAGTCCAAACCCTTTGGAATGCAGCAAAGGTAGTCCTAAGAGGAAAATACATTGCAGTCCAGGCCTATCTCAAGAAACGAGAAAAATCCCTAATACAAATTCTAATAGCACACCTAAAGGAACTAGAAACAGAACAGCAAAGAAACCCCAAAGCCAGCAGAACAAGAGAATAAGGATTAGAGCAGAAATAAACAATATATATTCCAAGAAAAACAATAGAACAGATCGATGAATTTAAGACCTGGTTTTTGAAAAAGTAAAGATAATTAACCCCTAGCCAGACTTTTCAAAAAGAAAAGAGAACCCAAACTGATAAAAAAAAAAAAAAAAAAATCACAAATGAAAGAGGAGAGATCACAACACCATAAAAACACAATTAGAGAATACTATGAAAAATTATGCACCAAAAAACTGGGAAACTGGAAGAAATGGACAAATTCCTAGACACACACACACTACCAAAACTCAAACAGGAAGAAATATAAAATGTGAACAGACCCATAACCAGCAAAGAAATGGAATTGGTTATAAGCAATCTCCCAATAAGAGTCATAGGCTAGACAGCTTCCCAGGGGAATTCTATCAGATATTTAGAGCAGAGTTAATACCTATCTCAAGCTGTTCTAAAACACAGAAATGGAAGGAAAGCTTCTGGACTCAATCAATGAAGCCAGCATTACCTTGACTCCAAAACCAGACAAAGACCCCCACTAAAAAGGAGAATTACCAGCCAATGTCCCTAATGAACATGGATGTAAAAATTCTCAACAAGACACTAGCAAATCAAATTCGATGATATATTAAAAGAATTATTCACCATGATCAAGGAGATTCATTCCTGGGCTACAGGGCTGGTTCAATATTCACAAAATCAATGTGATACATCACACTAATAGAAGGATAAGAACCATAGGATCCTGTTAATAGGTGCATAAAAAATGAATTTGACAAAATACAGCATCCTTTAATAAAAACCCTCATGAAAGTTGGCATAGAGCATACCTTAACATATAAGCCATATATGAAAAGCCCACAGCTAATTATCTTCCTCAATAGGGAAAAACTGAGAGCTTTCCCCTGCTATCAGGAACAGGATAGGGATGTCTACTCTCACCATTGTTGTTTAACATAATGTTGGAAGTCCTAGCCTCAGCACTCAGACAACAAAGTGAAATAAAAGGCATCAAAATTGGCAAAGAAGTCAAACTTTCACTTTTTGTGGACAACATGATACTCTATACAGAAAACCCGAAAGACTACACCAAAAACCAGCTAGAACCAATACATGGATTTGGCAAAGTCTCAGGATACAAAAATCAATGTACAGAAATTGGTTGCATTTCTATACATCAATAATGAAGCAGAAGAAGAGAAAAATCAAGACATTGAACCCACTTACAATTGTACCCTGAAACATACAATACCTAGGAATAAACCCAACCAAAGAGGTAAAATATCTATATGCTGAAAAATATAGAAAACTTCTGAAAGAAATTGAAGAAATCACAAAGAAATGGAAAAAAAAAAACATTCCATGCTCATGGATTGGAAGAATATTGTTAATATGTCAACACTTCCCAAAACAATCTAAAGATGCAGTGCAATCCCAATCAAAATTGCACTGACATTATTCTCAAAGATCGTACAAACAATCCTAAATTTTTTATGGAACAACAGAAGACCCTGAAGAGCCAAAGTAACATTGAAAAAGAAAAACAAAGCAGGAGGCATCACAATCCGAGACTTTAGCCCCTACTACAAAGCTGTAATCATCAAGACAATATGGTATTGGCACAAAACCAGACACATAGACCAATGGAATAGAGAACCCAGAATTGGATCCACAAATGTATGCCCAACTAATCTTTGGCAAAGCAGGAAAGGGTATCCAATGGAAAAAAAAGACAGTCTCTTTAGCAGGGAGAACTGGACAGCAACATGCAGAAGAATGACCACTTTCTTACACCATTCACAAAAATAAACTCAAAATGGATGGAAGACCTAAATGTGAGACAGGAAACCACCAAAACCCTGGAGGAGAAAACAGGCAACAACTTCTTTGACCTCAGCTGCAGCAAGTTCTTACTCTGGACACCTCTCCAAAGGCAAGGGAATTAAATGCAAAAATGAACTAATGGGACTTCATCAAGATAAAAAGCTTCTTCACTGCAAAGGAAACAATCAATAAAACTAAACAGCAACTGATGGAGTGGGAGAAGATATTTACAAATAACCTATTGAATAAAGGCTTAGTATCCAAAATCTATAAAGAATTCACCAAACTCCACACATGAAAGACAAATAATCCAGTGAAGAAATGGGCAGAAGAAATGAATAGACACTTTTCCAAAGAAGACATCCAGATGGCCAATAGACATATGAGAAGATGCTCAGCATCAATCATCATCAGGGAAATACAAATCAAAACTACATTGAGATACCACCTCACACTGGTCAGAGTGCTAAAATTATCAACTCAAGAAACATTAGATGTTGGCAAGGATGTGGAGAAAGGGGAACCCTCTTTCACTGTTGGCAGGAATACAAACTGGTGCAGCCACTCTGGAGAACAGTGTGGAGGTTCCTCAAGAAATTGAGAATGGAACTACCCTATGACCCAACAACAGCACTACTAGGAATTTATCCAAGGGATCTAAGAGTGCTGATTCATAGGGGCACATATACCCCAATGTTTATAGCAGCACTTTCAACAATAGCCAAATTATGGAAAGAGCCCAAATGTCCATCAACTGATAAATGGATAAAAAAAAAAAAAAAAAAAAAAAAAAAAAAAAAAAGGATGTGTTTTACTACTTTACTA
The DNA here is from genome assembly GCF_023721935.1 of Panthera uncia. Classification (NCBI taxonomy): domain Eukaryota; kingdom Metazoa; phylum Chordata; class Mammalia; order Carnivora; family Felidae; genus Panthera; species Panthera uncia. The sequence continues at coordinate 20,226,853 of NW_026057582.1, forward strand.
GAATGGAATAATACATGGCAATGAGAAAGAATGAATCTTGCCATTTGCAACAACGTGGATGGATGGAACTGGAAAGTATTATTCTAAGTGAAAGGAGTCAGCCAGAGGTAAATATGTTTTCAATCATATGTAGAACTTGAACTTAAAAGAAGACCATGGGGCAAGAGATGGGGGAAAAATAGTTTCAGACAGAGAGGGGGTCAAACCATAAAGAGACTCGTAAATATAGAATAAGCTGAGGGCTAGTGAGAGGGGACAGAGGGGAAAATGGGTGTTGGGCATTGAGGAGGGCACTTGTTGGGATGAGCACTGGGTGTTGTATGTAAGCAACGAATCATGCAATCTACCCCTGAAGCCAAAAGCACCTTGTATACACTGTATGTTAGCTAACTTGACAATAAATTGAATTTAGAAATAAGCAATTTCCCTTACATAATAACATTGTTCACGTGAAGAGTTGTCCATTTATAGGTTTGCTTTGAGACTCAAGTATGCTATAACTATTTTAGTCTCAGAATACAGTAAAGAAAACCGATAAAGCCACTATTATGAAGGAGCTTATATTCTAGAGAAAGAGATACAGAACATAAAAAATGGATTAAAAAGGGATGAATGGACAATATGTAGAGGTGAGCACTATGAAGACCTGATAATTTTACCAAACTATTAATCAGACATGTTAATATACTTGTCACAGATTTTATACCCATGTATAGTATTTCATAGGTTATAAGGTATATTGTTTTATTCTTTTTGAAGTTTACTTTTGAAAGAGAGAGGGGAGGGGCAGAGAGAAAGGGAAACAGAATCTGTAGCAGGCTCCAGGCTCTGAGCAATCAGCACAGAGCTCGATGCAGGGCTCAAACTCACAAGCCGTGAGATCATAACCTGAGCTGAAGTTGGACGCTTAACTGACTAAGCCACCCAGTTGCCCCTACATTCTTAATAGCATGGTCTTTATTCTTAATAGCATGGTCTTTATTCT
>NW_026057582.1:20227847-20346066 GCF_023721935.1 Panthera uncia
ATTCTTAATAGCATGGTCTTTATTCTTAATAGCATGGTCTTTATTCTTAATAGCATGGTCTTTAATGCAAGTACTAGCACTTTGAAGTTGAGGAAGAAAGACTAACGATGAATCACTGTTCCCTAAATCACGTAGCTAGTATATAGCAGAATTTTAAATTTAGTCTATAGTAATGGAATCCAACTTCAGGCTTTTGCCACTACATAGGCCATGATCTCAGGTGGTGGTTCCTCTGCTCACCCATTTCATCAGGATTTTCGGAAAAGTGACCTGGAGAAGGTCAGGATATAACTGGAGGATAAAAGGAATGGTTAGAAGGTTCTAGACTAAACATTAACTTTCAAGAGGGATTTAAGCACAAGAAAATTGCAGACTAACTGGACACTATTTAGGTTAATATAGGAAAACAAAACAAAACAAACCCCCCCCCCAAAAAAAAAAAAAGCAAAGTAAAAAACACACAGTTAAGAGCAAGAGAGAGTATTCTTCCCTAGAAGAGAGGAAGGGGAAGTGGGTATTTTGGTGAGAAGTTAAAGGAAAATGTAATATTAAAAAATTAGTAGAAGCTTGAATCTCAGGCTTCCTTCTGGATTAGTCCAACTCAGCTGACGCAAATAGAACGGAAGGCCCTATCCAGGAATAAAGACTGTGCATTTTCCTTAGTGTGTCTTCTATTGCAGAAAGAGTAGGGGATAGGATCCCTATCCTATAGGGAGGGGGATGGTGCCATGGTGAATAAGGGATCATTAAAAAGGGCCAAGACAAAGAAAGAAGCCTAGAAATCCTCCAGACCATCCAGAGAAACTGACCTATGTGGAGCTGTTGCTTTTACCACACACTTACAGCCACGGGAGTGCCTTCACGGGTTTCTCTGGGCCCTTTGCTCCCCAGAGCATGCCATTAAAATGAAGATGAGGGAATTTCCTTCCCCAAGGTTCTGATCTTCCCAAGTGGCAGAGATGAGGTAATTTGTGAATGCTAGTGTGTGTGCCCTCTTCTTGAGTACCCTATAAGCCAAAGGTCCACTCCACTGACCACCAGCTTGGAGAGAAATTAGAGGAAACTCTGCAATCATATGGTCAATTCTAACCCACTGGCTGTGGTGCCAGCTATGGCTGTGGCCCCCACCTTCCCCATTCACTTGAAAGCTCTTGTAGAGGTGGTGGTTAAAACTACGAAAACTGAATACTACTTCTTCCCTAACAGTAAGTTTCTGCCTCCTGATTCAGAGCTCTTGTTTTTCCCTTTTAGTTTCTAAGGCAGCAATGCCATTGTGTAGAGAGCCACCTTGAAAAACAATGCTTTTTGTAGCAATTCTGAGAGCAGTTCTCTTACGATTTCTTAGTCTTAGCATGTTCTTAATCCATTCTCATGAAAAACACCTGAAGATTACAAATAGCTTTTAAATAATTCCCCCACAAGGTCTTTGAAGATATTCAAGTCCTTTTAAATCTGAAGCCACCCTGAAAAAGCATGCAGAGAAAAATGGACTAGATGACTCACTGGAATAAACCTTTTCCATCTCTACAAAAAAAAAAAAAAAAAAAAAAAAGGTTTTTTCTTAAAGAAAAAAAAAAATTTTCCACTTCAAAAAAAAAAAAAAAAAAAAAAAAAAGGTTTTGTTATGAGAACAGTGACAAATCTGCAGGGCTGTTCCTTTAAAAAAAAGAATAATGGGATGTTTAATATGTCCCTTTAACCTCAGCTGACTTTTAGGAAACCCAGAGAAGGATAAATACTTGTAACAAGAGCATAGACCTTAGATCTAAAGACCGAATATTCGTACTCTTTGTTGGATGGCCAGTAGGTTATGCCCTAAGAGAGGTAAGGTTTTTTTTTTTTTAGATTTAATATTGTATTACCAACACTCATGATGGTTTGCAGTCTCACATGTTAAATATTTCTGAGTAAAATCAGAAATAGAAAGCTAGAATCTAGCTTCTAGGAAGCTAGAAGTTAATATTCTAGGAAGTTAGTTGGATTCAGAGTGACCAACTTGATTTAGATGAACCTCTAATAAGGCAAATTTTAAGTAGACATTGAAAAGAAGTGGTACAATAAAAACCAACCATCTCAGCTACCGTGTCCTCCATCTTTACACTTGACTTCCCCATTAAAATCTAAAAGGTTAGCATTCCAGGCAAGGAGCAATCCCATTCTTCCTAGTGAAGGACACGCTTACTTGAAAACAGCAAAGAGACTCAGCCATCAGAAAGTCTTCTGGAAGCACAAATCCCACATCACATATTTGTCCTGGAAGCTACAGGCAGCTGAGTCCAACTATTTGGACATTTTAAAAGGTTGCAGCTATGACCCTGAAACCAACTGTAAGAATCAGATTACAAGTGGTTTGACCTGAATGAAATTTTTCATCTTAGGCTGTAGAAAGTTGGACTGAGTGGAAGGTAATGTCCTAAAAGGCCTCATCTGCTGAAAACAAGTTGAAGTAGAAGGACTAGAGGGACACCTGGGTAGCTCAGTCAGTTAAGTGCCTGACTTTAGCTCAGGTCATGATCTCAGTTCATGAGTTTGAGCCCCCCATCCTCTCTGTGCGGACAGTTCGGAGGTTGGAGCCTGCTTCAGATTCTGTGTCTCCCTCTCTCTCTGCCCTCTCATATTCATTCATTCTCTCTCTCTCTCTCTCAAAAGAACATTAAAGTAAAAAAAGAATGACTAGATCTAACACTGCTAGTTAAGAAAACAAGTTTTCAAAATAGAAAGCAATTTCTTTTCCTCTCCTCTTACTATACTGATGTAGTACCTTGGCAGAGAAGGGTCTTAGTCCATTCAAGCAGCTAGAACAAAATACCACAAAGCGGGTGCCTTGTAAACAATTAATATTCACTGCTCAGTCCTTCAGGCTGAAAAGTCCAAGATCAAGGCACCAGCTGATTCTATGCCCAATAAGTGATTGCTTCCTGGTTTACAGATGCTGGCTTTACACGGGCTCTTCACAAGGTGAGGAAGGGGAGAGAGGGAAGGAAGCCCTCTGGGACCTGTTTCATAAAGGCACAATTTCCATTCATAAAGGCTCTACCCTCATGACCCAATCAAGTCCCTAGGACCCCACCCTCTAAATACCATCATATTGTCAATTAGGTTATCAATGTATGGATTTGAGGGACAGAAACATTCAGTCTATAGCAGCTAGTATGGGATTTCTGCTCCGCAAAGTTCTCAGGGACAGATTCCCCCAAATCACCATTTTACCTTTCCTAGGTAGTGGCATTCACATTTTGATTCCAAGATTAGGCCATCTAGAGACCAAGCAGCAAAATGGAGGGAGGGATGAGAAAGTTACAAACAGTATGTACCCAAGTCTTATAAAAAAGCTCTCAGAAGTTGTACTTACATACACCATACGGAAATGTGTCACAACAGAGCCAAGGATAGCTTTATCCTGGCCTTAAATGTGCCTAGCTAATTCTCCTGTGACTAAGGAAAAGAGATAGAATTGTAAGTAGTTTCTGTACCTGACATAAAATCTGAGTTAGCGGAGAACCTGTCAATTTAGATCCTCATGACACTGAAATGGCCAGCTTCTTTGTTACTAAAAGTTGAAATAGTTTAAATAATGCTGTTAGGAAGTAGTTTGAACAGAAGATTAAACTTGAAAACTCAAGATTTTCAAGCATCTTCTGCTAAGAATTCTTTGCCATCTCAATGGAAAGGGTCAGACAATGGGAGCCATTGCAGTTACAAAAATCAGATTAAAGAAGTTGCTTTACCATCTAAACCCATTACTACAAGTAGCGTAGTCATTACGACGGTTTACCTTAGGTACATCTAGGATTACCCTTCTCCATTCTTTGTGGAATCAGGTGTGGGTGAGAAACTTTCTGTGAGCAATAAGACAGGAGTAGAATGGCACAATTTCTTAACAGAATCATCAAAACTAGTCAATAGTTCAGTATATTCCCTTGTTCCTGCTCTGATGATCCTGGAGATAGGTTTTTAAAAACCACCTCTGCCAGCCCAGGTCCCTGAGGGACTACTGTGATGTGTTTCCTGCCAAACCCTTCCCCACCCCCAAGCTGCTATAAGATTTTACAAGTGCCTGTCCTTATGCTGGTGAATACAGAGCTCTTCAAGGGATATTACCTGATGGTGAGGGAGAATGGACTAAACCCGAAAGTCGGTAAATCAAAGACCAGAGTAGTTTTAAGAATTATGTGCAGTCATGGTTTGGCTGTGGTTAACATGAAGCATAAGTTGGAAGCCTAGTTGTTTTTCCAAAGAAATCATCAGCTTGGACTTACAAAAATTTCCAAGTGTTCCATTCCTAACACCATTCCTGGGACCTCTAACCTGCATTAGCAGGAAAGAATGAGAGCTGTGTAGTTCCTAAGAGACGAGAGGTCTAATGCCCACTTCAGACATAGGAAGGAGGAGATGCAGTAAAAAAAACTCCCAAGACAATAGGACCAGGGACCACACAGATCCCTTCCAGAAAGCAGAAGGAGAGTTTTCCAGATAGTTTCACAGATCAGTTACCAGTACAAAAAGCAGCTGCTACCTTGGCCCAGAGACCTGGTGACTGCCATGCACGACCCTTTCTCCTCTTTTCTTAATAGGACATTTTAGGTTTGTAATCCTGTCCCCACTCCACTGGCATATTAGGAGTATGGAAGGGAACTTCATCTTTTACCAGCTTCCAGAGCAAGACAAGCTACATCTAAAACACTCCCAAAATGGTCACGATATTATAGACCCTATGCTTTGAGACAGAGGAGACTCAAGTATAGATTCTTGTGGAAAAGTAGTAAGCAGTTCCAGGAGTGGAAAGAAGGGGATGTACAGCAATTTAGGGAGCCAATGGGATGAACTGGTAAGAACTCCTATTTGTCCCAGAACACTGGTCTTCTATTGTAATAAACATTTTTAGCTACACTTATGTGCACCTAGAAGACTTAACACCTCATCATCTCTTTCAGCTTCCTTTGCAACTATAGTAAGATTTCAGAAAATAGAATACAAGTAGAATTTGAGATTCTGAGAGCCTTCATTACAAGACAACTGGTATATACCCTTTGCCACCTTCTTCATCCCTTTCTACATCATTGTGCTTATATAGGATACCATAATCTTGAACCATGAAGACAGAGACCAAATCCTATGGATGGTACAATGGTGACTTAAGGAGCAGTCACTGCTATAATAAAAGTTCAATGAAGGTATTGGCCAAATCATGAAGAAAAAAAAATGTGTTATAACTTGTAGGTCTCAGACTTCCCTGTTCTAGAAGTAGAAAATGTTTCCTTGACATAAACACTCAAATTCCTACCAAATTCTCAATTGTCACCTGCTCCTCACTCCTTGACTTACACTTAAGCACACGAATGCCTCAAAGTCCTCCAAGAGAATTCAGAAGTCCCTAGGGTTGAAATAAATCTCATGAGCTCAGGACCAAGTCTGTTACTACCCTTTCCATTTAATCTCCTCCATTAAGAGGCCCAATAATGGTCTACTATCAAAGCCATCTTTGAGGGCAGAGTTCCATTGAATACAGCTTTCCTGTAGCTGGTCTCTCCTTAGTAGAACTCCTATCTTGTGGTGACTCGGAAATAGCCATTGTTTTGTGGTAGGTTACAACACTTCAAATTGACTCTGGTATCAAAGAAAACTTTCACTGAACTGGTTGAGTGAACAGGCAAGGAAGACAAAGATGATTGTAATAAGAGATGGAGGGAAAAAGAGTTTGGCATGGAGGTGATCTATTGACAAAGTACACCATGACATTCGAGGGAAGTTGCTCAATGTCATTAGGCCATCTGTGTTAGGTAATTGGCACTTGTTGAAGTTAAGCTCCTACCTTCCATAGAGGCTGGGGGAAAGGGGCAGGATCTCTCTTGATAGTTACATTTCACAGGGATGGCTCTTAATTCCTGTAGAAAAACACCCCATGGCTATAAAACTGACAAGAGGCTGGGAAAAGCTTTAGATCTCAAAAGGAACAGAAAGGGAAAAAAAATGTACGATTCTAAGTTTTCTAAAATAAATGCTCTAAGGGGTTCCTGGGTGGTTCAGTTGGTTGGGCGACCGACTTCAGCTCAGGTCATGATCTCAAGGTCCATGGGTTCGAGCCCCACGTCGGTCTCTGTGCTGATGGCTCGGAGCCTGGAGCCTGCTTCGGATTCTGTGTCTCCCTCTCTCTCTGCCCCTACCCCGCTTCCACTCTGTCTCTGTCTCTCAAAAATAAATAAATGTAAGAAAAAAATTGTTTTAAATAAATAAATGATCTAAGAAAAGGTTGGTCAGGGGCCTTGAGTCAGGATGAAACATTTCCCTCAGCTAAGTCTCTTCAGTCCATGGATAGGTTCAAAGAGTACATAGATCAAAGAGCCCAAATGTCTATTAACTGATGATTAAAGATGTGGTATACACACACAGATTATTACTCAGCCATGAAGAATGAAATCTTGCCATTTGCAACAACGTGGATGGAGCTAGGGAATATTATGCTAAGCAAAAATCAGAGAGAGATATTGGGTTTCCCTTACATGTGGAATTTAACAAAACAGGTGAACACAGGGTGGGGGGGGGGGGGCAAAACAGGAAACAGACTCCTAAGGATGGTGGGGGGGGGGGGGGGGGGGGTTCAGGGAGAAGATGGGAAGAAAAGCAGGAACACAAGGAGACCATCTCAGACATTTTAAGCCTCAATTCTCATTTGCTAACATCCCATCAAATAAGTCATATACTCAAGGCCACATCAAGGGGGAAAGCAAACATATTCTTCCCACCTATGTCAAGGAGAGGGAATGAATATTTCTGGAAAATAGCCAATTTACAATAGAAACCAAGGACCCCAGTTGTACCTCTGTATTTTCTTCAAGAAGAATTAAGTTCTACTAAAAGCTTTGTTGAAGCCCCGAAACTTCTAGTCACCGAATTCCATTATTTTCTTTTCTTAGTCGACCTGAAATTATCTGATCCAATGGAAAATGAGACTATTGAGGGGTTTGGGGATTTGTTCTATGAAAGTAGAAGACTGTCAGGAGTTCCTGGTCTCCAGAGACAATAGAGGCAAGGGGGTGTTGTTTATACCTTTCGTGTCTGAGAGCTGGCTGATACGGAATAAGAACACTGAACATAGGAAAAATTAACCACCCACCACTCCTGAACTCAGCCCAACAGTCTGGATTAGATTAACATTCTGTATTGAAAATTAAAAGACAAAACAAAACACCACCAAGCTCTTTAAAACTTTCTCATGAACGTTAAGTACCTTTAGGAGGCTGTAGGGCTATTGTTGCAAGAGTGTAGTGAATCCCCTTACTTAGGGACTCAGTAAACAGAAACCAGATCTTCAGACTTACAGACTCAATACTTGATGCATTTAAAGCAAATTACTTGGCTACTGGTTCTCCTCTGCCCACTGTTTTTCAGCAAATTCCTGTCATCTGATTTTCTAGAATTTCAGCAAATGGGATCCCTCTTCCGTTCATTTACTGTTGCTTTTTGACTTGATGCCTGGCTGTGTTTCTATGCCTGTTCTTCCCTTTAGCTCAAAATCAAACTGTTTATTTCTTCAGAGCCAGAAGCTTCCACAGAGAGTTAAGCAATGATTTCTAAGCATCTAGAGAGCTGTATGTTCTCATACTATAAAATTTGGGGGAGGGAGTTTAATAGAAACTGAAGTAGTTTCTCATCAACTCAAAAAGTTACATTGAGTTAAGAACTCCCTCTTAGGTTTCCTTTTAGACTATAAACAATAAATGCTGAGCCAAACTAACTCTAATTACAGTGAGGCTGTTACAAGAACTCAGATTACCCAAAACTCGGTTAACTGGAATTTAAGCTAAACTAGATTAGGCAATAGATGCAAGTGGCAAGATCAGAAACTTCTATCACTATTTTTCCCCTCAAGAAGCCAAAATCCAGTGGGAGTCTTAAGGTCAGAACAGATTAAAATCAGATCCTAGTTAGCCTCTGGGATCTGTCCCTCTAAGCATCAGCTTAAATGATTCAGCTCTATGTGTCATTAAATAACAGTCCCTCTTCAAATTCATTCCCAATGTATGTTGGCAATAGGTCTCAAATATCCTAAAGTTGGATACATCTAACAAGAATTTCTTCAAGCTACTATACACACACTTATCAGTTAACTTTCTCTCAGGGTTCACTAATGGGGAGTATGCCCTTGATAAATGTTAAAAAAAGCCAACCATCAGGAAGTAGAGGTACTTCATCACCAGTTCATTCAAGGTACGGACAGCTTTTGAACCCATACAGAAATTTCAGGGAAGGGGGGCCAACATGGCAGAGAAGTAGGGGGAATCCATACTTCCAGCGTCTCTCAAAGAGGTGTAGAGGCCAAAGGACTTTGAACACTAGACCCTGGGAGGAAAAGAGACTGAATCTACTAGGAAGAAAATGGGAAAGCTGGAAAAAAGGGGAGTAACTGCGAACTGGGGGAGATAAAAAGGCCACGTGGGCAAGGAGAGGAGGGACCCCCTCCCACAGACACACGAAGGGAAGAGAAAGAGCAGCTGGGGAAGTATAGGACCGTTTCTGGCAGGAGAAAGACCTCAAACTGAGACCGGGAGGGATCCGATCTCTAACTGCGGGGCTTTCTTGGGACTGGGGCCAGCTCCCTGTTCGCACACTTGGGGAGGAGAGGAGCCAGGCCTGGGTGCAGTGGTAGGTCAGGTGCTCAGCCAACAGTTGGAAAAAAGTGGTTCCCTCCCTGGAGGGCTGCACCATAGCACAGAACCTGCTGGCTCTGACATCTCCAGGCACAGTGGCTCGGCCGAGGGCACAGTATGCAGGAGAAAAAGGCCACCGTTTCCCTGGAGTGCCATGGGAAAAGATAAAGCCTGCCTGCGTCTGCCACCCCGGGGACTCCCTGCGAGGGCAGCGGCGCTCAGTCCGCAATAGAAGTTGGTCCTCCCTGTAGTGCAGCGGCACAGACAAAGCCAGCCGGGAACACATCTCGCTGCACGGAGGGATGCTTCACCAGCGCAAGAGCTAAGAGAGCAGGACTTTGAATCCTAGCCAAGAGCAGGGTCAGGGGAGTTGGCAAAGAGACAAGGACCGCCCCGTCTGTGCCTACAGCACAGTGAGGACAACTCAAATGGAGTCCACCGGGTCTGGCTCCATGAAGAGACTGGGGGATCACCATTCCCTCCCCCCCCCCCGCCACGGCCAATGACCACCACCACCAAGGTGGGGCCTCAGGAATCACTCCAGGGGTCCACAGTGGAGGTAGGTTCAGAATACACCATACCATGCCCCTTAATACTAGGCAACTGCGTATCCACCAGAGCGGCACAGACCATGTAGACAGCTACTCCCCACAAGCGATCCAGCATTGCCTAGATTAACTCTAGGTCAATTCCGGATATATAGATATATTCTCCCTTCCCCCCCCCACCCCACCCCATTTTTCCTCCTTATCTCTTTCCTCCCCTAGGCTGGTTACTCTGGTTATTGGTCTGTCTAAACAGGGATATTTAATCCATTTGTCTTGATACATGTTCTACACCTCCTTTACACTCCTTTCTCCCTCCCTGGAATAATCAAGCCATATAGTTTCTCAGTCTTGGTAACTTTATCTTCTTCCATTTTCCCTGCCTCCATATTTATTTTCCTTTCTCTGTCTGGATTAAGGCCTTTAGTCTCTCTGCCTAATCAATGTTTTTTTACTCTAGGAAGTACCAACAGCTAATGAATTGGTCAAAACTGATTTAAGCAGTATAACAGAATAATTTAGAATAATAGTCATAAAATTAATCACTGGGCTTGAAAAAAGCATGGAGAACAGCAGAGAATCTATTGCTACAGATATCAAGGGACTAAAAAATAGTCATGAGGAATTTTAAAATGCTATAAATGAGGTGCAAAATAAAGTGGAGGTGGCCACAGGACGGACTGAAGAGGCAGAGGAGAGAATAAGTGAATTAGAAGATAAAATTATGGAAAAAGAGGAAGCTGAGAAAAAGATTTAAAAAAAAATCCAGGAGTACAAGGGGAGAATTAGAGAACTAGGTGATGCAATAAAATGAAACAATATCCATATCATAGGAATTCCAGAAGAAGAAGGAAAGGGACTGAAGGTGTACTTGAACAAATCTTAGCTGAAAACTTCCCTGATCTGGGGAAGGAAACAGACATTGAAATCCAAGGGGCACAGAGAACTCCCTTCAGGTGTAACTTGAATCAATCTTCTGCACAACAAATCATACTGAAACTGGCAAAATACAAGGATCAAGAGAATTCTGAAAGCAGCTAGGGATAAATGGGCCTTAACATACAAAGATAGACAATAAGGGTAGTAGCAGACTCCTCTACTGAAACTTGGCAGGCCAGAAAGGAATGGCAGGAAATCTTCAATGTTATGAACAGAAAAAATATGCAGCCAAGACTCCTTTATCCAGCAAGTCTGTCATTCAGAATAGAAGGAGAGATAAAGGTTTTCCCAAACAAACAATAACTAACCACTAACCCAGCCCTACAAGAGATCCTAAGGCAGACACTGAGTGAAATGTTGCAAGGACCATAAAGCACCAGAGACATCACATCACTACAAGCATGAAACCTACAGACATCACAATGAGTCTAAACACATAGATTTCAATAACACTGAATGTAAATGGACTTAATGCTCCAACCAAAAGACATAGGATATCAGAATGGATAAAAAAAACAAAAAACAAAAAACAAACAAACAAACAAAAAAACCAGAAGACCCATCTATTTGCTGTCTACAAGACACTCATTTTAGACCTGAGGACACTTTCAGATTGAAAGCAAGGGGACGGAGATCTATCATGCTACTGGAAGTCAAAAGAAAGCTGGAGTAGCCATACTTTTATCAGACAAACTAGACTTTAAATCAAAGGCTGTAACAAGAGATGAAGAAGGGCATAATATAATAATCACAGGGTCTATCCATCAGGAAGAGCTAACAATTATAAATGTCTGTGCACTGAATTCCAAAGCACCCAAATATATAAAACAATCACAAACATAAACAACCTTATTGATAAGAATGTGGTAATGGCAGGAGACCTTAATGCTCCACTTACAACAATGGATAGAACATCTAAACAGAGAATAAAGAAAGAAACGAGGGCCCTGAATGATACATTGGATCAGATGGACTTGACAGATATATTTAGAACTCTGCATCCCAAAGCAACAGAATATACTTTCTTCTCGAGTGCACATGGAACATTCTCCAAGATAGATCACATATTGGGTCACAAAACAGCCCTTCATAAGTATACAAGAATTGAGATCACACCATGCACACTTTCAGACCACAATGCTATGAAAATTGAAATCAGCCACAGGAAAAAGTCTGGAAAACCTCCAAAAGCATGGAGGTTAAAGAACAACCTACTAAAGAATGAGTGGATCAACCAGGCAATTAGAGAAGAAATTAAAAAATATATGGAAACAAACGAAAATGAAAATACAACAATCCAAACGCTTTGGGATGCAGCGAAGGCAGTCCTGAGAGGAAAAAACGTTGCAATCCAGGCCTATCTCAAGAAGCAAGAAAAATCCCAAATACAAAATCTAACAGCACACCTAAAGGAAATAGAAACAGCAAAGACACCCCAAACCCAGCAGCAGAAGAGAATAAAGAGCAGAGCAGAAATAATACAGAATCTAAAAAAAAAAAAAAAAAAAAAAAAAACCAAACAAACAAACAAAAAAAAAACTGTAGAGCAGATCAATGAAACCAAGAGTTGGTTTTTTGAAAAAAAAAAAAAAAAATGATAAACCTCTATCCAGGCTTCTCAAAAAAAGGGAGATGACCCAAATAGATAATATCATGAATGAAAATTGAATTATAAAACCAATCCCTCAGAAATACAAGTAATTATCAGGGAATACCATGAAAAAACTATATGCCAACAAACTGGACAACCTGGAAGAAATGGAAAAATTCCTAAGCACCCACACACTTCCAAAACTCAAACAGGAAGGAATAGAAAATTTGAACAGACCCATAACAAGTGAAGAAATTGAATCAGTTATCAAAAATCTCCCAACAAATAAGAGTCCAGGACCAGATGGCTTCCCTGGGGAATTCTACCAGACATTTAAAGCAGAGTTAATACCTATCCTTCTCAAGCTGTTCCAAAAGATAGAAAGGGAAGGAAAACTTCCAGACTCATTCTATGAAGCCAGCAGTATTTTGATTCCTAAACCAGACAGAGACCTAAGAAAAAAAGAAAACTACAGGGCAATATATCTGATGAATGTGGATGCAAAAATTCTCAATAAGATACTAGCAAATTGAATTCAACAGCATATAAAAAAAGAATTATCCACTATGATCAAGTGGGATTCATTCCTGGGCTGCAGGGCTGGTTCAACATTCGCAAATCAACGTGATACATCACATTAATAAAAGAAAAGATAAGAACCATATGATCCTGTCAATCGATACAGAAAAAGCATTTGACAAAATTCAGCAACTTTCTTAATAAAAACCCTCGAGAAAGTCAGGATAAAAGGAACATACTTAAACATCATAAAAGCCATTTATGAAAAGCCCACAGCTAATGTCATCCTCAATGGGGAAAAATTGAGAGCTTTCCTCCTGAGATCAGGAACACAACAGGGATGTCCACTCTCACTGCTGTTGTTTAACATAGTGTTGGAAGGGCTAGCATCAGCAATCAGACAACAAAAGGAAATCAAAGGCATCAAAATTGGCAAAGATGAAGTCAAGCTTTTTTTTGTAGATGACATGATATTATACATGGAAAACCCGATAGACTCCACCAGAAGTCTGCTAGAACTGATACATGAATTCAGCAAAGTCACAGGATACAAAAGTAGTGTACAGAAATCAGTTGCATTCTTATACACTAATAATGAAGCAACAGAAAGACAAATAAAGAAACTGATCCCATTCACCATTGCACCAAGAATCATAAAATACCTAGGAATAAAGCTAACCAAAGATGGAAAATATCTGTATGCTGAAAACTATAGAAAATTTATGAAGGAAATTGAAGATAGAAAAAAATGGAAAAACATTCCGTGCTCATGGGTTGGAAGAATACATATTGTTAAAATGTCAATACTACCCAAAGGAATCTACACATTCAATGCAATCCCAATTAAAACTGCACCAGCATTCTTCTTGAAGCTAGAACAAGCAATACTAAAGTTTGTATGGAACCAGAAAAGACCCCGTATAGCCAAGGTAATATTAAAGAAGACCATCAAAGTGGGAGGCATCACAACCCCAGACTTTAGCCTCTACTACAAAGCTGTAATCAAGAGAGCATGGCATTGGCACAAAAACAGACACATAGACCAAAGGAATAGAATAGAGACTCCACAATTGGACCCACAAAAGTATGGCCAACTAATCTTTGACAAAGCAGGAAAGAATATCCAATGGAAGAAAGACAGTCTCTTTAACAAATGGTGCTGGGAGATCTGGACTGCAACATGAAGAATGAAACTAGACCATTTTCTTATACTATTCACAAAAACAAACTCAAAATGGATGAAGGACTTGAATATGAGACACGAAACCATCAAAACCCTAGAGGAGAGAGCAGGAAAAAAACCTCTCTGACCACAGCCACAGCAATTTCTTACTTGACACTTCTCCAAAGGCAAGGGAATTAAAAGCAAAAATGAACTATTGGGACCTCATCAAGATAAAAATCTTCTGCACTGCAAAGGAAACAATCAACAAAACTAAAAGGCAACCCACAAAATGAGAAGAGATATTTGTAAATGACCTATCAGGTAAAGGGCTAGTATCCAAAATCTATAACGAGCTCACCAAACTCCACACCAAAAAACAAAGAATCCAGTGAAGAAATGGGCAGAAAACATGAATAGACACTTTTCTAAAGAAGACATCCAGATGGCCACAGGCACATGAAAAGATGCTCAATGTCGCTCATCAGGGAAATACAAATCAAAACCACAATGAGATACCACCTCACACCGGCCCGAGTGGTTAAAATGAACAAATCAGGAGACTATAGGTGCTGGTGAGGATGTGGAGAAATGGGAACCCTCTTGCATTGTTGGTGGGAATACAAACTGGTGTAGCCACTCTGGAAAACAGCGCGGAGGTTCCTCAAAAAATTAAAAATAGACGTACCCTATGACCCAGCAATAGCACTGCTAGGAATTTACCCAAGGGATACAGGGGTGCTGATGCATAGGGGCACTTGTACCCCAGTATTTATAGCCGCACTTTCAACAATAGCCAAATTGTGGAAAGAGCCTAAGTGTACATCAACTGACAAATAGATGAAGATTATGTGGTTTATATATACAATGGATACTACACTTGGCAAGGAGAAAGAATGTAATATGGCCTTTTGTAGCAATGTGGATGGAACTGGAGAGTGTTATGCTAAGTGAAATAAATCAGGCAGAGAAAGACAGATACCATATGGTTTCACTCTTACGTAGATCCTGAGAAACAACAGAAGACTAGGTGGAGAAGGGGGGAGTTAGAGAGGGAAGGAGGCAAACCTTAAGAGACTCTTAAATACGGAGAATAAACTGAGGGTTGATGGGAGGTGGGGGAGAAGACAGTGGGTGATGGGCATTGAGGAGGGCACCTGTTGGGATGAGCACCGGGTGTTGTATGGAAACCAATTTGACAATAAATTTCATATTAAAAAAGTAATTAAATAAAAAAATTTAAAAAAAAAGAAATTTCAACATTAAGCATGTTCCTTTTCTTTGAAGATTTTTATACCACCTTGGTTCTGTATAACCCAAAACCCTCTCTCTGCCATTGAGAGTCAAGTCTGTTCATGAAATATTCAAGTAATGGCCAAAAGAGAATCTAAAGTGGCATAAGCTAGTTTCATACATGGACAGTGACTCCAATCCAGAAACCCACAACACTTATATTAACAGCTCCTACTCTTGACTTATACACTTTGAAAAATAGATTCTAAACTATTTAATACCAAAATGGGAGATCTGAATATACATATTGATGTGTACATGTTTATCTCCCATATTATTTCTAAGTTAGTACTCTATACTACAGAACTGCTCTCCATAGTATTCAAGTTATGCTGTAACACTAAAAAGCTTCATCTGTTTTCCAAAACAGTAGAGTTCATCATCTGAACAAGTGCTACCCCCTTGTGCACCACCTTATTATACATGTCCCGTCTGTTGTTCCAGCCTTTTCCCAAGGATTAGTTTGGTGAAGGCTTCAACCAGCCTCACGCAGGCAGTCTGGAAGGACTTCCCATCCACACAACAGAGCTCCCACGTTTTCAACTCCAGGGAGGAGACATTTCCAAGCATCTGACACACACTCCTGAGCTCCCAGGAGGACAAGAGGGTCAAGGTCTTTGAAGCCACTGTTGACCAGTGAGGATGGAACCTTTAGATAAAGGCTTTTCCTTTTTGTTTCCCAGGTATTTAGAACAACAAAACCCACAATTGGAGAGTCTGCAGGGTGAGAAAGAGGCTCTTAGACCGCATGAAGACAGAGACCTAGAAATTCCCATGGAGTCTGGATTTCCAGCTACGTCCTCACAATGACCTAGAAATGTATGTAAGTGGTCATAGACTTTCTAGGCTGGTCAAGCCCTTGGATGACTGACTCAGCTAATATCAAGTGAGGAAGAACCAACCAGCATGTAATCTAAGAGGTAATAAAATGGTGGATACTTGGAGCCACCATCCATGCACACCTTACCCAGCATCCCCTACCATTCATCTATGCAAACAACAAAATACTGCTCTCCATTAAAGACGGACATCTGATCAGCCCTGCCCACACCAGGGTCTTTTCATCACATTGGACAGCCAGGTAGATAGTTTTGAAGTGCATTTCATAAGATGCCTCAGGAGATGCTACAAAATCTGACAAGAGGCACTCCTAGCAGCATCCAATAATACATTCTCCACAAAACAAACAAAAACACACCATCTTTGTGTGGTGTCCCCTTCCTTCTGAGTTTCAGCTTTACTCCTGTTCCATAAGAGGACGTCCCAGATGAACTATCTGCATGGAAATCTTTGTCTCAGTTTCTGCACTCAGAACACAAACTAAGAAATCTTTTGTGAGGAAACCAAATGTTGAAGAAAGACCTAATGATATTCACCATACTGTATTTGTCTAGGCAGCAGTATAAAGGCTTTAGGATGGCTTTCAAACACTGGGATAAACCCAGGATTTTCTTGTTTCTATTATGCAAGGAATTCAATTAGATGGTTTTTACTATTTAACATTTGTATTTTGCAACAGATATTCTGTAGTAATTGCTAATGTTTTATTTGGACTCAACTTTCTAGAAAATTCCATCTGTGACATTATATAGAAGGTTAAGAGAATATAATCCCAAGATCCATTTACCCCTTTTATTTTCTAACTGAAACCCCTGCAGAGGTTTGGAGAGATGGTGTGCCTAACAGGACTGTATTTTTGTCTTCCATCCAGCTAAGTGGGGGCTGTGTGGCTGATTTCTGGCCAATGAAGTCGAAGAGTACAGGATTTCCCGGAATTATCTTTAAAGGAAGAGAATACAGGCTTCTCAGACTTCCTTGCCTTTCCTCCTGATGCTCGCCGGGAAAATGGGTGCAGTGACTGGATATCCAGCAGGAATTTCAACCATGAGGGGACTTTGAAAAAGGAAGCTGAGTGTAGGAAATGAAGAAACAGATATTTGAAGAACCCATAGAATTGCCATGACAGATCTGAACTACCCTCAGATTTCTGTTACATAAGAAATAAACCCCAAATCATTTTAAAAAGCTTATCAGTCACAAACCACTAAAAAATAATTCTAATTTACAAACTTCCACATATAGAAATTCCAGGCAAGTGGTTCATTAAGGCAGTGATTCTCACTAAGGGGGACATTGTCCCAGCAAACATGTGGAAGGTCTGGAGACATTTTTGGTTGTCACAACTTGAGTGTTGCCACAGGCATCCAGTAGGTAAAGGCTAGAGATGATGTTAATCATCCTTTAATGCACAGAAGAGTCCTTACTGAGAATTATCTGGCCTAAAATGTCCATAGTGTCAGAATTGAGAAATTCTGCATTAGGTCAATTTACCTCCAGTTCCTTCTTCCAACTCAAACCAATTAGTCTATACAAGTTATCCAAATAATCTTAGAATAAATTCAACTGTTTAGCCTATTTGGGGTTATGTTTTTCTCTTCACGTGTAGTTTTTAAGTTTTCCAAGGCCATTAAGAACATGCCCTTTTTTTTAAATTTTATTTTTAGAGACGGAGACAGTGTGAGTGAGGGACGAGCAGAAAGAGGGAGACAGAAACCTAAGCACCCCCCCGCCCTTTTTTTTTTTTTTTTTTTTTTTTTAACTTTAGAGACATGAAAGTAATCAAGTGGGAGTTTGAGTTTAGGCAACCGAATGAAGTACCAGATATAACCCAACTCCACTCGCTTCATTGTTTTCTTTCTATAGCTGAAGAGAAAGCTGTACGAGGTAATAGCACATGTATGGAGTTATTCTCCCAGAAGTTCATGAGGACAAGAATATTTTCTGTTCACTTTCTTAAGAAGTATTTTCATCATAGACTATTTAGAATTTATTAACGAAAGGAAAATTACCAACATTCATAATCCCAATAGACCCAAATAATCGAATTGCCTGCAGATTATGCCTCTAGAGCTTTTCTATGCATATGTTAGCACATAAATGAGATTATGCTCTACCTACTTTTTATAACAGCCCTCCCCCAACACTCAGATTCTAACTTTATCAATGGTTATCCACCTCTTTCAAAAGCCCAGTGACCACCCCCCTTTCAAAAGGGAAAAGGGGCTGGACACACTTCTAAATGCTAGTTATACACAGATTCACTCTGTTTTGAGGTGGTCTCCTTAAACCATGGGAAGTTTTCCTTACATATAAGCAAGCAACGCCGTTATTTCCATCCAGTTTGTAGCATCTTCTATTGCCTTGTGGCACAATCCATCCATTTACCTCCCTCAAACATAAAAGCATATGCACACAGAATCTTCATGGAAAAATATTTCAGGTTTTGTATTTATTTCCTAGTGAAGCCTAGGAGAAGATACTTTATAATATAGGAGCAAAGCCTCAAATAGAAAAAGAACCTTCCAGTGTACTAATTTAACAGTCTTCAATTTACTCTTTAAAAGAGGTGGTTTAGGATGGGAGCTGCCTCACCTTGAGAAACATTGGAGGTTGGGCACACAATTTGTACTTACCACCCTGAGACACTTCTTAAAGGACAAAAAAATCACAAGGTAGAAGATTTATAGTTTTGTGAATTAACATCATGTTCCCAAATATTTTGCATGAGCTCATTAGGGGATGATCACCACAGTAAAAGAACTTCCGCCAGTTTGCTGGGCCACAATGCCCAAGGTTTGCTTTTTCCAGACTGCACAAATGAACTATGCTTTCAATGTTAGTCGATTCTGATTCTATGGGAGCTATTCATACTCTGCAAGTGTAGATAACTGTAGAAAATTATCATTTGTCAACATGAAAATAGATCCTGTTTGGAAGCACCTTTCCCTCCCCACACCCCCAAGGAAAAGATGGTTTGGATGCTTGGGCAGAAGAGAATTCAGCAAGCTTGCATTTCTCAAATCCTGTACATTCCAAACAAAGGCCTATTGTCAGGACTGGACCCCCTCTTTCCAAGGAGAAAGCCTCCAAGCCCTCACAGTATTCTTCCTGGTAGGGTTTTATAGGTTTTTAGGCTTTGGGCTTCTCTGGACCATTCTGGCCAGTTAAGCTCACTCTAACAATGTGACCTATGGGGAAAGCCTTTTATTGCTCTGTGGATGGGCTGCTGTCATAATCCATAACCATAAGGATAGCTTTTGAGTCCTGTGAGTCTTCTAATTACAGAGCCTGATTAGAAGTCTTGGAGACCCCAACACACCTGTTTGCATTCTTTTCCATATCCCAGATCTATCTATGTGTCTGTTCTTTGGGCTTTCTTTTGAACCAGTTATAACATTGTCGTGATTCCCTTGTTAGGGAGTTAAATTTTTAACATGTGTTCATTTTAAGTCTGAAAGTCAGGATCTTAACTTTTCAAGAAAATTCTTGGGGCTCCTGGGTGGCTCAGTCAAGCATCTGACTCTCGATTTCAGCTCAGGATCTCACAGTCATAAGATGGACCCCCTGCATCGGCTCCCTGCTGAGTGTGGAGACTGCTTAAGATTTTCTCTCCTTCTTCTCCCTCTGCCCCTCACCCACACTCAAAAATAAATTTAAAAAAATTCTGAGGAACACCAAAGTTTCTTTAAATATTGAGAGCCTCTCCTAGAGTAAAAGCAAACCAATATCCCTCTACCTTACAACTTTGCTACTGGGTTAGTAGCTTAGGTTTGAGATTAAAATCTTCTCTATACCATGCAAAAGCTTGTTAGCAAGTGGAAATAAAGGAGAATGCTACTATGTGTTCAATAGCTAAGTTCTCCCTATTAGCAGGCTCGAAAGGCTCTCAGGAGGCAGATGCAAGGAAACTCTGATGGCAGACCCAGTCCATCTTCTCTAGGCCCACATGGCAGGGATCTAGTTCCCAGGACCCAAATTGCTGCACTGATGTTCTTTCACTGTCAGGTTTGCTAAATTCTTACACCTCATTCATGCAATTGCCATCAAGGATATATACAAATTTCCTAACCAACTGCCTATATTTAACACCTTAATTTCACTGATGGAAAACTATTTCCAACCCTCCTTAAGCTAATAAGCCTCTCTTGTGTAAATTTCCATAGAAGAGTGCTAAGTTACCACCTCTGAAGGTGTGGATATATGACTGGGGTGCCTCATAGGATATGCTGGTTAACCACCTCTGAATTGTGGATTCCTGAGTAAGGTACTATAAACACCAACTTATCCTAAAGTGTAAGTTAGAATTAACTTGAATATACAAACATATCACACTGTTAATACCCAAAGAGTCTTAAATTCTACACAGACAATAGCAGTGTTAGGAACAACACAAACTCAGAGCAATCATGGTCTTTCTTTCTGGTATGCTTGGTCTTCCTTATTTCTTAATCACTAATCAAAACTTTTGAACATCTATGTATGAATAGTATTAAGTTATGGAGTTAAAGATGATTTGGTCTCCTCAAACAAAGCAGGGGGAAAATACTTTTGCCAAATGTCTGATGATGTAGTGACTTTATAAATATTTTTAATTTTCAAAATAACCTTGGAAGTTTCACATTATCATGTAAGAGATAAAACAAATTCAGAAAGGTAACAGATCTTGCCACACAAGGTGATGAAACCCAAACTAATCACAATGAATGGGTCTTAACCCAGGTTCTTTCCCTTGGGCATAGCCAGTCTACCTTCCCCCTGCCCCCACCCCCCCACCGAATAAATTAGACTAACAAATACAAAAACATCAGTTCCTAAGCATCTTTGTAATGAAATAAAATTAACATTCAATAAGTGACTTTGTAGGAAGCCACTGTTAAGTACCCTACATGCCTTATCTCATTTTCTCAAATATTCTAAAAGCTTTGACAGATAATATACAATCTTAGGAAAGGGAACTGCTCCTTTCACTTTCACATACTTTCTAACTAGCTGATAAAGTTAGTAACAAAAAAAAAAATCCTTAGATAGGAGGGTGGGAAGGGGAAGAGGAGATTATTGCACTCAGGACTGATCTAAATGAAATTCATAAAGAAGGTTAGGCTTAGACATTAAGTATTGAAGATCTGTATATATGAAGTAGTATGAAAACTCAAAGAAACTCCAATGTTATTCAGAAAACGGTGAACTCATTAGCATGAATAGAGCTAGGATTTTTTAAAGGCAAAATAGATTTTCCATATATATAGAAAATACTTCTTCAACAAATAATCATTGGGCATCCATTGTTCTAAGTACTACAGATACAGCAGGGAATAAAATGCACAAAAATACCAGCCCTTCAATGTGCTTATGAAATACCAGTGCAAATAAGTGAGGAATGAATGGACTATTCAATAAATGTGCTGTGGAGAATTGGCTGCCAAGATGAAGCAGATATTAAATCCCTATCTCACACAGCACATTAAATTCATTTTAGGCAGATTAAGAATCTACATGATAAAATAAAACATGAAAGTTTAGAACAACTTAACATTTTCATATGGTACAGATTCACAGAAATCAACATAAAAATATTAACAAGAATTTATGAAAACGGAGCTTTTGTATGATAAAAAATGAAGACACTACATTGTGTGTGTGTGTGTGTGTGTATGTATGTATATATCAGGAGGATCTCAGGAATTGTAGTCCTCGGAAAAATTCACAGAAGCTATCAAGAATTCATTACTGGAGCTTCTTTAGGGTTATGTAACCCCCAAGAATAACAGATTTAAAGGGCCTTTTTCATTAAAGACATTTATAGATCTTAGGATCCCACTATTTCAAACAGCTTTGTTAGATGGAAACAGGTCACTATGGATCTTGATCCCCAAATAATTTCCTTTTAAATGTGCTTGACCTGTATAGGGGTTGTAGGTTTCTGTGTGTAGATAGGAAGTTTGGTAATATGATCAGTAAAAACAACATCCTTCAAGTTGATGGGTGGGACATGGTAACTAAAAATGGGGCTCAACAGGATTTAGTGGGAAAAGAGCTTTTGGTTCTCCACTGCTCCTAATCTCCTGCCCAAACAAAATCTCTGGGATAAAGTGATCTCCATTTACCAGTAAGAGCTCTTTCTTCATTAGTGGATGGTAAACCCCAACTCAATACAGGGTATCTTTTTTAAGCACATACACATCTTTTAAGTCTGGGAAGATAGAATTAGGCAGGTGAATCCTAGTATTAATGTGTAGTCCATACAAATTTTGTAATTTATAGACTTCTAAAGTTTAAGAGGCTTTATCCTATAAATATTAGTTGTTATTCCAATTTAAAATTCATAGTGGAAGTTAGAGTTCGAATTTTAAGATAATAAAGTTCAACCTTATTTTTAGAACAAAGAGAATTTGTGGCGCCTGGGTGGCTCAGTCGGTTAAGCATCCGACTTCAGCTCAGGCCATGGTCTCAGGTTCATGGGTTCGAGCCCTGCATGGAGCTCTGTGCTGACAGCTCAGAGTCTGGAGCCTGCTTCAGATTCTGGTCTCCCTCTCTCTGCCCCTCCTCAGCTTGTGCTCACTCTTTCAAAAATAAACATTAAAAATTTTTAGAAGAATTTTAGATTCACCATACTATAAATTGAATCTACCACATGCATACAAGTTATGTTCTAGTTTTTCAAAAACTCTTAGGTCACTTTAGATTTACAAGAAGTTACACAGTACAGAGAACACCCATGAGACCACATCCAATTTCGCCTTATTGTTAACCCCTTACATTGATCTGGCACATTTGTCAAAACAAGTCAACCAAGAATTGACACATTAACTAAAGTCCATAATTTATTCATGTTTCACTAGTTTATACCTAACATCCTTTTTATGTTCCAGGATCCCATCCAGGGATTACATTTAGTTATCGTGGCTCCTTAAGCACTTTTAGACTGTAATGGTTTCCCAGGTAAAACACTTTATTGACCTTAACAGTTTGAACGGTTACCCATTAGGTATTTTGTTGAACGTCCCTCAATTGGGATTTATCTGATGTTTTTCTCATGATTTGACCAGGAGTAGGAGTTTCAGGGAAGGTCACAGAGGTAAAGGGCTGTTCTCTTCATAGACATAAAAATGACATCACTGTTGATGTTAACCTTCATCACCTGGCTGAGGTAGCATTTATCAGGTTTCTCCACTGCAAAATCACTGTCTCTGTAGAGGTCTCCCCTGCTGCCCCCTTCTCCAAATAGTACGTTTTGGAAGAAGTCACTATGTGCAGCCCCCACTTAAGAATTTGGGAGTTATGCTCTATACATCCTTGATAAGGAAATATCTACAAAAGTCATGTGGAATTTTTCTGCATGCATTGGTCTATTCTCCTTGTTTATGTATGAATTTGATCATTTATATTATTCCCCTTTGGTCATTGGCCAGTTAGATCTTGTGCCCCTTTGACAGCGATTGGCTTGAGTGTGCACATGCACACATGTATGTATTTTAATAAGCATATCCTTACTTTCTGGCTTAAAGTCTCCAGTCTTCTTTGTCTTAGGGCATGGCCAGCCATTACTCCAGGAACCCATGGTTCCTTTTATTGGAGAATGGCCTTATAAAGCAAGATCTGGGCATCTGAATATGCTTGTCACCACCAGAGCATAAATTATTTAAGCACTTGGAAATGTCCATTTCTTAATTCAAACAACTACTTTATAGAGCAGTACTTATGATTGTATTAAGTATGTTTATAGATGCATTTCAAAATGTTTGAAAGACCTTAGTTTAGGCGTAAATATTAAATGTTACTCAAACACTCCTTAAAAGTGATTAAGATTTAGTAGACATAGGTTGATGAAGTTTCTACACTAACTTTAAAAAGACCAAGAAAGGAACTCCATTTAACTTTGTTTTATAAAGTTCTCAGTTGCTAAAAACCCCAAAATAGTCTTGTTTATATAATAAAAACAGAACCCTCCAAAGCACCCCAGAATACAATGCACATGACAGTCCCTTTCTCAAGTATCTCTAAAATTGCTAGATGTCAACTTAAAAAAAGACAAACATTCTGATAGAGGAATAGAGCAATGCGTACGTACAGGTATTTCACAGACGGAGAACACAGGATGTCCAAAAAAACATATGAAAAGATGCTTACCTTCACTAGGATGAGCTTCTTATAGACGCTTTTGAAAGTTACTATGAACTTAGTGGCTGAAAAATAACACAAATTTCCTACCTTATAGGAAGTCTGACGGGATCCCACTGGGCCATGATCAAGGTGGCAGCCAGATACATTCCTTTCTGGAGGCTGTCCTTACCTTTTCCAACTTTCAGAGGTCCCCTTCCTCCACCTTCAAAGCCAGCAACGTCCACGCAAGGCCTCCTCGTGCTACCATCCCCTTAGCTCTCTTCTGCGGTTTGGTCCACCTTTAAGTACACATGTGATTAAATTAGGTCCACCTGGATAATCCTGGCTAATCTCTTTACTCAGTGTTAGCTGATAACAATGGTAATTGCACCTGCAGGCCTCCATAATTTAATATATTCACGGGTTTTGGTGTTGAGGTCGTGGACATCTGGGGCGGGGGGGTCCATAGTCTGCTTACCACAATTAGTATCATGGGAATTCAGTTAAAACAAGGCTCACCTGCTCTCCTAAACTGCCAAAGGGAGTGTAAAGTAATCCAACCACTTTGACTTTTGTCTTTTAACTTGAAGATACAATCGCATCTATAAAGAAACTCAAGCAAGTGGCTCAAGATGTCTATTATATTCATTACTTTGAGTAGCAGAAAAATTTAAAACAAGCTAATTTTCTAACAGGAGGAGATGGGTAATTTGTGGTGTAATCATATACCAATATATAACAATTAAAATGCATTAAGCAGATCTACATGTACATATCAACATGGATATGTCATAATCATAAAATAAACATGTAGAAGATTACATGATTTATGTTAATTGTTTAAACACACACATATGTATAGATTACTAAATAAGTGGAGCCTTTTAAGGAAAATACAAAATTAAAAGCAAAAGCTGATAATGTAGGTACATAAATGAATATTTATTTACAATAAAAAAGAAATCACAGGGGCGCCTGGGTGGCTCAGTCCATTAAGCATCCAACTTTGGCTCAGGTCATGATCTCATGGTTCATGGGTTTGAGCCCCGCATTGGGCTCTGTGCAGACAGCTCAGAGCCTGGGGCCTGCTTCAGGTTCTGTGTCTCCCTCTCTCTCTGCCCCTCCCCTGCCCACACTCTGTCTCTCTCTATCTCAAAAAAAAAAAAAAAAATTAATTAAAAATAATAAATAAATAAATAAATAAATAAGAAAAAGATCACAACAAAATACTAGTTACTTTTTTCTGAGCTCCCCATAAGCACTTTATCAGAAATGCTTCCTGACTGCAACCTGGCTTTCCCCTCTCCTAGATCCCTCTCCAGTTCATTCAGAGAGCCAAGTTCGGGGGAAGGGGGAGTCTGGAGCTTTGTCTCATTTGCTTCAAGAAAAATCCACCTCTGCCCTCACATGTGATGTAAAAGTGTATAGACACATGAATGCCTATTTTAGCTGTAACATTTTCTTTGTCTAAAATAAAAGACTTATTTTCATTTAATCATGAATGAATAAATAAATAACTATTCAAACAACTGACTCCTACTTTTCCCTCAGGACAGACCTGGCATCTGAAACTCCACAGTTTCACCACCTATCCACTATCTTCCGAGTCGAGCTCTCCCTTTTGACGGTTCTCTTTTCTGATACTACTATCTCCTGAACACCTTCATCATTATCCTAACTCCCCAACTGTTCTCCCTACTCCCATCCTCCCTCCCACCTTCTATTCTGGACAGAGCAGCCCGATGTTCTTTGAGAATATAGATCATGTTGTATCACTTCTGCCTGCAAAGCCCTTCCATGACTTCGTATTTCACCTAGAAGAGACCAAAGTGTGGTGTGGCCTTGTTGATGCTCCAGGTGTTTGCCCTTCAAGCATTTGGTACTTGAAGCCTTCTCCTAGACAGCTGTGTGGGTCATTCCTTCGCTTACATGGGCCTTGCCTAAAATTGTTATTTATGACAGAAGCATCTCCAGACCATGGGCACCTAGGTGACTCAGTCGGTTAAGTGTCCGACTTTGGCTCAGTTCATGATCTCATAGCCCACATGGAGCTCTGTGCTGACAGCTCAGAGCCTGGAGCCTGCTTCGGATTCTGGGTCTCCCTCTCTCTCTGGCCCTCCTCCCCTCATGCTCTGTCTCTCCCTGTCTCTCAAAAATGAATAAACATTAAAAATTTAAAAAAAGAAGCATCTCTAGACCAAACCACTTCATTCACAACAGTTCTGCACTAGCCCCATATTTCAGTCCCGTCCTGTTTTGTTTTCTTACCAGTTATCACCACCTAACGCTCATTTAGCTATTGATTGTATTTCTTTACCACAGAATATAAGCTACAGAGGGGCAGGGACTCCTCATTCATTGATGTAGCCAGTGCACATAAAGAGTGCTCTGTAAATATTGTGCGTGGTCCGAATGAATGAATAATCCAAGTTAGAGTAAGTAAGTATTTTAAGATTGTGAAAGGAGGAGGTTTTTGAGGAAAGAGAGCACTTCCAGATATGCAAGCAAAGTTCAAAGGGAAAAGAGATGTGCAGTGATTTACCTGTAAGGGAGGGATGAAGACAACAGGTCACTAATCAGGCAGCAGGAGACATACTGGGAGGACGAGGGGACAAGGAAACAATGGCAGCTTGTTTTCTCAGGGGCATCAAGTTTATATGAAGAAGCAAGTCTTAAAATGTTTTTTTCAAAATGTTCCAGTTCAAGATGGTACTGTAGGAGGATCCTGAACTCACCTCCTCCCAGGTGAGGAGAGTAGAAATCGACTGGGCAATGTCTCAAATGCCAAGTTACTAAGTGCATATTTATTCATTTGTTAAGGATCAATTTTGAAGATGTTTTAAAAAGACAGTTATGCAATCAGAGACATACCTTAGAAGAATTAATGCACAGCTGTGTAATAGATGAATTAAAAAGTGAAGCTATGAGAATCAAAAAGTGAGTTAGCGGGGAGCCTGGATGGCTCAGTCAGTTTAGCGTCAGACTTTGGCTCCGGCCATGATCTCACAGTTTAGTTCGTGAGTTAGAGCCCTGCACGGGCTCTCTGCTGTTAGTGCAGAGCCCTCTTCGGATCCTCTGCCCCCCCAACCGCCCGCCCTTCCCCTGTTCACACTCTCTCCCTCTCTCTCTCTCTCTCTCTCTCTCTCAAAAATGAATAAACATTTAAAAAAAGTCATAAGCGTTTGAATTATCTGTAGTTACGAAGAGACTCAGCAGATGCAGAGTATACATAATTAGTCATGTTAACCCTGGCTACAGGTTAAAACTCCCTTGGAAACTTTTTAACAACCCCAAGCCTGGACCATACCCTAGTTCAATTAAAGTAGAACATCTTGTATAAGACCCATATATTAAGATTTTTTGAAGCTCATCATTTGGTTCTAATATGCAGCCAGGATTGGGAATCACAACTAACAATCAGGAATTAATCTCATCAGTGAACAGTAATTCTTGAAGTGCTGGTCTTCTCAACATTAACTGGAGATTTGTTAGAAATGCAAACAGATTTCTAATTTGTTAGAATCAGAACCCACCCAGGCTACTGAAGCAGAAAATCGAGGGGTGGAGCCCAGCAGTCTATTTCTTAACAAGCCCCCCAAGTGGTTCTGATGTACCCTTGGTGTTTGAGAACCACTGGCCTAGGGTTGCCAGATGTAGCAAATAAAATTACAGTATGTCTCATGGGGCATACTTGTGCTAAAATATCATCTATTGCTTATCTGACATTCAAATTTAGTTAGCCGTCTTGTATTTTATCTGCCAATCCTAAACTACAAAACTTGCACGGCATTACCATACATATATTTTTTTAAGCATAAATGCTTGAGGAAAAAATGGCATCATCAACCAATTACAGGCTGAGCATTAATAGAAAGACCTGACTTTGTTGAGAAGATTGTGGATATGGTTATAAACTACCTGGGATTAAGTTGTCTGGGGAAATACAGGTGAAGGAGTCATATAGGCTATATTGGAAATAGGCAGATAGAGATATTTGTATTAAAAATATAATTAAGGAACTAATTATCAGAGGACAAGATACCAAAACCTTGAAGTTTAAGGAAACATCTATTTTAATAAGAGAAGAGAAATTAGGAAGCCAATGAAATGAAGAAATCATGCTATTTTTAATGTATTTACCACCAATTTCTTTGGATGATCATTTTACTGTAGAATATTAATTAAACAATATAGGCAAAGGGTGCTAGTAAGCTCTTTGAAGGCAGGGACCACAGACTTCATACTGAGAAAAAAAACCATACGTGCTAGCATGTTAATATACACACAGGGGTTAATCAATTAACTTTCAATTAACCTCTTTCAAGTGAATGATTGACTGGATTAATAATTTAGAACGAAATGAGAAAGAAAGTTGTCTGTGTCATTGAGCTACAGTCAAATGAAAATGGCCTATCCCAGAAGCACGCAATGACTGTTAGGTTCAAAGATGGAACTAACACAGCAGCGAGTAGTTTTGTTTCATTGTCTAAAAACATAGTGAGGAGAGGGGAAGGTTAACAGTGTGCTTACTGTTTACTAGGGCATGAAGTAACTAAAATAGCTGAACAAACAATGACACAGGATATTTGAATGGAGACCTAGTCTGAAAGGACATGAGAAAATTATAAAGCCGTCAAGCTGGAAAAACGTTGATATATGAAGAGTACTTAGTGCTTTATTTCCTGAATATCCTTGTGTTTTAATGGAATGTTTCTTTCTATGGTAATCAATGCATGTGGTGGAATGCTTTTTCCTTGAAAATGCAGATGTTGTACTTCCGGCCACTCAGCCTCCACTGGCCTTGTGGTAGGTCATGCTATCGTTAAAAAAGGAACTGGTTGTAAAAATAAGTCTTCATCTCAATGGAAGAATTTATTGCTCCAATAAAACGAAAGGCCCCCAAGGTTTACCGACTCCACTTTACTGAAGAAAGAGAAAGTAAAGCTTGGGGATTTTTCTGCATTATATGACATTGTAGCAAACGTGGGTGGAGGTGGTGAGTAGCTGAAGATATTAAAGGAAGTTCAGCCCAAGGGGAAAAATAGCGGATGGACATTTAGGTTGTTGAAATCAAAATGAACCTCATTTGGGAAGGTGCAAGAGAGAAGTAATCGGAGTCTATTTTACTCTATAGGATCTTAGCTGGACATTTCTACTGCTCTAGTAAATCACTTATTGAAACTGCCTCCTTGGGCAATATGTTAGTTTTCTACTGCTGTTGAAACAAATTACCGCGTGCTTAGTGGCTTAAAACAATACAAATTTATTATTTTGCAGTCCTGAATGTCAGAAGTCCAAAATAGGGGTTTACCGGACTAAAATCAAAGTATTGGCCTGGGTGTGTCCCTTCTGGAAGCTCTAGGGGAGAATCCAGATCCATGCTTTTACTAGTTTTTCTAGAGACTGCCTGAATTCCTTGACTCATGCTCCTTCCTCCATCTCCAAAGTCAGCAATGGCCAGTAGTGTCTTTCTCACATCAAACCGCTGAGCTGCTGAAGTGCCTGCCTCCCTCTTGTATACATAAGACCCTTGTAACTACATCAGGCTAACCTAGATGATGAGATAATCTCCCCACCTCAAGGTCCTAAACTTAAAATCACATCTGCAAAGTCTCTTTTGTCCTGTAAGATAATATGTTTATAGGTTCCTTGGGGTAGAGTATGGACATCTTTAGAGCTATTATTGTGCCTACCACAGAGAGGTAATATCTTTTTGGAATTTTATTTGAATGTGTATGTTCCACAGCAAACAGATTCGTAAGAGGTTGAGCACTGTGAGACTCTCCAGGTATGAGTGAGCATTTTAAAGTGTGTCTGTGTTCTTTCTGCTTTGTGCCTCATCAGCAGTCATAAAGGTGACCATTCGTATTTAGGCAGTGATATTTCTACTTACTCAAAGGGCAAGAGAGAAGCCATTTTAGTCCTTTTATAGATCTCAAGACTATTGAAAAGTCACCAAGACTAAGACCTTATTATGTCCATAAAATATATTTCACATAAAGATGCCCAGGAAGAGGTGTGTGATGGGAAGGGTAACATTTTACCTGGTCTTGTTTTATATTATCCTCACTCTTCCTGAAAAACAGGGGTAGGGGAAGTCTTGGAGAAGCAGACTGCTAAAAGAGAAATAAGAGGAAATCATCCACTTGTTGAAAGGGGATAGGATACTGGTGAAATCATTGAAGCATCATCAAGGTGGAGAGAAGGTCTGAGCACAATAGTGAAACCTGGCAGGGTGCACAGTCTGTGGCAGCATGTGTCCAACAGGAAACAGGGTAATTAAGACTGCAGATGAACGCTTAGTTGGGAAGGAGAAAGTAGGCGGCATGGAAGCAGTGGAGGGGAACCAAGTACAGTTCCATGTCCTCAGCAGTTGTTAAATTAATAGATGGAATAACCAATGATGATGATCTTTTCATCAGTGAAAATGTCCAAGCTCTTGACTTGCAGAGTGTATCCAGGCACTCAGTGAGAATTAGGAGACGTGTTAATAAAAGGAGCACACACAATAGAGAAGATGGGGGTCTGAAGGGGAAAGAAACTCCGAAAGGAGAGCAATATCCATTCTGTTCATATGGGACCCAAGAGAACAGAAGCGGCACAAAAGAAACTCAATTACAACATGAAACACATGTAGTTGTTAATAATATCATAAAAGGAAATTAAAGCAGTCAAATCAATGCTTCAAGAGGCGACTTGATAGTAAAGGCTCAGATCTTCACACACAGGGCTCTGTTTTCAAAGTAAATTCAGTTAAAACACTCATTGTAGATTATGCTGCAGGATCAGAGCGGACTGGGATAGGCAGACCAAAGGGAGAATAAAAAATGTGACATAATAGGAACATTATCAGACATAAAACAAAAACAAAAAAAAAATTTCTTTTGTCTCATTTAAAAGGCCCATGGGCAGCAGGGCAAAGTAAAATAACTGAAAAAATGTTTTTGTTCTCTGTAGAATGGAAAGGACTTGAACGTGCTTTTGTGTGAGAAGCTTTGTTAAACGTAATAATATAAATGTGCTCGGTCTTCAATTCCACAAATGCCGACTGAGGAAGAAATGCATTCATCCCAATTAGAATCTGCAGCAGTAAGGAACCCTAAGGAAACCCTAGAAGATGCACCCAGGGACCTGAGTTCTGGACTGTCTCTGTAATTAACAAACCCTGTTTGGTTTCCATCACAAACTTTTTGGGTTTTTCATTTTATGTGTGTGTGTGTGACATGTGGGATTGTGACATTTTTTTAATTATGAAATGAATTATGCAATAAACTTAATTATGCAATAAAACAAGAATCCAAGTAATACAAAACTCTTTTAAACATTCCTTTTCCATTTTCCCAAATCCCCCTATCCTATCATCCTTCCTCAAAGTAAATGTTCATAAGAATTTAGTGTCTCCTTTCAGATAACTGCATATTTATATGAAATATATATATAAATATTTAGGATGATTTTTAGTGAACTTACGCATATTGTTCTACTTTCATTTTATTGACTAATATGTATTGAATACCTTTTCGTCTCTCTGTCTTAAATCTTCCATAGTATTCCACAAAACCATAATCCATTTAACTATTCCTCTATTGGTAGACATTATTTAGGTTTTTCTAGTATTTTGTTATTATACAAAAAAATTCTTGCTATGAATGTTTCTTTATATTTGACTTTGATATATTTGATATATTTGATATAAAGTCAAAAATGTTTCTTTTTTTTTCCCCCCCTTGGGGTGGGGGGTGGGGATAATGAAACAATTATACTTTTTTTTTTTTTTTATAAGTGTGTTTACATTCAGGGCTTGCTACCTGTACACTTGTCTTTACTGAGCATTTTTCTGAGAGTCGCCTGATTTCCTTGGGTGGGAATGGATGGAAGTATCGTAACTTCTCCACTCATGTTCACGAAAATATTTTCCTTTCATGGCTTCTCATTTAGCATCGGGGTCTTGGGAAACAAAATCGGGTCGCCACATGAGAAATGGACAGATAATCCTGCCTGCTTGTCTATCTACCCGTGTGGACATGAGATGCCCGGGGTCCCCAGACTTGCACACACAGGTAAGCTATGCAACTTTAGGCACTGCGTCCAGACGGATGTGATCCCAGCTGAGTGCCAACCTTTTATTGATGACAAAGAAGCCACATGGGGGGATATAACACATATAACACATTTATTTTTTTCTTCACCAGGCAAATTCCTAGAAGTAGAGTTGTTGAGGTGCCAGGGTGGCTCAGTCAGTTAAGTGTCCCATTTCAGCTCAGGTCATGATCTCGCAGTTCGTGAGTTCGAACCCCACATTGGGCTCCGTGCTGACAGCTCAGAACCTGGAGCCTGCTTCAGATTCTGTTTCTCCCTCTCTCTGCCCCTACCCTGCTCTGTCTCTCTCCATCTCTGTCTCTAAAAAACAAATAAACACTAAAAAACATTTTTTTTAGAAGTAGTTGTTATGTCAAAGGGTATGTGCATTTTCTTCTCCATAAAAAACAAGTTTGTCAAATCATTTTCCAAAATAACAGTAGCTGTTTATATTTTTGCCAAAAGAGAATGTGCATGACTGTCCATCCAAGTCCTTATGAACACTGAATATCATCAATGATTTAAAATTTTCAAGCATATTACTAAAGACAGCAAGGTGTTTATAAATTTTCTTACAATAAACAACATAAGAAAATATTCAAATATAATGGGTAAAAAATGGTTTATCATTAGAGTTTTAATTCGTAATTATACATAATTATTAATGAGGTTTGATATCTTTTCAAATGTTCGTTGACAATTTGCATTATTTTCTGAAAATTGCTTTATCTTTTACTAATTTTCCTACTAAATTATTATTATTATTATTATTATTATTATTTATTTTTATTAATTGGGAGTGTTTTAGTCAGCGTGGGCTCTTATAACAAAATGCCATAGCCTGGGTAGCTTATAAACAACAGAACTATTTCTCACAGTTCCAGAGGCTGGAAGTTCAAGATCAGGGTGACAGTGTGGTCAGGCAAGGGCTCTCTTCTGGTCACAGATTTCTCATTGTATCCTTCCATTTTTCATGATGGAAGACACAAGGTAGCTCTCTGGGGCCTCTTTTATAACAGCACTAATTCCATTAATGAGGGCTCCACCCTTATGACATGATCACCTCCCAGAGACCCCACCTCCTAATACCATCACCTCCAGTATTGTTTTCAACACATTGGGGTGCCTAGGTGGCTCAGTCAGTTAAGCATCTGACTTCAGCTCAAGTCAGGATCTTGAGGCTCATGGGTTTGAGCCCGCGTCTGGCTCTGTGCTGACAGCTCAAAGCCTGGAACCTGCTTTGGATTCCGTTTCCCTCTCTCTCTGCTCCTCCCTCATTTTTCCTCTCTCTTTCTCAAAAATAAATAAACATTTAAAAAAATTTATAAAAAAAAGTTTTCAACACATCAGTTTTGGGGGGGGACACATTTACACCACAGTGGGGAGGAATCTCAGTATAATCTTTGTGTGATGTTTTCTATAATTATTTTATTCATCCTGTCACATCTTAAAGATATTTCCTTCCATGTTTAGCCTGCTTGCTATGTGTTTTTAATTAGTGGTGCCTGTTGCATTTCATCAAATATTTTCCAAGAATCTATCAATCAATTATGAGTTTTTTCATTTCATCTGTTACAATCATACCCGTTCTTCTCTCCTGAGATAAACCTACCTATTCCAGTTATTATTGCTAAACAACAAGCCATGCCAAATATAGTGGCAAAAAACAGCAAGCATTTTATTGTACTCACAAATTCTGTGGTCTGGGCAGGACGTGAATGGGCAATTCCTTTGCTGCTTGTGGCATTAGCTGAGTGGTCCTCAACTGGCAGGTGGGCTGGTCAGGAGGTTCCAAAATGGTTTCACTCCACATCCGATGTCTAGAGGAATGACAGGAAGCCTGATCTTACTTAGGACTGGCTACTGACTGGTGTCCCTACATGTGGTCTCTCCAGCAGGATAGTCTCAGCGTTGTTGGAATTTCTTACATGGCAACTGGCTTCCACCAGAGCAAATATCCCAAGAGAAATGTGCTTGCCTTTTTATGACTTATCCCTGAAAGTCATTGAGCTTCACGTTCACCATACTGTATTGATCAAAACAGTCACAGGCTCCTCTCGCCCTTTTACCTTTTGATTCAATAAAGCCCAACCCCTAGATGGAAGAAGGATCAAAGAAAATGCAGACATTTTTTAACTATCATACTACCTGATCATGATATAATTTTACTCTGTTCTTAGATTCATTTTTCTTATACACCATAAAATATTTTTTGTGTCAGCGCTGGTTTGTAAAAATAACACTTCAGCTGCTTCTGTTGTGGCCTTATGACCATAAGACTCGCAACAGTTCAAAATGATCCAAGGTCATAAAGCCCTGGCTTCCATGGCAGCTGCTTTTTCTTCTCCAGAAGCAAGGATTGTGTTTTGACCTGTCTTCATAACTCCTACCTGGGTGGAAACCGCAACATCTCTAGCACTCAGTTCCAATCTGGCCATATGCACAGAAGCTCAGAGTACCCCAATAGCTGCCAGATGAAGCCACAAGAATGGCGTACTGAGAAGCCCATGGAGAGGATTTTACCTAATGAGAGACAGGAGCTTGGAAAGACTGGGAATATATATTAGTCACCCTTGCTCCTGATGAAGGACTTCTTCCATACACAGAAGTTTTATCTGGCCAGTCTATGGACATTCAGTGCAAACAATCACCAGTATTGCTTTTTTTTTTTTTGTCAAGTGTGGTAAGCTTCAGTAGCATACCCTCTGAATTTGCTTTCTCTCATTCCTGCTTCCCTTCCCTTTTTTCCTCTACCCTTGTTTCTCTAGCATTATATCCCTCAATAAAGAATTAGCACATAGGTTTGGCTTAGGCTCTTATTGCTGAAGAATTCAAATTGAGACACAGGATTATACTACCACTATAAAAGTACACAGGGAACTTTCCATTTTCCTTTGGCTCTGGAACACTTTGCATAAAATGGAAATAGCTCCTCTACCATTTCAAATTTTTGAAAGAGTGTGGTAATTGGGTCTTCTCAGGTTTTAAACTTCTTCATCTGATTTTTGGCAATGTATATTTTTCTAGAAAATTGTCCTAAGACTTTCTATAGGCAACTTATTACCTGTCAAATACACTCCTTTTGATAAATGTCTGAGAAAAAGAAAAAAAAAAAAAAATGATTAATATTTATCTTGTCTGTATCATGAGTTAGTATATCAGGTGGAAAAAATAACCAATCTGCATTTCAGTTCATTCATCTGTAAAATATGAAATTTAGACTAGAATATTGCTCTTTTTCTCCTGGCTCCAAAATTTTTCTCCTGGCTCCAATTATGATATTAGTTCCATGTTATATGAAAAGTAATGCCACAGATTTGCACACTGTATGCCAACATTTAACCATCTTTGTGGACAGGAGAAAGCTAATTCATTTCTCAAGAAAAAAATTAAAATTGAAGCACATTTAGTGATTATCAGCCAGAGGCGACACTGCATTCCTAAGGAACATATATCAGAATCTTCACCATCAGATTTTGATAATATTCTTGATGTGGCAACACTCTCCTATTAGAATCACTGCCATTGGATGACATTATCATCATTGGAAGTCTCACTGGAAATGTGTTTTGATGAAGAAAAGTGTTCAGAAACATTTATTAATAATAATAATTAGGAGAGAGAGAATAAATATTTAAGTTAATAAATATTTATTGTAAATAAATAAATATTTATCAAGTTAATATTTATCAAATTAATAAAACTATTTATCGTACGGCTCACAATGTTAATTTATTTAATGCAAAAATAACCCCCAATAAAATGGATACTACATGAAATGATCATTCTAAGATCGCTTCCAGTTTTATGATTCTAAAAATATAGATTTCAAGGGGTGCCTGGGTGGTTCAGTCAGGTAAGCATCCAACTCTTGACTTTGGTGCAGGTCATGATTTCCTGGTTCGTGAGTTCGAGCCCCATATCGGGCTCTGTGCTGACAGTGCAGAACTTGCTTGGGATTCTCTCTCTCTCCCTCTCTCTCTGCCCCTCCCCTGCTCACACTCTTTCTCTCAAAAATAAATAAAGATAAACTTTAAAAAATATATAGATTTCAAGACACAGAAGAGCAAGTTTTCAACATCAAACTGGAAATAAATTTATATATATACACATATATATGTATATACATATATATACATTAAAAATGGAAAATAGTTTTAATTACATTTCAAAACTTCCAGCCAAACATACTGCAAATTGTATTTGGAGAAAAAGCTCTAAAAAGTCATCAATAATGGAGGAAAAAAGACCAAAGATGAAAGTTACCAGAAATTTTTTTTAAAATAAAAGCATGTGTAAAAGTGTAAAACTTAAATGCAAAAAAACAAAAAACAATAGAAATTATAATACTACTAACATCAAGATAGATTAAAAATAAAAACATTTAAGGGAGACAAACAAGGAACATCCCACTGTAAAAAGCTTAATGCGGAAAAACAGAAGTATCTGCATAAATCCTTATGCGCAACATAAAAAAAAGAAAGAAGTAAAACTAAACTGTTAGAAAATACAAGGGAAAACTGATAAAACCATAACAGAGAGAGGCCCTTGCTTAATTACCTAAGTCTTTATATGTCAAGTTTTAGAACACAAGTACATTTATATGAATAATATAGCTTCAAACCAAGTTCATTAAACTGAAAACTAAAGATGCAGAGCAAATTTAAAGGAAGTAAAAAAAAAAAAAGACACATTATATAAGAAACATAAAGGGCCAGAGATGAAGTCTGAAGTATAAAGTAGTACAATATTGATTCTAAGTAGATTTTAGAATGCATATTGTTAGGGTTTCTCAGCCTTGGCAGAATTGACATTTTGAGTGAGATAAATCTTTGTTGCAGGGGTCTCTTCAATGCATTGTTGGATTCTTAGAGCCATCCCTGGTCTCTACCAGCTAGATTTTTTTTTAAATGTTTATTTATTTTGAGAGAGAGCAAGTGGAGGAGGGGTAGAGAGAGGCTCAGTTGGTTAAGCATCCGATTTGGTTTTGGCTCAGGTCATGATCTCAGGGTTCCTGAGATCGAGAACCGCCTCAGGCTCTCTGCAGACAGGGCAGAGCCTGCTTGGGATTCTCTCTTTCTGCCCCTGCCCCACAGGCATGCTCTCTCGCTCTCTCTTGCTCTCTCAATAAATAAACATTAAAAAAAAAAATCACATCACTATAGAAGGCAGGAGGGAAAGGGGAAACGGGCAGGGCCAGCCTCTAACCCTTTTATCAGGAAAGCAAAAGGCTTCCAACTGTCACTTCTCCAGCAGATGTTAGGTGAGGTCTCAATGATCACACCAGTGTCACACATCCTTCACTAGATGCATTTGTTGGGAAAGCACCTTTTCTGGGTCTGTTGGGATTATTACTGAGGATGATGATATTATACACAATGCTTAGCTAGCTAAAATGTAGCACAGAGATTTCTGGCCAGCTGCAGTTAAACTTGGGAGGCGCATGGGTCTCCAGGAATGCCTGAGGCCAGCATAACCACCTTGACTGTGGAATGCCCAGGCTGGCCCTCCCAGGTGTTTCTGCAATCCTTGCAGCCTTGTTGTCTATACATTGTATTCAAAGTTTAGCAAAACAATAGGACACAGAGACCCTTGCTACCTAGCTCTGATTTGGTCTCTTGTGATTGTTCACCTTTAAGTCCTGCACCTTTTGCCTGTCTGAAATGTTGTGCACCCTCTGTACACAAGCCAACAGAGATTTGTGATTGGTCTGACACTGCAATAAAGGAGAATGCGAGCGAGGCGAATGGGGTCTTTGAGAACTGACCCCCCCCCCTGCCTTCTCCTCTCTTCCCTGACAAAGTGTGGAGTAATGGTTCATCCATGGGCGCAAGGTTTGCTGGCTATTCCAGGCATGGGTCCTGCCTCTGGGCACATCTCTAGATCATTCAGAACCAAGATTCTATAAGCAAAGATGAAAGGGGAGAGGCTGTTGGGGGGGCAATAGCCTCTCACCAAGGTGAGAAAACATCTCTCTTCAGGCCCCTACCCACTTTCATAACCAAATCCCACCCCCACTCAAAATCATTTTCTTAACCAGGTAAATAAATTTTGAGCTTTGTCTCATACAACCTCAAGCGGATCACCTCTTTCTATCCTCAGGACCACTTACAGAACTGTGGGGAATAGTTTAGGAATTCCCTGAGCCTGCACCGATGGGTTAACAAGACATAAAGAATTAGAAAGCCACAGGATGAACACACCCAAGTTTGGGTAAACAAGAGTAGGTCAACAGGGCAAAGGCCCCCAGTATAGGACAAAGGTATAGGAATAGGAAATCTCAGGATGAAAACATCCAAGGTTAGGTAAACAAGAATAGGAATTCCCGGCAGAAGTGCCCTCCAATTTAGTACAATAGCAGAAAGCTGCTTTCTCTGGAAGGAAGGACAAAAACAGGTAAACAGGGCTATAGACCTCTGCAGGGTGAAGTTGCCCAGAAAGGAGCTAATTAGCAAAAGAAAGGTGCCTTGTTGACCCTGAGGTAGCAGGCTCAGTCTTTCTACCCCTTAGGCCAGTTTAGGTAAACAGAGGTGGTGCCTATGGCATCCCTTCTGCTATAAACAACCTTCCACCCAGCACCAGAATTTTGTTTTGTATTGACCCAAACCCCTAACACTGCATATCTTCAGAACCCCCTTTCCCCCACCCCCATGAGTTATTGTTCACGGTTTCATTGTCTCTTTGTGCACACCCATCACACTTGTAAGCCTTCTGATCCTAAAAAAAAATGGAGCAAGGGTTCTTACTGGGGGCTCTTGTCTCCTCCCAGACATTAGTCCCTCTGGCATATCAATCCATTCTCTTGCTGGACAAAAGAGAACTCCAGACCCAGAGTCTACGACACGAAACCTGGATGTTGTTTAGCATCTTCAAATGTCCAACTAGCTACTCTTTCAGGCCCAAGTGGGTTTACTACTTGGTGGCATGAATGCACTCATTGAATCTTTTTATGGGACAGCTTCTAATGTAATATTTAGGTAAGAAGTAGGAGAGTATTCATAATGTGAAGATTATGACAGCCATACATAGAAATGCCATCCTATAACATTTCTGAAAACTTCTTCATAATAATGTAAGGTATGTTTTATTATGATTAGAAACATGGGAAGCTCTACACTGTGCTACAAGAGGCCTTGAGGCCGTCCCACACCCAGCCACTGCCACCTCATGTCCGTATCTTCCCAGGGCTCGGACTGCCTAGTTTTGAGTTTGAGTACTTACTGTGGCCTGAGTACTGAGCCAATATACATTATCAGTTTATCTCTTACAACCTCAAGAACATGGAAAACTGCACAAGTCTTCCCATTTTATACAGGAAGAAACATTTCAAAAGTGAAGTTTCATAGTAAATTCTGTAAAAGTTCAAGTAATTTAATCAGCAAAAGTTACAGAGTCAAGAATTGTTACCCCATTTTTCCTGAAACCAAGAGGTATTTCCTCACTACTGGGCATTCACATGAGGAAGAACACAAGATACATAGTTCCATACTCCATCATTTTTACTTTAATATTTCCTCAAATACCTCAGAAAGGTTTCTATTTACAAAAATGTCATTTTACCTAAATTTAATGCACACAAAGAGTTTAAAATGTCTTTTAAGTAAGAAAAAGAGGGCAACTGTAATAGCACTGCTTATGACCACACTTAACTTACCAAGACTGTTATTATCATCTATAGGGCTCATTATTTCACAAATCAAAAATTATAAGAACATTAAAGAATATTTGACATTGCTAGAGATTTGATGAAATGTTCAGAAATATCCTCAAGCCTCGGTAGCCATGGTTATGGTTTGAGAATTGTGTTTTGTAAGTGAGTTTATCTAAATATTTTATCTAAGGAGCCTAATCGATAGCCAGATTTCTAAAAGCTAGTATGAAATCCCAAAGACTGAATGCCTCCAAAACAGCTACAACTTCGTTTTGCAAACCTTTTTTGTACTTAGACTAAAAGCTCTGAACAATAGCAATACATTTTCAAACATGACAAGTACAATAAAATCCATTAAAAAAAAAAAGCACAAGTAGGCAAAACTGTTTTCAGATGTGACTCAAAGGTGACTTGTGTAGCTAGCGAAAGGTGAAAAAGCTCATTTGACACAAAAATCTGAGACGTGACACACTGCAAACAGCATATATTGGAAACTGTCCAATTTAGCCAACTTGACCTTCCCACATCTGTTCATGGCCAAGTTTGGAATTCACGACTCTAACATCCCCCCCCGCCCCCCACTAGTTCACCCCATTCTTGGACTGTGGCAAGACAGATCCAGAAGAGCAGTACACAGTGCAATGGAGGAGATGCATCTATGAGACATTTATATGCCGAGGGAGACTCTGAAGTGGGAGACAGTGAAGGTAAGAAGCAATTTGGAGATGGAAGTAATTAAAAAATAATGCTGTTTTTCACTGAAAACCATAGAGACAAATAAATGGTATAAGAGCTTCCACTTTTTAACTAAGGTGTTGTTTGCAAACTGGAGAACTGCTAAAATATTTACATCTTTGAGTGCATGTAGACAGATTTTTCTCCTTTTGCCACCGTCCCCAGAGAAGAAGAGAATGTTCTGGAAGCCACTAATACAGATGATTTCAATTTCCAGAGGCTACCCCTGAGGATAACTCTAAAGAGGAGTGGGGTGAAATGAGGTAGTCAAAAGTCATCTTTCCTCAGCCCAAACTACATACAAAAGAGACTTGGTGTGTCCCTTGACACAGAGAGATTCCTTTGCTACTGTTTCAGTGTCATCAGGAAGCAATAGCTCATAAATAAAGCCAAATTGCCATGTAACGGCACTAAAAAAATCACCTGGTCCTGTGAGTCTCAAAATGAATAGCAGAGGCATATTGGTTCTTAAAATGAGCTTAAGATGATCTGACTGTTCATTAACCCACTTAACCAATGTATTTATTAGCAGCCGTGTTAAGTAGAAGTGCTAATAAATACCTATTTTTAACCATATATTGCGTGTGGATTACATTTGTACATATATCTTACTTTCATATTCATGCCCTGAAAAGAAAGATATTCATTCCCTTCTAAATAAGAGGAGCTATACGGCCAGAATTCTCTCTCACTCTCTAGAAAATTGTGTCCATGAGTGAGCACTGACCAATCCTGTGCGTGGAGTGACAAGTCCAGAAAAATCAAATTTGATACATGTGGGATTTTCAGACAGAGCTGCCCTCATTCTGACCTTTTTGCACACCCACTTTCCACTGAAGCTGCCTGTAGACAAATAGAAAGGTTTCAAGCCTTGCCACTCTTCTGCCTCATGTGATATATTCAGAAAGGCCAGCACAGGAATCACTGTTTTGTATTTACTGTCATGTTGTGGGCATTGCTCAGATATCATCGATTAATGCCATATTTCAAAGGAAAGGCGTCAGCAAAGCATGATTCTACATTCTGCCTCATAAATTACTCCCCTTGTCCTTCCAATTTGCCAGACATTCTCTAATGACCTTTCTACCTGATGGTCGTCCAACAGGTAACAGTGTACCAAAAGATGATAAAAATGAACTTCTAATCATGACCAACGTCCTTTGTACTTGAATGAATGTCCTCAAAAGCCTGTGGATGCAATTAGGTAAGGTATCACTTAGGTCTTGACAATATCCATCATCCAAATGGCCTTTTGACGTTTTTGTTTCCCTTACAGTTTTCACACTCATCCTAAATTCTCTATTGTGAGAAGTCCCTTATTTTCCACCAATCTCTTTGTATCTGCCTTTCCCCCCACTCTAGCAGAAGTACTCCTGACAAATCTCTAACTCCTTAAATTTTTCCTTTCACACGATTATGTCCACACTCAAATGATAGCACAACTGATAAATCTTGTCATGCATTTAAAACCGTGTTTACAATACAATACATAAAACAAAAATTGCCTCTGCAGGAGTGTCTGCTGTGTGATTTTGTGTCCCAGTAATCTCATCTCTGCCATTTGCATGTAGACAGCTTCAAGTGTTCCTCCTCTAATTCATCCAGTATTGGTAAAACAATGAATTGGTTAGAACATACCTTCCCTCGTTATCAGATTGTAGCTTTTCAGTGCCTCTGAGCTGTTTTAAGACTCTATAAATTGTAGATAACAGAGAGCAATGGACAAATAATCCTTGTCTGTAGAAATGCAAATCAATTCTGTTTGAGGAAATTCAGTTCACTTCCCTCTTTCCCCTTCCTGGAAAAGCCAGTTACCTTCCATTTGTAAATTTATATCAACACTGATTTACTTCACA
Organism: Panthera uncia; assembly: GCF_023721935.1. NCBI lineage: Eukaryota > Metazoa > Chordata > Mammalia > Carnivora > Felidae > Panthera > Panthera uncia. The sequence continues at coordinate 20,269,806 of NW_026057582.1, forward strand.
TAAATCTGTGCATCTTTGATTGCTTTGAACATCTGTCTGATTCCCTCATTAACAATAAATTAAATAAAATTTTTAACTTCTGCTTATTTTCTGTTTGAAACTCAAGTTGTACCTTTTTTGAAAGAAAAAATACCTTAACACTAGGATTCACAGACTATGAAAACTCAAGGAAGAGTACACTTAACCTAAAACTTATTACATTTGGTCTATGTATATTAAAATGACTGAAAACCCCTTTAAAACTTTTATATACAATTTACAAAGTGGCCTGAGTGCCAGTAATTCAAGATGCTATCAACTGAAGAAGTTAAAATGTAAAAGGTTGAAACATTAAAACAAGGAAACTGAACTGCTTAATTTCTGTCCTCCCTTTTCTTTTCTTCCTTTTTATATTCTCTGACCTTCAAGAATTAAAAAAAAAAAAAAAAGGACCAAAAAATGGCCAAAGAACATTCTCTTCTGATTATATTTATAAAGAAATGTTAGATATAGGAATTCCACTTCTATAGCTTTTCAAACAAGAGTATTCCATTCAGTTCTTACTTCTTGCTGAGTCCAGGTTGAATGTGATGAACACAGGTTCCATCTTGGGATCCTGGTCACCATAGTACATGGAAGGGAAGCATGTCTCCAGCTTCAGACAATATGAGTTCTGATTCTGGCTCCATGAATTATGTGTGAGTCTTGTCAAGTCATGTAATTCCTCTGAGCTTCAGGCAGTTCATGTATAAAACTATTATAATAATAATCGTGCTTTTTAGAATTATGTGAGGTTTAAATGAGAAACTATGAAGCTCTAAGAACAAGGCCTATCATGTGGTAGTCGCTCAATAAACATTATCATCATTATTATTATCCCTTGCTTGATGTGCTCCCAAAGAGTTGTTTTAATTTGTTCCTAAACATCAACATTGCTGACCAGATTTCAAAATCATCTAATGTAAAGAATGTCCTATCATGTACTATAAAAACATAAAGATGTTTCATAACATAAAATCAAGAAATAAAGCATCTAAGACAAAAAAAAAAGAATTAAAATACCATGTGCTATAAACTTAATGTCAGGTGAACATGTAAATTGGCCATTATAGTGGACTTCTGTAACAACTACTCTTATAATTAAAGAGATCTCACTTAAGTGGTAGACCTTACTTGGAAATCAGGCTAAATGTAACTTTATCTTCCTAAACCTTCTGTTCAAAAGTATTGTGTCCTCTCCATTCAGTTGAATCTCCATTGCATTTAAAAATAAATAAGTAAATAAATGAATATTTGTTTTATATGTTAAATATATATATTAAGTTCTATATATATGTATTTATGTATGCATATGTATGTGTCTATAACCACCACTGGAAGCAGAACATCTGCCTCTTTGAATAATTCAAAAATTCAAGGAATAGCTGAGTTTTACAGATAAGACACAGGGTCTAATCAACTGCATGATTTGGGGTCAGTAATGAATTCAATCTTGGTAATTGCCCCATTGGTAATAAGAATTCTAAGATGGTCAATTCCTTTTACACAAGCACATAGTAAAGATAAATGAGACAAAGTATGAAAAAAAAAATCTGGGATCAATTTGGAAGATAATGTGCTATACAAATCCAAGTTGGCACCACTCTGAAGAACACAAATTTAAGCACTTCAGATGCAATAACTAGATTATTGATGCAAAAAGACCCTATTTTCCCACCTGTTCTTTCTTCCTATCCACTTTCCAGGTGCTGCTGTATAATTTTTCTCACAACCAGGCAATTACATCCCATGAATTGTGTGGTTAGTCAGCTAACCATCTGCTTTCTAGAAGTAGTCATGTGCTGTGTTCACCATTTTTTTTTTTTTTGATTCAAACTACTAGAAGGATGTAGAAATCTCAGGTGCAATATTTGAGACGTCATTTATTCTGGAATAATGAACTATGAAGATGAAGATTTGATTCATAAGACTTGCTTATGAAGACTTTAGGGCATTGGAGAATGAGGTTGGGGACAAAAGGAACATAGAGATAATAGTCACTTAGTATGTATATATAAATATAAATAAATATATATGACTATTGTTTTTCTTGATTGCACTTCCCCCTAACACCCCAAACTGTGAACAGGTTATAAATGGATGCCTCCAGACACCCAGAGAAAAGCAGCAATCTTAATTAGCCAAATTAAAACAGTAAGACATATCCGATTATCCCTTTTTAGTCTAAACCAGCTTCTAAAATGACAACTGATGTGAAAATAATTAAAACAAGACAGACTGGAAAAAGAGGAGAAATAATGTATTTAGATTTTGAAGAGAAGTAATTAGTTTTGACAGGTTATTTTTTTTTTATGTAAATTGAAAAATTAGGTCTCGTGGCAGAGGGGATACATTCAAGTGTCTGCATTTCTGGCACAACATGGGAGAAGAAAAAGTTATAATGAAAAGCAACAAAGATAAATTTCAAGCAAGGAAAAAGCTCTTTAAATTGTTACTTTTTTTTAAAAGAAGACAGATTCCCAAAGAAAATAGAATTCATTAAATCTGTCTCAATAGTTCAGTATTACTGTAGACGAGAAAACAATCTTACTAATTTCCTAAGATTGTTTTTCCTCCATATAGATTTTTTTTTAATCTAAACAGCTGGTCTGTTCTTTTGCTGTTCTGTGTTAACATTCATAAGTTATCTTCCTTCAAATTGTCATTTTTATATAGCTTTACTTCTTCATTTCAAGTTTTCAGCAGAAACCTAGACCAGTCTTCATCTTGCACGTGTTGTATGCTGTCAGGCACCGCTCTTGCCTGGGTTCGCCCACACATATGACTTCAAACATCACAGACAAAACAACGACTCCAAAATCTATGAATCGAGCACCGTTGAAAAGGAAATCTGACAAGGGCAGATAAAAAAGTGGGCCAGCTAGATGTCAGAGACCGGATACTCCCCTTGCACGCTTTTGGCCTTGTAATCTTGCTTGCCTCCGCATCCATCAACTGCCCCACAATCGATGTGCCCCACCCCACCTTTTTTTTTTTTTTTTTTTAATCCCTTGCAATCCCACCCATAAAAGAAGGCCAGCCCCGGGGCTCAGGGCTCAGCTTTTGGTGGTGACTCTGCTGGGCCAGCACCAGTGCGAAATAAACTGTCTTTTCTGATTCCCTGAGTGTATGTCGCTTGTCTCTTCCTGGGTGCCGAATATTTGCTGTAACACTGTCATCCATACTTTAATATATAGCTACCTGCACTGTACTGAAATACACAGTTCTTGTTGCCTTAATTTATCCATCATTCCTGCAGAAACCATGCAGTGTTCTGATACCAACCCCCCATGTTCCAATAACCACAAATGTCTTAAAAAAAAACAAGAAAGAAATAGTAAGAGGGACCTGTAGTCTGATACTGATGGAGAAACCTACAATGTACTGGCCACAGCTCCCAGCCTTCTTGGAATTAGACACGGTGGGTCTGAAATTTCATCAGGGGGAATATGAACAAAAAAAGGCAGATGAAAGTTGCTATGTGTCCTTCTTGGGATTTCTCTCATATCTGAGCACTGGAAACAAAGACCTTGCAAGGTAGAATTGCAGGGCAGAAGTAGTTCAGACCCTGAGCCATAATTTGAGAACAGCTAAGGAGGACCACCTGACTCAGGAATGGGAAATAAACCATTTTTCTGATAAGCCACTGAGATAATGGAGATTTATTTGTTGTCACGAAATAGCTTAACTTATCCTAACAAACACAATGTTATAAGAAACAGACCAATCAATAGTTTTCCTACTAAGTGAAATAAAGAAGTAATATCAAAAACTGTTGATATCTTATCAATTGCACATGGTTAATCTGAATGAAAATACAGTGTAGAGTTAATATTTAAAACTAGGGCTTTGTTGGGGCGCCTGGGTGGCTCAGTCTGTTGAGCGTCTGACTTCAGCTCGGGTCATGATCTCACAGTCTGTGAGTTCGAGCCCCGTGTCAGGCTCTGTGCTGACAGCTCAGAGCCTGGGGCCTGCTTCGGATTCTGTGCCTCCCTCTCTCATGCTCTGTCTCTCTCTGTCTCAAAAATAAATAAACGTTAAAAAGATTTTTTTTAAATAAAAAAATAAAACTAGGGCTTTGAGGACAAATGGCCTAAGTTCAAAATCTGACTCTGTCTTTTATCAGGTGGTTGATCCTGGGCAAACTGCCTAACCTTCCTGTGCCTCAGTAGACTTATCTGTCAAATGGGGATATAATCACTATCTACCTCATATATTTCCATAAAGACTAAATGAAGTCATTCCTGGAAAGAATCTACCATAGTCCCCAGCACATAGTAAGTCCTATTTATAAATATTTACTGTTGTTATTGTTACACGTAGGTAGAATAGTACATAGTTCTGAAGGAACATGCTTTCCAAATTTAAGTCACTATTTATACAATTGGCTAAAATGTTTTGGCGTTCCTTTCAATAGTCTTTAGAGCATAGCTGAAATGTACAGTCATGCAGCAAGAGAGGGATGTTTCTGTTCTTGAGCCTTGAATCTTTTTGACAACGTCTGACCACGTAGCTGCGGAGACCTTACCTGGGCAGCCATGCGAGGCACTAGATAAATGGCGAGATCCTTCTAATGCCAATGAAGTTTTATAGACAGCAGCAATGCCTATTTACAACCTCAGTAAACCATTTTAAAATTTTACTGATGCCTCTTCATTTGTGTATTTGTGCCAAATGAAATGTCAGGAAGGGCAAAAAAAAAAAAAAAAAAAAAAGAATCAGCAATAAACAAACAACACCACCAAAACAATTGAAGCTGCCACAAAGGCTAACTTAATAAAAGCTTATGAATATAACATATTCTTAAATTCTATACTGCATTGCATGTAATGATACTCATACGAGAAAGAGATGTATCCTGATTGCTAACTCTAAGAATCTCAGAGTCTGTGTATACAAATTACCACATTGATATACTTTTATATACTTTTTAACAGGGACAGATATTTAAATATATGGGCTTAAAAACAACTATTGCCAGGTATCCCCTCATACCTTTAAGATACTCCTGGGCAACAGAACCAAGTCTACGCATATTAGAGCCTACCTTTGCAGAAAGGAAACAATTTGCGCAAATATTTTTAGGTAACTTGAACTTGTTCTCCTACTCTTTTATTTTTTTTAATGTTTATTTATTTTTGAGAGAGAGAGAGACACACACAGAGAGTGAGTCAGGGAGGTACAGAAAGAGAGGGAGACACAGAATCCAAAGCAGGCTCCAGGCTCTGAACTGTCATCACTGAACCCGACCTGGGGCTCAAACCCACAAACCACAAGATCGTGACCTGAGCCAAAGTCAGATGCTCAACCAACTGAGCCACCCAGGTCCCCCCTCCCATTCTTTTCTATATATGCCTGGGTAATACCTCTTTTCCTAATTTTTAGTTAAAATTATAATCCCTTATAAGAGCTCACAGTCATATTAATAAACACTGCATCATTCTTTGACCCTGAATTTGGCAAAACCTCCTAAAATATTCCTCCTAAAATATTCCTATATTAATGATAATGATGATGGTGATGATGATGATGATGATGAGATTAATAAGTAAAATTTATTGGCTAATTATTATTTGCCAGATGATCTATGAAGCTTTTACACTTAATCTTCACTTAATCCTGATAATAACCCTGAAATAAAATATTACCATCATCACTTTATGGATAAGAAAAATGTGGTTTAGAGAGATTAAAAAACACATTGAGCTCATACAACTAAAGGTCACACATGGCAGATGTGGAACTTGAACCCAGCAGGCTAGCTCTAATTTCTGTCTACTTAACCATTACAATGTATTACCTTTCATTCCCTCTCTTTTCCACTCTCTCTCTGTTATAGCATATTTCTTGATGCATAATAATCATGATATATCCAAATTATGCAAAGTGCTCATGAATTATATTTTCATAAACAAGCTATTTCTTAATTTAAGTAATAGCTCTTTCACTGTACCCTGTAAAAGAAATGAAAGTCACTAACTTCCTCTTGCCTCAGTTTTCTCATCTGTCAGATAGATAAATAATACCTTCCTTACTTAATATTTTAAAAAATTCTTTAAGCAATATTAACAGCAAATGATAGATTGGTTGGAGGCGTAATCATTATCAGCACAGAAAATGATGTCAGAGCAAAAGATAAACACTCATTAATTTAACAAATATTTATCCAATAGCACATATTGCCAGACACTGTTTTAGATACTAAGGTAACAAAAGTTGAGATTAGGGTATTAGTAATGGAAATGGATAGAAAGAAATAATGACTGAAGATTTTATAAGTGAAGGTTTTCTTTACCTATGAAATGATGTTAGAACAGTGGTTCTGAGAACTGGTTTGCATCAGAATTACTAGACCTAGCAAATCAGATCCTCAATTAGTGAAGTCCTGAGCTTCTGTAGTTTACTGATTCCAATGATTCTCAATCGATTCCCATGGCACACACTAATGTCTGAGATTCACTGGGCTGCAGAATTCTTTAGGACTCTTCCAACGCTAATGATCTTTGCATTTGTGATTCATGATTAATTATGATTCTATTGCAAAGAAAGGGAAATCTGAAGGATAACAATGAGCTGCTTAGTAGCATCTCTATGAAATGCCTCCAGTTTGCAGAAGCTCGTTCGGGAATTTCATCTGTGGAGACAAGATTTTAGTATTTTTTAAACCTCTATTCTATTTCTGGTGTTTTATCTTTGTTTTTGAAATTCAGCACCTTTATTTTTAATTTCTAAGTTATGCCCACATCCTTACCCTCTTGTGATGCAGTTTTAATAATGCTAATTAAGGACAGTGCTAGAAAGTGAACTCTGTGTGTATGTAATTTATAACATTTGTTTTACAATGACCTGGTAAGAAATACACACACACACACACACACACACACACACAAATTTATTACAACTCCCACAACCTCTATTGCCAGCTGTACCTCTTTAACATACATGATTGTTATAATAATTGTAAGCCCCCTTCCCCCTAACATGGATTATTACCCACAAACCTGGAATGAATTTAGCTTCATTATCATTGACCTTATACATTATTGAGCACAATAATGCATAGAAAAGTATTTTGTAAACTGAAAGGCATCACATGATACACATTATTCTTATCTTCAATTAGTGTGCATTAAAACTTTATTGCTTCAGCAAAGTTTTACAATTTTGAAGCTTTAAGGCTTTGGGAAAAAACAATTGTGAAAATCTTTGTATAGGTAAGGACTAGCTTTTCAAGGGTATGTGTAGAATAAACAGTCTTGGAAGATAGAGAAGATAGATAGGTACCCGAGATACCCCTCTAAGGTAGTAGGCTGGTTTGTTTGCTATCCAGGGTAGTAGAGATGTCTCCCTCCAAGGCAAAAATTGGGCAGATTTGCTAGCAGTCCCTAATAAAATTGGGGCTCAGTAACCTCAGGGTTCCTTATCTAGGATATGAGCCCACTGTATGTGCACAATCAACCTAAGACCAACTCTTTGTTGCCTCTGTTGACCTTGGAGGGACTGGGAAGCAAGATTGAGGTAACATGAAGCTCACACCACCTGACGTGCTGTGAATAATAAAGTCCTCTGTCTTTGATCCAGGAATCTTATGTCTTCTGCCAACATTCATGAAACTATCCAGAGTAACAGTTTGTAAGCAGGGTAAAATAGGCCTTTCACAGTACTTGACAGGATGTGGATGTCTGATACCCTTACTGGACAGGGAGTGGATATTTGGCAAAAATAAAAAGTAATGCAATCTTCCACAAAAGTTCACATCCCAAAACTATTCTAAAAAAAAAAAATCAGTGTGAAAATCTCTCTCTCCTTCTTACCTTCCATCCCTCTTTCTCCCCTCTCTCTTCTTTCCTTCTCTCTCTTTACTCTCCTGCCTCCCATCCTCCTTCCTTCCCCTCATTGCACTGAATTTTCTATGCTGGTTTAAGTTTCTTCTACTGTTCTACTATCTATCTGCATTAGCATGTTCACTGTTCCAGGAACAGCATGTCCCTGAAAATCTCTGCTGGATATAAAACTTTCAAGCATAACTAATATGACAGTGAAATGAATTTCATTTAAAAGAACAATACATTTCTTGGCCTTCATGGGTCAAGGTTACAGAGGAAGGAACTGCCTTTGTTTACAATCATTTGTCATCCATCCACAAAAACTTCGTTAGCCTAGAATGCTAGTGTGTACATGGGAATGCCTTTCTTTTTAAGAAGCACATTATCTTTGGAAAACAAGCCAAAAAAAAAAAAAAAAAAGGATAACAATTGGTAATTCAGATCAACTGCCTCAGTTTGTTATTATAAACAGAAGGCATTATAAAGAGATTACTCAATTAATTTTTAACATTTTAACCAAATCAGAAATATCATGAAACTAAGAAACAGCTCACTGGTGAAAGGGGAGTGAGGATCTCAGTGGGAAGTAACCCTAAATTCTGGGGTTATTGACTAAATGGTTGTTGACTGCCCGATTGGGCACATTTTTCACCTGACACAAAAATTTACTACACCATGCTGCCTCCCTGATAAATGCCACCTCTTGCCCCTGCAAAGGAGAGTGTTATCTCCTCATAAATCCTTGTTTCCTACATTCTCTGTCAGAGGAACCCAAAGGTATGGAGTGTCACATACCAAGCCCATCAGTCCATAAACCAGGCATAGGAGCAGCAAATTACTACCAGCATGTGCATTTTCCTATGTTCCTACCCATTATCTAACTGCATCCTGAGCTTCTTTGAAGTACCAGGCACTGTGCTAGGCTCAGACAGCTATTCAAAAATGAACACCAGCACATTATACTCTGGGAAATTTTAAAGAAATGTGTGGGAGAATTAAAAAATGATAAAACAATCATTTCTGGAATAGTCTAGAAAGTTTCATCAAAATTTGCCAATTGATCTGTCTACTAAAGAGCATTTGGACATTTTTTTAGATGAATAAAAGTGGTCGCCGCTAGAGGAAACAACATGCCAAGGTCCTTGCGTCCCTGGACAAGGAGATGTAATGTAATTTTGAAGGGAACTCTAAGTTAACAGTCAACAGTGGTTTTGAAGCTGGAAAACTCCAGGATCATATTTGTTTATCAGAAAATTACTCTACTGATGGTATGGTGAGCGTTGGGAGGAACAAGACAGAAGCCTGTGCAAAATTTCAAAAGTTAGACAATAACAATGAGAATGCCGTATTTGAAAGGTATTGTGAAATAGAGTTACTATGATTGCAACTTACCATGGATTATGAGAGCAAAGACTCAAAACTGCCTCCGTGTATGTGAAGGAGAGTGAAAATACAAGGGGTTCAGTTGTTTATGCCAAGTATTTATAGAGTATGCTTATTCCAGTAAAACAAACAAAAACCAACCAACCAACAACAACAACAACAACAAAAATACAGTAGGCAGAGATAATCGGATATGTGAGCATGGGGCTCAGGAGAAAATTTGGGTTTGGATATATAATATGGGTTTGTGTGTCATATGAAAAGGACTTTTAACCATTGATTTAAATGCTGTGCCTGAGGAAAACAGCAGAGATTTGGAACAATATAGAACCCAGGATGGGCTTCTAGGAAATGCAGACTTATAGTGAGAGGGCAGAGGAGGAGTTAGAACAAATTAAATACAAAGATCAGTGGTTATGGATATATGAAAACATCCAGGAAGCCTAAGAAAAGAACATGAAGAAGTAGACTAAAACGGTCAAGTAGTTCATGACATTGGCTGGCCAATTAATAGGTCACTCATGATTCTAATGGGGAAAAAAGCCAGTGCTGGACGGAGAAGTAAATGGAAATCAAGAGAGTCAAGCTACTGAACACTTCCTGTGTCAACGGCTACCACATGTGTGATGCGCAGTCACACAGGCTGGCACGGTCTGTGGGTAAACACAGTAATCACTAAGGCCAGTGCTACTGGATCAGTGTCCCCAGAGCCCTCTTGTGCCCTCTCATCACCCCCCACCACATGCAGTTCAGTATAGAAATCACTAGAGGAATTTATTGACCTCTTGCTATATACGGAGCACTGTCACAATATTTGGCTTATTTTATTTGATCCTCACAAAAAAAAAAAAAAAAAAAAACTTCTAAACTATTAACGTCTCCATTTTTACAGATGAGAAAACTAAGTTTTAGACAGTTATATAAGCTTGCCAGCATCAAGCAACACCAGGCACTGAACCAGCACCCACCTCTGTCGGGCTCCAAAGCCCAAGCTTTCATCACCATGTCATTCTCTAAGTGGAAGGCACTGAGAGGCAAGCACAGGGCAAGTGCTCTGTCCACATCGTTCTCCACTGCATGTGCAGTTCCTAATACTAGGAATCGCGCTGAGTTTGTGGGGGTGTCAGCTAGCATTCGTTGAATGAACGAAAAACACTGAAAATAAATCTCTCCCTACAGCACTATTCATAACTGACTTTGGAATTTGCTTTGGGATGCAAGCTTAGACATATTTATGAACCTCCAGCCAATCAATTATTTAGTACTTATTCAATGTAATATACATAGCCTTATTCTGCTGTGAATAAGGCTCTGCCTTTGTGAAAGAAACAAAGGCAGAGAAACACAATCCCTAACCTTTTGGGTTTACTACTTTGTACAAAAGAAACAGATGAGTAAACAAACAAAACTCATGTCTGTGGCCAGAGCTTCCATGACCAATGCTCAACCAGATGCTGGAGATCAGGGGGTCCTGAGATGTAATCAGAAGTCAGTCTCCAGGACATGGGGCAGGGCAGAGCCCGTAGAGAATGAGTCTGGGGTGGTGGAGAGCCTCTAAGAATAAACAGCATGCTATCATAAACCATTCACTGCACAATGAATACTGAATGCTGGTTCAAAGTCCTTCCTTTTTGACTCCAAAGATTAGCTTACTCAAGGCAAATTATCAACTTTTGAAGTTCTGGTGGATGAACTCATTCATAATCTGGATCTCCGAAGTCCAGGAATCAAGACATGATTCCTAACCTGGCTGGCAGTGGCTGCAGAGATCCACACATACTCACCGAAGGCACTGAATGTCTTCCATTTGCTCCTTCACCTCCACTCTGCATTTCTTCATCCTGCTCTGCCCTGAGAAGCTGATGACCTACTTGTCACTGGCTTCTGGTTGGTTCTGATGAGCATCACCCATAGGAGTGAGAGGGAGAGAGAGAGAGGAGGGTGAATTCAGGGCATATATTACCCGACTCCTCTCTCTCTCTCTCTCTCTCTCTGTCTGTCTGTCTTCTGCACCAGCTCTCCTCTTTACATAAAGCAATCTCTCTTTCTCTCTCTCAGCTGGTTGACTATGCCTTCAGGGGTAGTAAATGTGTTGCCCTGTTACTCTCTCCTGAATACTGCTCATCCAGTGTTGCTTCCCTATATTCTGTTAACATCTTTGTAAGTGGTCCCTTCAGTAAACTTTCACCAAAAGACTCTGTTTGAGGCATAGTTATCTATTTCCTACTAGGACCCTGCCTAACTGACAAACCGATACTACAGAGATGTGCTTCATTGAGAGAAAGAGAAAGAAATACTCTGCCCATGGGAAATGAAAACAGACTTGTAGAAACTTGAGAAGCCACTCTTTACAGAGCTGCATAATTTGCTTTAATTAAGGTCTGAAGCCACAGAAGCTATTAGATTTCAGATAAGTCTTCATAACAAGTGTTGTACCATGTGTAAACCAGAAATGAAATTCTGTCATTCTCTCTTCCTCGTCCTGGGATCCTATGCTTTATCTTTTCTTATTTTCTAAAATGGAAGGGGAAAAGTCTTCACTTTTCTCAAGTGCCACTACAATCATGCAGTGAAAGGATTAATGAAAGTTTATGTACATACTGACCCACAGTCTCCTTAGATTATTTAATGGAAATCACATGCCATTCATTACACACAAGCACTCTCTTTAAGAGCACTCTGGGGAGTTATTCATAGGAATGTTGTGACCAGAAGGTGAAGGCTTACAACAGCTTGTTGAGGTGCAAGTTGGAATGTGTGAGATGTGTAGTTTGAGTTAGCAAAAAATATAGGAACTAGGGGATCGCCCTAGTAAATCACCAAGAAGTAGAGGAAATGCTATAAAAATGATGGCCAAGTCAAGGGATATTCACTGTCCTCCAGGGTGTAGACTTTAAATTCTGCCCTGCAAATTCAGCAATTCTTAACATATTCTTTGATATGCTTATAATTATTTCTTTATTACACAGTCCATATATTTTCCATTTAACCAGATGTTTTCTCCATCCAAAGACAAAACTATCTTCTACCTTCCCCCTCCCATGACTCAGTAGAATTCAGCCAGGTGAACAAGGAAAGTTTCATGTTTTCGTTCTTACACAACTGTGCTAGCTACACTGTAGGCAAGAGCCGAACACTCGCTAATTTACTATTTCCACATCTTAACTGAAACAACTTCTGTCTGGAAGAAGTTTTAAGAAAAGTGCTTTCAGGTGACACATGTGTAAACATTGAGACTGCTTTGAATGTGCAACAATTTTCACGGGGTCTGTGGGGGGGGGGGGGTGCATCTGGAGGTGTTTTGTTGCAACCATAGCAGAAACGGCTTAAGGATCACAATCTACTGATAACTAGTCATGGACTAGATATATCTGAGGAATTTTTTAAGGCACTTTAATAGTTCCAAGCTCTGTTAAAATATCAATAAGAAGTCATCACTTAGACAAATAAAAGCAATACAGTCTCAAGTTGGCTGAAGTTGGAAAAGTGGAGTTTACTGAGTTTGACTTATTAAGATCACGTTTATTTCTTCATGATGTTATAAACATAATCATATGCCAAGACTCATGCTGACTAATGTCATTTAATGTCATATCTTAAATCTTAGGGTATAAAATTTTATCTTAAATTTTAACATATTTTTAAATACTTTCTTTAAACCTCATGAAGTCATATCCCTATTTTATCCCCACTTTATAGTGTCACTCTGGCTAAGTGAACTGGCAAGGAATACACAGCCAGTAAGTGGCAGAACAAAATTCAAAGCCAAGCTTCTCAAACCTAAATTGTGTCCCATTTTTATCATGTAGGCAATTTCTACTTTATGCCAAAGTGCTTATCTTCCTGATCTACTCTTTGGAGAGGTCAAGCTTCTGATCAAAATAGAAGTTCAACACAATTTATAGGCAAAAAAGAACTTCCTGAATCTTTAGGATGTTACTGGAATGTGCTGTTTGAGTGAGATTTAAAAGGATGCTTTTCACTCTTTCTCCTCTGCTCATTTTGTCACATGACTCAAAAGAAATTCTTTTGGCCTAAGTCCCAATCTAGTCTTTGAAATACAATGAAATAAAATATGTGTCCCATGCTTTAATTTGGGGGGGAGAGGGGCAGATAATAATATAAGAACATGGAATATAAAGACCAGATGCATGCTTCACTGTTTCAAAAGTTCAATTGGTCTCTTAGCTACTGTCCTCATCACACTGAAATGCCTTCTACAGAGATGGATGTTTCATCCTGAAGTCATCTATTGCTGGCTATGGCTGATCGTTATGATTCCCCTGGGTAAAATGCATTCTCAAAGTGCATCTTGCCTTCTAATTCCTCCTAGCAAATGTGTAAGTGGGTAGTTTGATCTGACCACTTGCCCCTAGAGTGTGATCATATTCTACAATCTCTGAGCCCCAGGAGAACTCGGGAATCCCAACATTGAAATAGGCATTGAACCAAGGCAAAAAAAACAGTGGAGGTACTAGGGGAAGGAGGCAAGTTGGAAAGGGCCGCTTTATGAGGTGCAGCTCATATCTGAATCTTTTAGTGCTTCACTGGGAATTTAGGTCCATCAGAGCTTCTTCTGCTTACTTTCCAGGAGTGCTAAAAGAACAGGAGGGTTGGCCTCTGATACTAAAGGAAACTGGTATCAACATCAAAAAGGATTGAGGCATCAAGAGGGAATGCGATAGTGTGATTCAGTCATATTTTCGGTTCTTTTTTTTTTTTTTTTTTTTGAGAGAGAGAGAGCGAGAGAGAGAGAGCAGGGAAGGGGCAGAGACAGAGGGAGAGAGAGAGAATCCCAAGCAGGCTCTGTGTTGGCAGCAGGGGCTCTAACCCATGAACTGTGAGAACATGCCTGGGCTGAAACCAAGAATCGGACACAAAACTGAATGAGCCACTCAGCTACTCCTTCAGTTCTGCCTCAAGTATTTAGTAACTCAAACTGAAAAAGTCTAGACAATGGATTTCCCTACTTACAGATGAAAGCTATACTAAGGACGAAAAGATAAACAAAGACATAAGGTGAATTTCTATTTTTAAAATTTTTTTTTACATTTATTTATTTTTGAGAGACAGAGCACAAGTGGGGGAGGGGCAGAGAGAGAAGGAGACACAGAATCCGAAGCAGGCTCCAGGCTCCTAGCTGTCAGCACAGAGCCCGACGCGGGGCTCAAACTCACAAACCATGAGATCATGACCTGAGCTGAAGTTGGATGCTCAATTGACTGAGCTACCCAGGCACCCTGACATAAGGTGGATTTCTAATCAAAACCCAGTAGGAGTATATAGGTTCACAAATGAGTGGTAGAAAAGAAGAGTCCATGGCCTCTTTGAAATAGGAACATATTAAAAGTCAGTCATTGATTTTTTTCTTTCCTGCCTGACGGTATCTTCAAAAACCAGTAAATGTTCTTTAACTCCAGTGCTAAGGATTCTTACTAATTCTCAGGACTTCGAAAAAAAAAAATTCAACCCAGATCCAAAGGATAATAGACAAATGCCTTGAAATTTAACGTGTTTGGGGGCAACCACTGACAAATCACACTTAATATATTAATCAATAACTGCCACACTAAAGAATGTTGAAGGACACCAGAGCTGGCAAAGGCCTCCAGTCCTGTATGTATAAGCATATTCAATGTGAAAGTGAAAGATTGATGGATATGAAAACCATCCAAGAAACTGTGAATACAGACTCTGCTCATCCTGAAGCATTTCTGAAATTCTTAGCAAACGATGATTAAAGAAGCTCCAAAGAAATGTTATTGGTTCCAACCAACACACCCAGTAGGTATCAAGGGGACATGAAAATAAATGCAATCTCCTTTCTACTTTAGCAAATCTCCTTTCTAACCACTAGCTTTCTAAATACAGTAAGTCTTAAGTGTTTTTTCCTATCATGGTATTTGCTTTTCAGGTGAATATAGTTTGGGAAGTACAACAGAAGTGTACAAAACTAGAAAAAAGAAGGAACTATATTACTGTCTGAAATGGAATCATATATTTTATATACACAGAGTTCTGTTTTTCCAATTGATAAGACATTATCAAAGTAAGGTCAAAGGAAAATGATTTATAGGCACTTCTTTTTAAATTTGCAATTGTCAAAGGAACACTTCTTGTATGTTTTTCCTGTTCTAAGAATAATTCATGCTTAACATTTTTTTTATTTTAAAACTACTATACAATCTAATGAAACAAATAATATAATCTATAACTGAATCACTTATTGATTACTGTTAGTATTTGTCATATGCCCTTAGAGTGTATTTTTTACGTGTATATTTAATTTGTATATTTGTGCTTCATCAGCTTGGAGGTACACAATCCTTTTAACATGATGAAATTACCCAGCCACCCTACCTAGAGATTTGAGACCCATTCTAGATTCTTCACTTTTCCTTATACACCACTCGCATTCACCAAATACTGCAGACTGTATTGCTTTCAGTCTATTGTATCTCATTTTTTCCCTTCTCTAGCCACAATGCCACTGCCTTAACTTGATGTGCTTCATCACTCATCTCGGCTGTGGACCTAAACCTGATTTATATCACTACTCTTAGTTTTACATTTCAACTGATCTTTCACATTACTTACCAAATTATTATTTTTAGTGCATCAAGGATTGTGTTATTTTTCTGCTTGAAAATATTTCAATGATTTTCTATTCTCCTGAAAAATATCAAACTCCTTAACTTGGTATATAAAGTCATCCATCCTCTAGTGCCATCTTACCCACTCTTTGGCTATATTTATTCACTAACCTCTCCTTCCCTTGATGTTCCAATTATTCTCGATTGCTTCCATGTCTCCAAACCACCAGAGTAATCAATGCCTTGCCTGATGCTTTTGATCACTCTATTCCTCAATCAAGAATCATCATCATTTCCCTTCTGAAAACCTGACTTGCTCTCCCATCACCTTCCAAGTAGAAGAATCGCACTCTCCTTTATGCCTCATGGTATATGATACTTCCATCTATATAACTCTACCTTCACCATTTCTATGTTTCACTCCTCCCACTAATGGCACTTCTTAATGTTAAAAACCTTGTCTTACTCATCTTAGTGTCCCCAGGACAAAAGAAGTGTTCAAAATTATTAAAATAAATTAATGAACAATAGAAATCAGTAGTGCTCTGATTTGTTGGTAAATGTCAATCAAAAACTTAGGTTGATATCATTTGAACTCACATACGTTCTTCCAGTTCCTATGCCACATTCACTCTATGTTTATCCATTTTTGACTTTGTTGAACAACCACAAATGAAGGACAAATTCAGCCTATTTAAAATCCCCATGGAATGACAATTCATAAAATGCTATAAAGAGATGAAACTCAGCAAACACCA
Source organism: Panthera uncia (assembly GCF_023721935.1). NCBI lineage: Eukaryota > Metazoa > Chordata > Mammalia > Carnivora > Felidae > Panthera > Panthera uncia. The sequence goes on from NW_026057582.1 coordinate 20,286,384, forward strand.
CAAAGCCATTATGAGAAAATTGTCATGCACTAAATCTGCTCAGGACTGCGGGGCGCTTAGCTGATAGTCACATTTGTTTTGGGATGTTTGCCTAGAAATGTTCTTTTAATAAATGTACTAAATAAGATGCATAATTTAGTTCCTTTTCTGTAGCCGGCTGGCCAGCTGCCAGATCTAAGCTCCTGCTCCACCTCTCTCTTTCTATCCTCCTTTGATGTCTCACCATCTCTTTCTTGGGTTTGATTCAGCACCAAGGTTACCTGCTGGCCTAGTACAAACAATCTCATTAAAAAGCCATCACAGTTGTGTCTGATGGCTTCATTTCTTCCCCAATGGCTCAATTTATATCGTTCTTTGGAACAAGTAGAGAGCAGGTTCTCTCCAGGATGACTTTATTCAGCCATACTACATGCACACTGACAGTAAGACAAAAGAATGAGAACTCTTGCCTTTATTGGGTAGATGAAAAAAAGATTTCCTAGTCTTACTCTACTTATCACCATTGGGTTTGTCAAGGTTCTACTTTCCTGTGGAGGCTATCATGGTCAGTGTTCAAGGATGTTTTTCTTATTCCTATGCAGCCTCAAGTAAAACTCAACAAGCTGAGAATCAGAAGACCTTGGTTCAAGATAGACCATTGGAAAGCAATTCACTGTATGGTGACTAGCATAACCTCATTGACCTTAATACTTTAATTTCTGTCTGGTAGACAGGTGGTCTACTGCACAAGGAAAAAGAGAGGGCCAGTGGAGCCAAGTATTAGCAATGAACCTCTGAGCTGGCATCAGGCAGTTTGCCTTTAAGGGCATAGAACCATCAAGGGAACTTGCATGTGGGGACTTTCCCATATGACCCTGGGACAAATGATGGAGGAGAAGAAAGGCTTCCATTGGAGATTTCCATGATGTCACTAGTCTCCAGCTCCAGCTTTGCCCCAGCTTCTGCAGATCCTTAGCACCATTCAGGAACTGTGGAGAAGAGGCAGGAAGGGTAGCATTGTTCTTCCAGGACTATGTCACTGCTCCAGGAGGAAACTTCACAGTGGGCAGAAAGCTATACAACTGGCCAGCATCTGGTCCCAGGCTCAGGAAAGCGTGCCCATTTTAGGGAAATGGGGAGTGTCATAGTAGCTCCAAGCTTCTAAGCTTCTATGGGGCAACCACTTCCTTCTTTCCTTTCCCATCTAGGCCAAGGTCTGGTGTGAAAGCTCCAGATTTCACTGGATCTGCCTAGAGTGCAGGGAGAACTCAGTTCTTTAACTGCAGACTGGTTCAAAACTGACCTGCAAAGGAAAGACAGGCCTGGGTCTCAAGACATATGGCCCAAAAGAGCTAGGATATGGGGAAAGACATCCTCCAGTTCTTGAACCTCCAGAACCATCCTGTGAGTTCCCAAGTCTTCTTAAGATCCACCCCTTTCCCTTTTCCTGCCCTATTCCAAAGGGGAAGAGAAAGGGTGATTTGCCTGGACCAATCAGAGGCTATCTGTGGCTTACTCCTGCCTTAGGCCCATGAATTCTCCAGGTTTAAGAAAGGAGGAAGAGAAGCCAAGGGCTGACCATGGTCATGGGAAGCTGACTCACGGCTGATTTAACCTGGGGTGCCCACTGGTGCACTATCTTATACATCTTGCAGCTGATGAGTTAGTGACAGCAGGGTCTACCAGCCGCTCTTAGTATGCCATGAGTTTGAACCTGGTTTCCTTTTTCCTGTGTTTCTTGCCCACATAACGTCCTCAAGCCATGACAAGGTCATTGAATGTCTCATGGCAGAAGCTGCAGAACTTGTCTGGGTCTATTATCTCTCTATTCTGAGGCAAGGTTTCCACCTTAGTGGATTGCTGCTTCAACTTTCAGTTCTTTGGGTGTCTTCTCCAGGTAATGTGACTGGGCCAGAAGAGGGGAGGAAAAGGTCATGTGACAAATGTAGCAGCACTGGTTCTTGTCTTTGCTTCTGCTGCTTTTCTGATCTGAGTCAAGCTTCTTTGTTTCCCCCTTTAATGTCTCCATTCCATGGACTGCTAGGTGTCTCTTCACTTTGTTGGCATGTTTTTTGCCCTAATAGTGTGTCAGCTTGTGGGACTCAGAAATGAGTGAGGCACAGCAAACCTTACATTGGGTATTGATAAAGAGACACTGGTTCTTCTGGATCATGTGCTCCAATTGCTCCCTCCCCACTGGTTGGGCCCAGGACACTGCTTCCCACAGGAAGCACGTCCTCTAGCAGTCTAAGTGTACCCCATCCTGTTCTTCCTTCTTGATGCTAGGGAGCTGTCATATTGCCTGGCCCCTCCACTGTCCTTAACCTCCACGTTGCCCAACGTGGGACACTCCATCTTTCCCACAAGCTCTAACCTGCTGACGGCCACTCATAAACCTTGGTTTCTACTGTTGTATCTTTAAAAAAAAAACAAATAAGGGGCTCCTGGGTGGCTTAGTCAGTTAAGCACCAACTCTTATGTCTGCTCACGTCATGATCTCCCGGTTCATGAGATACAGCCCCACATCCGGCTCTGTGCTGACAGTGTGGAGCCTGCTGAGGATTCTCTGTCTCCCTCTCTCTCTGCCCCTCCCTCCCTCTTTCTGTCTCTCTCTCTCTGTCTCAAAAATAAATAAATAAACATTAAAAAACACAAATAATATATAATAAGCACTGCCAACCCTTTCTGAGTGCACCCCCATCCCCAAAGCACACACAGTCATTTGACCTTCTTACGAGATCCATATGTCAGAATAGCCTTATATTGTTATTCTCCTTTCTAGTTGAGGATGTGCATTTTCTTTGAATTTAGTAACCATGAGACTCTCCTATCCTTTCATCCTGTATAACCCATTAAAATCAATTTCCCATAAAAATTAAAATATGGGCTTGGAATGGTAGTCATAGTCCAAGTCTGGGATAACTTCTGGGGAATAATTCTTCACAGCTCTGCCAACCAATCTCATATTTGGTTAACAGAATGGGGTTCAAGAGTCCAGAAATCTGTGAAGGCTGGCTAAAATAATGATATACGGTAAAAATCAGCTTCATGTTTAATAAAAGCCAATATTAAAACTTGTTACTTATGATAAAAAACACATTATCTGCTTTAGATAATTTAATCTTTACAGCAATCCTATGAAGAAAACTCTATTAACAGTTTTCAGCATCTTGCAGTTGGTGAAACTATATCATAGTAACTGTGGGATCTTGGCCATGTCACTTTGCCTCTTCAAGTTCCAGAGGTAGGATCCAAGCCTAGGTTTGTCTTCCTCAAAGCCCATAACTCTTAACCACGGCAACTTCTCTTATCCACACCTAAGCCACATCTGGCTTTAACAACCAGGAGTATAAAGATAAAGACAGATGCTAGCCTCAGAAACTGACCTATAATGAATGGCATCAATCAGTGCCTATTAGAGTATTTGTTTCCCTTATGTTTTTCTAGGACTGGGAATCTTTACATCCATCTCTCCTTACTGGATTGCAACTCACCCTTGGCTTGCCATGATTTCTTTTCCAGCTGCTAACCTTGTGCACCATGGCACTGAACGCTGTCTGGCTGTCCCATGGAGAGGAGGCTGTGCAGAGCATGGCATCTGACAAAATGCAGGTCATTTTTCTGAATGAGCATTATTCATTTCTGTCGGTTAAATTCAGAGGTAGCAGCCTGCATTTCTCCCACTGGGCTGCTAAGAGGAACTGCAGAGCATGAAGAGACGTTTTAAAAATCAAAATACTATGCTGCATTCTCCCATGTTGAGAAGGGCATGTCAATTCATCTCAGCGAGACCTCATGGGGCAGAAGTTTTGTAAACACACTACAGTGGCCCTTGGGTCCTAATTTAAAATATTTCTGTTCTACTTTATTCCAGGCACTTGCTTTTTTGTCGCTGAACCAAACCCATAGTTTGTATTCAGTAGGAAAGGGAGGGAGAGCATGGCCATTTTATGTTTATTCTTCCTTGAGCTATAGACTCAACCTCAAATTGGAGAAGGGTCAGGGTAAAGGAGAATTCTCCAAAATATGATCGTTTCTATTTATAAATTATTGTTGTGTTACTCATTAAATCTATTTGTGCCCCTTGCATTTCCATATGAATTCCAAGATCAGCTTTTCAAATTCTGCAAAAAACAGTGCTTTTAATCTGTAGATCAATTTGGGGAATAATGTCATCTTTTAAGATCTTATCTTCTACTTCATGAATATGGAATGTGTTTCCATCCATTTGTTTCTTTTTAAATGTAATTCAATAATGTTTTATGGAGGCACGTGGGTGCTCAGTTGGTTAAGCATCCAACTCTTGATCTCCGTTCAGGTCATGATCTCATGGTTTGTGAGATCGAACCCTGAGTTGGGCTCTGTGCTGACAGTGCAGAGCCTTAGAATCCTCTTTCTCCCTCTCTCTCTGGGCCCCACCACTTTCTCTCTCTCTTTCTCTCTCTCTCTCTCAAAATGAATAAATTTAAAAATGTTTTATTGATTTTAATGTAAAAGTTCTACATACTTCTGTTTAATTTATCCAATTTGATGCTGTGATAAATTGAATTGTTTTCTTAGTTTCATTTTCAGAATGTTCACGGCTAGTGTATAGAAATACTATATATATTTGTATATTGATCTTGTATCCTGAAATCTTGGTGAAGTTTTTTATTAATTCTGGTAATTTTTCATGGATTCTTGATTTTCTATATACAAAATCATCTTTTGATAATAGAGGTAATTTTAACTTCTTCATTTCCAATCTAGATGTCTTTTCTTTTTCTTTTTTCTTTTCTTTTCTTTTTCTTTCTTTCTTTCTTTCTTTCTTTCTTTCTTTCTTTCTTCTTTCTTTCTTTCACCTAATTGGCATCTGATATAGAGATAGTTTCAATTCTCCATTTCCAATCTGTATGTCATTTATTTCTTTTTCTTGTCTAATTGCCCTGGTTAGAATATCCAGTGGAATGTTAAGTACAAGTAGTGAGAGCAGGCATCTTGTCTTGTTTCTGTTCTTGGGCAGAGAAAATAGTCTTTCACCACTAAGTATGATGTTAGCTATGGGTTTTCCTGCAAGTTATCTTCTACTATTAGGTCACTGGGTGTTTTATTTCATGCAAGATTGTTTGATTTTGTCAAATCATTTTTCTATATCCAGTAAGATTACCATGGAGTTTGTGTCCTTTACTCAATTAATACGGTATATTATGCTGACTGGTTTTTCACATGTTAAAACAATCTAGCATCCCTTGGATAAATTCCACTTGGTCATTGTATATAATCCTTTTTGTATGTTGCAGGATTCAGTTTGCTGCATTTTGTTGAGGATATTGTGCTTATTTGTAAAGGATATTGGTCTTTAGTTTTCTTCTTCCTGTAATGTCTGTGGTATGGGTATCAAAGTAACTGCTCTCCAGTATTTTTTGGAAGAGTTTATGAAGGATTGCCATTATTTGTTCTTTAAATATTTTACAGAATTCATCATTGAATTCTAGACTTTTTCTGGTAGGAATGTGTTAATGTACTAATTATTAAATTTGTTTTAGTGCTTTTCAGATTTTCTATTTCTTCTTAAGTTTTAGCAATTTGTGTTCTTCTGGGGTTTTGTCCCTTCATCTAAATTACCTGTCGGTATCCATTTGTTCATAGTGTTCTCTTAGAATTATATTTATTTCTGTAAGGTCAATAATGATGTTTTCTTTTTAATTCCTGATTTTAGTAACTTGAATCTTCTGCGGTTTTTTTCATGGTCAATCTAGGCTTGCCAATTTTATCTTTTTAAAGAAATACATTTGTGTTTTGTTGACTTTTTTCTCTTCTCTACTTCATTTATTTCCACTCTAACTTTATTATTTCTTTCATTCTTTTTTCTTTGGGTTTAGCTTCTATTTTTTCTAGTTTCTTGACGTTATGTCACTGATTTGAGTATAACTTTTTAATGTAAGCATTACAGCTATAAATCTCCCTCTGAGTGCTGTTTTAGCTGCATTGCATAAATTTTGATATCTTGTATTATCATTTTCTTTCATCTCAAAGTATTTTCTGTTTACTCTTTACATACATTTCTCTTTTCACCCATTGTTATTTAGGTTATTTAGAAGTGTGTTAATTTCTACACACTTGTGAATTTAAAAAAATATTTTTATTTTTAATTTTTAAATTCAGCCCACTGTGGTCAGAGAACACACTTTGTATGATTTCATAACTTTTAAATTTATTCTGGCTTGCTCTTTGGCATAATATATGGTTTACCCTGGAGAATATTCCATGTGCACTTGAGAAGAATGTGTATTCTGTTGTTGGATGGAGTGTTCTATGTATGTTTGTTAAATCTAATTGTCTTGTAGTGTTGTTCACATCTCGTATTTCCTTGTGGTCGTCTGTCTGGTTGTTCTACCAATTGTTGGGAATAGGACATTGAATTCTACAACTATTATTGTTGAATTGTCTATTTTCCCTTCAATTTTGTCACTTTTTGCTTCATGTATTCTGGGGCTTCATTGTTAGGTGCATATATATTTATGATATGTCTCCTTGATGGATTTTCCCTTTTGTCATTATAAATGTCATTTTTTATCTCCAAGAATAATTTTTACCTTAAAGTCTTTTTATCTAATATTAGTAAGCCACTTTTGTTCTATTTTGTTTACTACTTGTGTAGTATATATTTTTCCATCCTTGTATTTTCAGTCTCTTTTTGTACTCAAACTTAAAGTGTGAATTTATAGACAGCATATTGTTGAGCCATATTTGTTTTAATGCAATTCCATCAACTTCTGCATTTGGTTTCTCATTCCCCAGATTTTCTTTTAAAGATTTTGCCCATTTTAATTGCCTCAATTACCTTGGCCACTTCAGGCATCTACATACAGTATTAAACATTTGCCACTGATTGTGTGTGTGTGTGTGTGTGTGTGTGTGTGTGGAATGTCCTGGGGATAGAGCTTTCCTCATTGAATGAGCTCTGAGTCAGGTTGATAAAGACAGACTCCGCAAATAAAGATAAGACCAGGAAACTGCCAAACAGATCAAGTAGTAACAATTCTCTGAGGATGAAGCTTTTTGAGGGGCTCCAAATCCATTCTGCTCCCTCCAGTGACTATTAAACTGCTGATTTTCACTTCTAGTATGGTTCTGAAGGTGCTATATTCAAGACCATGATGGGGTAACTTTTACTTCTAACTCACTTCTTTTCTGGGGAAAACATGATCAACACTCATCCAGGCTGCTATTTAGTGACATACACTCTTACAGTCTGCAAGTTCCAAATAAGGAATAATGGCTACTTTGGTTTGTGTTTTTAAGTTAAGGACTTGGATGTGATTTAATTGTTTGTCCTTAAAGAAATAAAACTTTTCTGCGGATTAAGAAGAAAGAAAGAAGGAAAGAAGGAGAAAGAAAGAGAAAGAAAGAAAGAAAGAAAGAAAGAAGAAAGAGAGAAAGATTACCTGAAAAAATCTACTTGTTTATATATCATGTTCACTCAAGTTCCCATGAAAGGGTCTTTGCTATCTTCAGACAAGTTAGATTTGCTAAATTCATTTTTTTCTATAAGCTATATAAACTGTTTATAAAGTCTTGTCCAGAGGCTTAATAACATGTGCTCTAATTATTATGTGACTAATGCACCTTATTAAGACTTTGGTTTTTCTGAATGTCCAGTGCTTAAAGGTGAAGAAATAACACTATATATCCCAGAAAATTGTATCTGTTATGCTCTCTTTTTAAAAATGAATAACTATCAATTAGTCTATTTTAAAGTGCAGTTCTTTGTACATCTATACTTACTTCCAATTTCATTGCTAAATGACTTGAAGTCATTATCACTTGAAGTTAAGAACTTTGAGGAATGGTGTTGTGATAGCATATTAAAAACACAACTATTATGTTAAAAATAACTCAGCTTTTCCTAAGTAACCTTAAATGTAAAACTTAAAGAAAATATATGGGTGCTTATTTTTAGTTGTTACCTATACAAGGTACATAACTTCTATCACACACGGTAATAGAATCTATGACTTTTAGTAGTGCATATGGCCATGTAAAATAGAACTAAATTTTCTAGCTTTCCTTGCAGCTAATGACTTTGTGAAAAAGATCTGAGCAAGAACTTATAAATGGAAGTGATATGTGTAATTTCTTGGTAATAACTTTACTGAAATGTGAAAGGAGGGTTACCATAATCATCCTCACTCTTTCCCACTGGATAGAATATAATATAAATCCTGGAATTCTTAAAGACAAATGGATCTTTAGACAACCTTGGAAATATAAAGCACACATGCTTCAGAGCCACAGAAGCCCAGATCCCTGACACATGAAGCCACAATAATCACTCCCACCCAGCTGCCCATCTCAAGACTTTCACAGAGAAATAAATGTCTTCCTTATTTGAGGCTTTGAGTTATTATTTGAGGTTTGAGTCACCCCCAGCTGAATCTAATCTTACCTCACAGAGCAGTTTTCAAGGCTTAAAACTTAACTTTCCTGAGCTAGTGAAGCCATTAAATACATCATAGAAATTCAATTAAGTTACTCATTGATGATCAGTACTGCTTAATCAGAACATGCTTGGATGAATTCCCTCTGCAATATGATAAAATGGATATTCTGAGACGGAACTGTTTCTCCAAACACCAAGGTACACTCACACTCGTACCAGTTAATTTCTTATAAAATTGAAACTGACCTTCTTTGTGCCTTCACAATTTTTGCAAGGTTGTGAATATTCATGCATAAAGAATTTGTGTCTTTTTGCCTGGTAATATTGTTTATCTCTGTTACATATTATTTTTTCATTATAGAACCTAACAATCACAGTCTCTTGAAAAGTCTCTCCTGATTTCCCTAGACAGAATTTGTACCACATATTTTCATTTCCATAGTATTTTATAGCAGACTTCTATAATGGTGTTCAATACATTCTTATTATATTTGGTGTTTATGCAGTTGTCTTGTTTACTCTGCTGTAAACATCTCAAAAGAAGTGACAGTGTTCTATTTATCTGTGTTTTCAACATTTCACATAGAGCATATAGCAGACTCTAACAGCTTTCTATTGCTTTGTAACTGGTTACCACAATCTTAGGGGCTTAAAACAATACCCACTTGTTGTCTTTTACTTTTTGTGGGTCACAAATTCAGGTGGGTCTTACTAGGCTCTTTGTTTATGGTCTCACAGGCCAAAATCAAGGTGTGAGTCAGGCCAAGCTCTGACACCCGGGATCTTGGGAGGAATCTTCTTCCAAGCTGATTGCGGTTGTTGTCAGCAACGTTGCATCAGTAAGACTGATGGGTCTTCATTTTCTTGCTGCCTATCAGCAGGGAGTCACTTTGAGCTTCTATAGGTCCCCTACATATTTTGTCATGTGGGCCCCTTTTATGCACAAGCTAACTATGATATGCAGAATCCTATGCTTTGAATCTCTCTGTCTTCCCTTTCTATCACCTGCTACAAACAAAATCTCTACATTTTAAAGGCTCGTGTAACTAAATCAGGCCTACCCAGATATCTCCCTTGTGCCATATGACTTAAAATAATCTTTGGAGTGATAATATCATTTTCATGGATTCCACTCGCACTCAAAAGGGAGGTGATTATACAGATGGAGAGGCTTTTGAGGGTTGTTCTTGCCTATCAGGTATACATAATAAATGTATCTAATAAGAAAATTATCCTTAGTATGTTGAATTTTATTAGCGTGTAGATATTTAAAATATAAATGTTTCAAACTTTCTTTTAATTTTTCATTCCCAAATAGCCATAAGCACATGGGCATCATTTCATCTTATAGTATGATCAGTAATTATCACAGCCTTGGGAGTTTAGGTGACATAACATTATTAATTGGATCAAGAAAAAAGTAAAAAGAAAACAAGAGTAAGAAGAAACAAAGCTAAGAATAAAGCATATAAAGTCCTATCAATTCATTTCCTAGGGCAATAAATGCTTAGTCACTGCATTTGAAAATAACCAAAGGGCTACATTTCTAGAACAATTAAGACCTCCTCCAAAGAGACCTCTGTCTTTGCCTCTATGAAGAACAGTTGGCACTTTTTCCTTAAAAGCAATAAACAAATCAACAAACAACAATGACAAAATTGTATATAAAGAAAAAATTCAAAACAGTGAATAGTAGTGGTGAATTATATAAATGAAGTATGAAAGTATGACTGGGGAAAGTAATTCGGATATGTCAAGACTATATCTGCATCAGAATGCAATGGCATCTTGCAATATAAGAGCATAACTGCTATGCTGGGTATATGTATGTCCAGAGTGGAAGAAACAAAAGCTAAGTGAACTTGGACTTCTTTGTGTTGAGGTCTATCTAATTCTCTGCTCCACACTTTCATTTCCATCTACAGTTCTGCATAGATGGACTTTTTGGCTTTGCTCTACTTTCCTGACACTCTCAGGTGTGGAATAGGTGCTATTTAAAAATAGGACTCCTCCAATCCAGAGCCTGGAACTCTAAAGTTCCATTCCATCTCTAAAACAAAGTTCTAGTCACAATGAACCTGGTACTTGGTACTGTACTTGGTACCAAGTACCTGGCACATAGTTGGTAATACCCTGGTCCAGAGCCCAGGGACCAGTTACATGTGGAAAGAACTCACCCAAGTCATCACCCCCATTCCTGATTCTATGGGATCTGTTTCCCATGTCTGCACACTGCCCACCTTGCAGGACTCTGCTGAGATGACTCAGATTCTGGTATAATCAACATCATACCTGTCCTGCCCTCTGGACATTGTGCCTGACAGTGGGTTGTCCTGCCCTTAATGACAATTTTCTGCCAATTCCAAACACCTTCCTCCTTTTATTTCAACCTCTTTTTTTGTTTGTTTGTTTTTGTTTTTTTAAATAATACTCAAGTCTCAGAATATTACACTTGCTTTTTAGGTACAAAATAGTATAGGTAATGCCACAATTCATATAATCTTTCAAGAATTTCTCCAGGTAAATTCATTTATGGGATATTTGTATATAGTCTTCTCCCTCTTCCAGAAACAAAATCCTTAAAAGATGGGAGAAAAACTATCTCATGCAACAATATTAAGAATTTTACTAAGGGGCGCCTAAATGGCTCAGTCAGTTAAGCTTCTGACTCGATTTCAGCTCAGGTCATGATCTCATAAACTATGATATCAAACCCCGTGTGGGACTCCCTCTGGCAGTACGGAGCTTGCTTGAGATTCTCTTTCTTCCTCTCTCTATGCTCCTCCTCCCCATTCTCTCTCTCTTTCAAAATAAGTAAATAAACTTAAAGAATTTTAGCTAAAAAATAAGTCTATATACAATCTATACACACATATATAAAACATTGAAATGTGTACTTTAAATATCTATAAAATCCATTTACCTTACCCACAAGAGCAACTTGAATATGTGTGCTGTTTTGTAACAGAATTCCATGAAATGTGTGAATGTTGATCTTACCGATGGCCTATACTGACTCCACCAGGGTATGTAATTCCTTCCCTTCACTAACATGAATGCTACCTGAATCCTGACAGCCGACAGAACATCTCTCTGAAACACTGCCCCCTGTGCTGATTTTCTGCCACCAGCCCTTTCTTATGTTACAATCAGCTAAGGTTTTCATCTTCCAAGATTACAGGAGTCTTGCCATCATAAGCTGCAGCTCAATCAGCTTTTGCAATGTTTGCCAAATCCATGGAGAGAAGATTAACTTGTGATTTTGTAGTTGCCACCATTTCCCCTCCTTTTCTGGATTGACCAGAAAGCCATTACATCTTCCCACTCAGATGCTTAGGTTGCCATCCATCCTCCAAAAGTTCCTGTGTTCACTCAGCCCTTCAGTTCCTTTCCTCCCTCTGAGATTGTCTTGTACACTCACCATCTTACATATATAATGTGTATTTTCATTTTGCTTAATGTCTTCTAAGAATAGCCATGCCAAAAAAACTAAACAAAGCAAAAACAAACAGATGGCTTACAAGCCTTGATAGGTCTGGCAGGCATTGTTCCTATTTAAGCCACATATCTGATTTTTGATCTCAGTTGCTAGTGACTATAACTTGCAATCCTTTAATAGCTTTGCCACAACTTATATGGGTCAGAGGTCATGAACCACTGGTTCATGGTTTACGGTGTCCCTCTGTAAATATCCACAGTCATCACTAGAGCCTATCCTAATTATTGTAATGACTTGGAAATAAGAAGTAAAGATGCTCAGCCCTATTAGAAAAGTTTGTCTGGCATCTGGAGGAGAATATGCTTCTTGAAATCTTTCTGCCCAAGGCTCCTAATTATTTCTCACTGGAGACAGTCATTTAGAGACTTCTGTAATATTCTCCATTTTCTTTAAGTTTACATTTATTGCTAGTACTTCGATTCTCTTAGGTCACCCTTAAACAATTTTCCTGCCATAATCTTTCTAATCCATTTGAGGATTATAGGATGGCTTTCACTCACTTTAGCCACATGTAATTTCTCCTAGTTCTGTTAGTTATTGCTTTGATAACAATGTTACATCCTAATGTGTGAAAGAAGATCCCTTTAACTCAATCAAAACTTGACTGCATTTATTTTCATATTCCAAATACATTTTTTTTGTTTGGTCTGTAGGGGCCATTTATTTCTGAGACCAGCTAAAGAAATAAAAATTTTCTTATTTGAGTCACATCCAACTAACTAATGGGAATCCAAAGGGGACATGGAGATTTGGCTTCTCCACTTTTCATATTTAGCCTGATTAGGCAGAGTGGAAAATAACTGGCTTGAGAAATATAAAAACATGCGCGGTTGAATGGAGATATTAACTTATTTCATCCACATGGATCAGTTTCCTAGATGGGACTGAAATAAAAACATTTACCAAACAATACACTCTTATGCATGGGAACAGAAAGAATATTTATTTCTTAGGATCAGGTGTCAAAGTTCAAAAGTGCATAGAGTACTGATAAATCCATAACCTTCCATTTAGCTCAGTTGGAAAAAAATACAGAATGTTCTGAAATCAAATATGAACAGAAAAATTGAGAAACTGAGCAAAGTTTTAATAACGTAAGCCTATACCGATTCAAAGAAGAGAATCAGCACTTCTAGTGTATATTATGTGATGTGCTCAAGTATAAAACCTATTAAGTCATTCACTTACAAGGGCATCCTAGAGATAACTGTAAAAAAAAAAAGCAAATAACAAATACTTCATTTTATAAAAAGTATTGTTGCAAAATTAGCAATAAATCCTGAATAAAAACCCACCTTGGGTTATCAATAGTTGAAAAAGAATTTTAGTTTTCAATAACCTACAAACTCAGCCTAACCAATATGTATAAATCATTATGTTCTTTTTCTAATTAGAAAGTATAAATCCATGAGACTTTGAAATTTAATTGAAATATTCTGGGTAAATTGGCTCAAATTTTTAAAAGCATGTTGGTAAATCTAGGGGTGCCTGGGTAGCTCAGTCAGTTAAACTTGAGTTCGAGCCCCACATCGGGTTGTCTGCTGTCAGCACAGAGCCTGCTTCCCATCCTCTGTCCCCTTCTCTCTGCCCCTTCCTTCCCCCACCTCTTTTTCAAAAGTAGATAAACACACACACACATGAAAAGTATGTTGGTCAATCTATGGGAGGGTCTATACATGTATAACACAAGCATCTTGCTTTTTCAATGTAATTTAACGAGAGTTTCTAATTTAAAAAAAATTTGAAAAATAAAAACCTGGACGTGATTAAACAAAAATTGAAAGCAACCAAACTGTATTACACAAAATTTATGTGATTAAGGTCATAATCTTTATGGATATAAGGATGTCTCTGAAACAATCTACTCTCCATTAGAACAAATTCTACCACGTCAAGAGTTTTAGTTTCTAAGCTCACATCAAATTAGAGGTAGCAAACTGAAGTGGCAATGAGGTTGTTAGAGGCAGAACCACTAAATGTAACAATGGCTAAAAAACTGAGAGTTGAAAACTGAGGGGAGGGTCAGAGAAAATAAAAAAGCAAGCTCAGAAACCTCTGCATCCAGTAGTGGCTGAAAAAGATTCTACTGTATGATACTCCCTGTCTATGATATCTATAAGTTCTGGACATAATATAAAACATACTTGCCTAGGAGGTACTGGTGAGTGAAGAAACAGACATATTCAGACAGAATCTATAACTGGAGTGTCTGATCTATAAGAAATTAGTTCCTATTTTCATGGCTTTTTATCTTGGAACCAGTCTTAGTCACTAAAATATCTGGAGCGGTATAGTACTGCAGTGTTTCTGGACAGGGGAAAAGAGAAGACTGAATCTGAGAAAACCATGGCCACTAGTCATAGAGAAGGAATACCAGAAGCTAAAGACACTGACAGAAGATTCCCAAATTCTACCTACCCACCTCTTTGGCTGGCGTCTGAATCACACATCTGTAAAACAGACTAAAAGTAGCTCCAAGACAAAAGATATGAAATGGAATAAAAACTGCCACCTAAGAAAGAAATTTGACGCACTAACCCCAGCCAATTGCCTACTAAAACAAAATAAAAGTTACACAAACTTTCTGGAATTTGAAGAAAATACTTTCCAACTCATTCAGGATTCCAGCATTACCTTGATACCAAAACAAGGGAAAGAAATTACAAGGAATGAAAAGCATAGGTGCATATCCTATATGAACATAGATGCAAAAATTCTAAACAAAATATTAATCAACTAAAACTGAAAAGGAAAATGATAATTACTGTAGATGCAAAAAAGCATCTGACCAAATCCAATGTATTTCTGATGAAAAGAATCTCAGAAACTAAGAATAAAAGAGAATGCCTTTGTCCAGATAAAAAGCCTATGCCTAACATATTTCAATCTGAATGCTTCTCTTTGAGATCAGAAACAAGTTAAGGATTTCTGCTTTCACTACTTTTATTTAACATTGTACTATAGATTCTAGTCAGTGCAATAGCACAAGAAAAAGAAATAGAAGCTTCTGAGATTATAAAGAAAAAAATAATTTGAATTTACTTGCAGATGATATAATTGACTACATAGAAAGTTTTTAAGAAACTACAAAGAAGCTACTAGAAGTAACAAGCAAATTTAGCAAGGAAACAAGATAAATATACAATATCAACGGTATATCTCTAAACTAGCAGCAAATAATTGCAAAATAAGATTTTAATTTAAAAAAGCAATGATTTAAAATCGCATAAATATAGCAAATACTTAGGGATTTTCTGACAAAATATATTCAAGATTTGTCCACTGAAAACTATAAAGTAGTGCCGAAAGAAACAAACCCAATAAATAGATATATCTTGTTCTTAGGTCAGGAAACTTAATTTTAGTATGATGTCAGTTCTATCCAAATTATTCTATAGAGTCAATGACAACCTCAGTCAAAACTCCAGTAAGTTCCCTCCCCCCTTTTTTTACAGAAATTAAGAAACTAAGTCTAAAGTTCTATTGAAATGCAAAGGATCTAGAATACACAGAGCAACTTTAAAAATAAAAACAAAGTTTGAGAGCTAATACTACCTGAATTCAGATGTATTATAAAGTTCCAATATCAAGCCAATGTGATATAAGCATTTAACAATAGGGGCCTAGAAATAAATACTCACAAATATCGTCAACTAATTTTTGGCACAAATTCAAAGGCAATTCAGTGGAGATAAAATAGGTTTTTTTTTAATATTATTAGAACAATGGATAGCCACATGCAGAAAGAAAGAAAGAAAAAAAGAAAGAAAGAAAGAAAGAAAGAAAATAGAAAAAGAACTTTGATTCACACTCCTTATCACACAGAAATATTAACTCAAATGGATCATAAACCTTACTATAAAACCCCAAATTATTAAAATTATAGAAGCAAATATAAGAGAAAATATTATTTAAACTTAATATTACTTAAAGTTATTATTATTTAAATAAATATTATTTAAATAATATTATTTAAATTTATATTATTTAAATAATATTATTTAAATTTAAATATTATTTAAATAATATTATTTAAATAATATTTAAATTTAAATAAAATTTAAATAAATATTATTTAAACTTAACAATTTATTTAAACTTGAAAAAGTTTAAGCAGACACTTCAACAAGTAAGATATGACAATGGCAAAGAACTACATGGAATGATGCTTAGCATCATTGGCCATTACAAAATGGGAAAATGCCAATTAGAACTATGATGAGATACTACTGCAAAAATATTAGAATAGCTAAAATTAGAAAGACTAGCTGTAAAAGCATGAACAATGATGTGTGGTAAATGGATATTCATAACACTAATGGAGTGAATGTTAAACGCCACAAGTGAATTGGAAAACATTATGGTAAATTCTTAAAAGGTTAAACACATGCCTAAAATTCAGTCATTCAATTCTAGGTATTTACCCAAGAAAAAAGAAAAATATATGTACACACAAAGATGTATACCTAATGTTCACACAAGCTTAATTTGTAATAGCCAAAAACTGGAAATAGTTTCTATGAAAGGGTGACTGGGAGGGTAAGTTTAACTGAATTGTATCATCAAATGATACAATTTAAAGAAACAGTTTCCATGAAACTAGTGGGTGGGCAAATATGATTGTATTGCATCATAGAATGATACAATTTAAAAATAGAATGAACTACTCACATATGTTAGGACAAGCAAAATTATCAAAATAATTACACTGAGTGAAAGAAGCCAGATTAAAAGGAGTATGTACTTTATGATTCATTTACATAAAACTATACAATATGCAGAGTAATCTACAGTAGAAGAAAGCAGGTTTCATGAGTGTGGGGAAAGGAAGAACAATGGGGGAATTGTAAAGGGGCAAATGGTCATGAGGTAATAATTCTTGGGAGTGATTGATATGTTCAGTACCTTCACTGTGTTATTGGTGTGTGTGTATGTATATACTGTATATATACACATACACATATATAAAATTCTCTTTAAATGTAAATAATTTATTGTCAATTATATCTAAATAAAATTGTTTAAAAATATAACATCAAAATTTGTGGAATGCAGCTAATGCAGTGTTTAGAGGGAAACTTATGACTTTCAATTTAGATATTTAAAAAAAATATTCTAAATCAATGATTGAAATTTCCATCTCACAAAATTGGGGAAACTAGAGCAAATTAAGATAGAAGGAAGTAAAATAAAGAGCAAACTTGAAAACTAAAAAAACACAAATTATCAATTAATATCAGTAGCGAAAGAATAGACAAAGCTACAGATCCTATAGACATTAAATAAGGGAATGTTTTAAATAACTTTATGCCAGTAAATTATAAAATTTAAATACAAAAAAAATCGTTTGGAAGACAGATTACTAAAGTGGATTCAGGAAGAAATAGTAAACCTTTATAGTCTTAAATCAATTCAAGAAATAAAATTTGTAACTAAAATTTTCCCACAAATAAAACTCCTGATGGATATCTAAGATACATTATATAATATAATCATATATTACATATATTTCTTTTATATATAAACAAAAGTGGGGAAAGAAGAGAGAGGGAAAGAGTTGAGGAGAAGAAGAAAGAGGAAAAGAACAGAAGAGATGGTCATGTAATACCTTATAACAATTTATAATCTAGAGCAGACAATAAAAGACCAAGCTGTGATTCAACCAAGCTCTGTTGCATTTCATG
Source organism: Panthera uncia (assembly GCF_023721935.1). Taxonomy (NCBI): domain Eukaryota; kingdom Metazoa; phylum Chordata; class Mammalia; order Carnivora; family Felidae; genus Panthera; species Panthera uncia. The sequence continues at coordinate 20,303,968 of NW_026057582.1, forward strand.
CCCCTACCCTTTGCCTTTATCACAATCACATACACCTACTTACAGCCAAACACATCAGTAAAAATGGCATTTATTTATTCAAAATTCTCCTAGAACTCTAGGCTCTATCAGTCTAGAACCCAGATTGTTGTGTGTGTGTGTGTTTTCCCTTCAGTTTCACTTAAACTGAGATATATCCATGTTTCATATGGTTAACAGACTCCTCAGAGTGACATGAAACATCAATTGGCAAGCCTCTTTTATTTTTAATGTTCATTTACTTTTTTGAGAGAGAGAGAGAGAGAGAGAGAGCGCGCGAGCATGAGTGGGGGAGGGGCAGAGAGAGATGGAGACACAGAATCTGAAGCAGGCTCCAGGCCCTGAGTTGTTAGCAGAGCCTGACACAGGGCTTGAACTCATGAAGCACAAGATTATCACCTGAGCTGAAGCCAGAGGCTTAACCCACTGAGCCACCCAGGCGTCCCCATCAATTGGCAAACCTCTTAACACAACAAAGTCATAGATTATTTTTCATATCAAGAACTACAAATTGCATCCAATTAGTTCAAGATCTAATCAATGTTCACCAATTCCAGAATGAACTAAGAACACCACCCTAGGGCTCATGCTGGTACTTGTCCCTTATAATTGTAGGCACACCTTAGAATCATGGTACTTTGCTTTCTTCACAGAAGTCACCTTATGGCAGCAACTTTTTTTTTCCCCCTCTCTCTCATAAACATCCAGGCTCCAAAAGAAGCAAATCTAGGATGTGAATTATCTCACTAGCTCTCTTACTCCCATTTTAATGATACATTATTCCTTCAGTTTGGATAACCAGATTGTTTTCCCAGATTATGGTATCACAAAATACAGGTTGCCAATTCTCCTGTAAAATAACTGTCAACCTTTTAAATATGAAATATCAATCCATTTTTTCAATCTTCTAACACAATGTACCAATTGGCAGGGTAGGTGATGGGCCCCATTGTTTTATTCTTTATTGCTTGTCATAAAGGAAGTGGCTTGAAATGTATAAAAAGTGCTTGTAAACACTGAAATGCTATTCAAATAAAAGACTTGTTTGGATTTCCTTCTGATGGTCTCATTGGTTTTTAACTTATAGAGTTGCTAATACTTTTAGGTACCTTTATTCTTTTTCACAAGAGCATTTATTAAAATGCTTAGCTTTTTAAAAATATGTAAATGAGAAAGATAATTTTATTAACCCAGAAAGTGCAGTGTGAACTTAAGAGAAGCTTAGAGATTTGGTGTTATCCTAAAATGAGATGTTTGTTTATTAGATTGAGATGCTTAGCAAAAAGGGTGAGGGGAGTGATGACAGAACATGGGGCAAGCTGAGGGCAAAGTACAGGCTAACGGCAACCCCCCCACCCCAACCCCACATGGGATATGTATGATGTTCCTCACACACTCCTGGCTGCCCAAGAACAGGGGAAAAGAAAGAAAGTGAATGGCTGACTGATAGAGATCACGGTCACGCAGGACAGGAGTCTCCTTCAGTTCATGGGTAATTTAGTAAACTGCAAGAAAAAGGCAATCTTATCCTTAATCTAATCTCCAGAAACCTATAGACTCTATTCCCTAGAGCCCTAATATCACCCTCATCAAGATGTAAGGGGTTTAAGTGCTTGCCATGGTGATGTGGAAAACAAAGGCAAATGAAAAATTAAGTTCCTTTACTGCCTACAGCCCACTGACAAGTCCTTGAAACAGGCAGAGTTATCTCCCTCTAGGAGCTCAGCTGCCTGGATGATGACACTTTGCTAGGGGCCAAAAGGAATCTTGGCTTAACATTATCCTGACTCCCCAGGATCCTCTAAGTCTACTTTAACATATAAAAATTCCTTTGGAAACTTCCTTTATCTCAATTCCCCCAAGGTATATGCTAGTAATCATACTCTGAGCTTATGGCCCCCTGATATACATCTGAAGGGTCTCACGACTGAGGTTTTACTAAACAGTAATAAATGGTGTTTCCTAACACCAGCTAGCCCCTCAAGGTCCTGGAAACCTTGCTTCCAAAATACCTTAGAGACTTACTCTATCCCTAACCCCCTCCCAACCTGAGGGTCTATAATCAGTTACTTGTCAACCCCAGTGCAGCTCTTTCTGCCCACAGGTCCTGTGTCTGTGCTTTAATAAAACCACCTTTTTGCACCAAAGGCATCTTCAAGAATCCTTTCTTGGCCATCAGCTCTGGACACCACCATCACCCCAAAACTCCATCAGGCAGTATAAACTGGATTAAGGTTTTTTGAAAACACAAAGAATATTTCAAGGAGAAAATAAACATTCGGGGCTGTTTTTGTTGTGCATAGGTTTCTTTCCATTCTGCTCTTTTAAAACCCATTTTATAGATTTTGTAATTTTTCAAGAGTGAAGACTTTGCAGCTCAATTTATGTGATTATCGAGAGAAACTAATTCAAAAAAAGTGGACAACTTTGTGGAAGTGACCTTATCAGGCTTAGAAAGCCAAAACTTAAAAGGAAGACTAATTTCATCACAAATATCCTTCAGTCAGCAAAAGTTGTTATTTGTTATTTTAAGTATTTCCTGAAATACTTAAGCAGTTAAAATCCCTGAATTATTTACATAACGGGAGGAACTCAAGCAACATGACCCATTTCAACTTTCATCCAGAATATCAACCCCTCTTCAATTTTATCTAGCTGTTGGAGTACAGCATGCACTGTGAAATTCTGTTGAGCTATAGAAAATATTTGAAATACCTGTGTCTGTCTTAACAAAGCCCTTTATCATTTCTGAGTTGGGACATAGCTGCTTCTCAGCCAACAGAGGCCCCTTTTCTGAGGGTTTTCCACCACCAATATCCATTGCCTAAAATGTATCCAAAATGATTACAAGCATGCACATATTCTAAGTTGCTAAGAAATACTCCACAGGGAGCTTGTCGGAAAGGCCAGTGTGCCCACTTCTTCACATTCTTTCCCTCTCTAGTGTCTTCTTTCATTTACCAGCCCAAATTCTGGATATCGAGAGGATGTATCTGAGAATATTGAAGTTGAGACTGAAGAATTCACTCAAGGTCATTACAATAAGTAGTTATAATAGAAGACAAGAGAAAGGAACTTCTTTTTGCTTAACATAAAACTAACAGGTTAGTCGGACCCTAATGTCTACCATGGGAAACTCAGATTCATCCTGTAGGGGATTCTGATTAAAATGCAACATAAAGAGGGGTGCCTGGGCGGCTCAGTCGGTTGAGCGTTCAACCTCAGCTCCGGTCATGATCTCACGTCTGTGGGTTCAAGCCCTGCGTTGGGCTCTGTGTTGACAGCTTGGAGCCTGGAGCCTGCTTTGAATTCTGTCTCCTTTTCTCTCTGCCCCTCCCCCGCTTGTGCTCTGTCTCTATCAAAAATAAATAAATGTAAAAAAATTTTTTTTAAATGCAACATAAAGAAAAGGATCAGAAGTGGAATCCTGTTAAGGAGACTTTGACAAGCTAAACATTACACAAAATATTATCACTTACTTTGAAAACCATATTCATGCTGTGTGTCTATGTATTTGTGCACGTTTCTATGCATGTTGAAGAAAATATGGAAGGACACTTCTGTATCATTTGAATTGCTAAAACAATCCTTATAATAAAAAAAACACCAAGTACTAAAAATAATATATATCAAAATAACTATTTTTTTTATTAAAAACTACATCAAATCACTTCAGATTTTTTTTTTTAATTTTCGTCTGAAGGTACCATGGCAGAATAGGAGCGGAATGCAGGATAAGTGCATACATTTGCATTTGAATGTTGCTAATCACCAGCTGGGTGAACTTGAGTGAATGACTCCCCCTGAGCTTTTGCTTCTTTGTGAAATGATTGAATTGAGACCGTAACCACTATCTTTGCCACTATCCAAAGTTCTTTGCCACTATCAAAACATGGTTGGGTCTTACAAAAGCAAAATTAACAATTTTACAGAAATATTTGAAGTTATTTCATGTATCTAAACCGTTATTAAGACACTGTGTTAGCTAACTCTGTAAAAAAAAGATGTGTCTTGTAAAACAATGAACCTCAGATTGGTGCTGATGAAGTCCAAGGTGACCACAGTCTCTCCCTTTCTGACATTGTTGGCCTTTGAACTCCAGACTGTCCGCTTGTTGGGAGTAAGGAGCTTGTGAGATTATTGTGTCCCTAAGGCATGTTAGGTGCCCAATAAATATTTGTTGCATGACTGAGTAAGCCCTTAAATCAGTCTCTTGTACTCAGGTAAGAGATCTACTTAATGAGCTGGAGAACTACTTGGCATCATATAAAAGAAAAAGTAAAATAAAATAAATAAATAACAAAGGAACCTATTTTACTGGACTTTTGTTTTCTGTTCAGCAGTCTTTGAAGAGCCCTGCACTCGCTTGCTTCCATTAGGAAGAAACTTCTTTCCACTGTTCTTTAAAAAATATCTAGTCATTTTACACTTCTAACAGGAGACACCAGTGCATGGGGCAGCACTGATTGATGTATTTCTCGTGTGAACTTGAAACCTGAGACGTATGTACCTGAACTACAGATTAATCAACACGTGAACACGGGCTGCGGTGTCTAACTGATTAATTATGCTGAATGATGGATACGGGTTTAATCACTTTACCTGATAGATGTAGGGAGCCTGCAAATGACAGTTACCATATCATTTCTCAATAAACTGCTTTCTAACCAGCTTGCGGCAGAAACTTCAGAAGTTGCTGTTCTGGGGATGGGGGAAAAAAGTATAGTATTTTCCATGCATCACTTGGCATTTCTACTAATTTATCTCTAAGTTTGTTCTTTGGCTAAAAAAAATCATACTTATGTGAACACAGTAATTATCCAAGAATTCCATTGTCTGGAAATCTGTCTCATCAACTGGAAAACATAATTTAAAAGGTTAATAGGACTCATAATCAAATTTATAACGTTAGGGGAATAAATAACTCAAGTTAGAAAACCAGCGACTAATGGTAAAAATCACATGTCTACAAATAAAGAGGAAGAAACACACCTACAAACCACCTCTTCTGCTCTTAAGAGGAAAACGCTAGCTTGATTTACATAAGAAAAAGGGAAGAGCTTAGAGATCACTTCTTTAACTGAAAACAAACAAACAAAAAACAAGATGTATTATATAATTAATATTTTCCTTCTACACAATTCAGTGGACAGCCCTAAGGAGAAAATGAATAATATCTGGACCAACGAGATTTAACAAATTGGTAGCAACCCCTCCCACAGACCATGAAGTTAACTCCTTTCCTTTTTTCTTTCACTGCATTTTGTACTTCTATAATAGTTTATCATCTGTCATACTAGTGACGCTAGTTTTGTCACACTGTGATAATGTGAAAAATTTATTAGAGTTATGGATGTACATTGGACTCTCCTTCATTCTAGGTGGTCTAGAAAACAGTGGCCATCATATCTTATTTAATACTGTTCTTGGGGCGCCTGGGTGGCTCAGTTGGTTAAGCATCCAACTTCGGCTCAGGTCATGATCTCACAGTTCATGAGTTCGAGCCCCACGTCAAGCTCTGTACTGACAGCTCAGAGCCTGGAGCCTGCCTCAGATTCTGTGTTTCCTTTCTCTCTGCCCCTCCCCCACTCACACTCGCTCACTCTCACTCTCTCTCAAAAATAAATATTTTTTTAAAAATGCTGTTCTGTACAATGTTTAAATAATTCCTTACTGGTAGTTGGTACTCAAAAAATCTTACTGAATTAAGTTGAATACATGTACAGATTCTGCAGAGGAAAAGGTTAGTTTGTCCATTCCTGATCTCTGTAACTCCTTTCAGCTCTATGTAAACTGCCTTAAACTTCAGCCTGACTCTCCACCCATAGAGGGCAACTTTCTAATTTATGGGCAGAGTCCAGCATTAGCTGTGAGTGCCAGGGTATCTTCCAAGACACCCTCTCTTACTCTCTGTCACTTTGCATAGGCCATTCCTGAGCCCTCTGCCACGCGGCTCCTTCATGAGCAAGTCTGTCTCCCTGTGGGGCATTAGGCTGAGCCTGCTAACAGAGATGTGTAAATTAATGCCCACTGCTGAAATCTCAGCCTAGTCAAGAACTTGAGTAATCACATTTTCTGGAAACTTCAGTTGCTGACATCAGGTCTTATTTTTATATCAAAACTTAAACTCTTTCCATTATTTGTTCTAAGTCTAAAGCAGCCATGGTGAAGTTCCCACACTCAGCTGCACCAGGGAACAGCCACTATTCAAGGAGCTAAACCAAAGTACGGGGGTCAGGGTTCGTGCGTGACTGGCCTGAGACTTCAACAGACGTGGGAGTAGGATCTCTGGGGTTGTCTTTGAAAGTAGAAGAGTAATGGCAGAGGGTCAGGTTCAAAAGGCTGTTTTGTAGCAGTTATGAGGTTATCAAGATAACAAATAATTTGGAGAGGGAGTTCCTTAACCAATTCCTTCTTAACTTCTGTAAGCTTCAGTTTCTTCCTCTAATAGAGATATTACCTGCTTTGTTGTAAGGTTTAAGTGGTGAAGGGAGAAAGTATATAAAGTTCCTAGTATAGTACCTTGTTTGTTCATACTTAACAAATATTTTTTTTAAGTTTATTTATTTTAGAGAGAGAAAGAGAAAGCAGGGGAGAGGCAGAGAGAGTGGGAGAGAGAGAGAATCCCAAGCAGGCTCCACACTGTCAGCGTAGAGCCTCATGAACCGTGAGATCACGACCTCATCTTGACCTGACTCAAAAGTTGAGCACTTAACCGACTGAGCCACACAGGTGCCCCAGTGCTTGACAAATGTTAACCACATTTCATTTTCTCTATTCGTGTAAGAGTGAACTGCAGTTTACTCAAAAAGAAAAAAAAAGCAGGCAAGAGAAGTGAACATAGCCCTGGACGTGACCACTGACCTAGGAGGAAGGACTGAATTGATTCAACCCTAAATGGTACTGATTCCAGTCATGAAATAAGGAGAACTATATATAGCCTTACTCCCTGGGACACCTAACCCTGACAGACTCTCAGTGTTGTGGTGACAACCCCAGACCTGTGCCTTATGCCAACTCTGCTGCTACAAGGCAAAAACTGGGCACAGAATTTACAGACAGGCCACTCCTAACATTTGCAGGACCCAGGACAAGAGTACAAATGGAATCCCATGTATCTTATATCTAAATATTTAAAAGTTACAAATAAGGCTATCATACCATTAAATAAAACAGGTTCTATTCTCTGGTGTTACAGATATCCTTTCCTATAACCAGGAGAGTCAGGTTTGAACTTACTATTCTTGGATACTTTAGAGTTTCCTGCTGGAATGTGGATGGTACAGGGAAAGCTGTCTCCAAACCCTTGTCTGGCCCAGCTTAGGTCTTCATGGTGAGGGTCTTGCTGCATTCCACCCTCTTCAAAAAGAGCCTCTCAAAAATCCATTGGGCATAAGCATAAGCAAATTGGTGGCTTGGTCTATTTTCAGGTGTAAAGGATCAAGGAGTAGCCTTGTACAGCCCCTGGAAGTTGACGTGGGGTCATGTGGCATGGACAGGACACTGGGTACTCGGGGTGTGGTCTAGAAAAAGAGGTACTGTCAATAGTGAGGACATCCCCATGGTCTTACGCTTTTTCTGATTTCAGCTACAGGAATCTTCTAATGCCCAGGTCCTGAGGAAGAAGTCTTACTTGCCCAAGTCTAAGGCCAAGATGCTTAACTGATAGGTTTGGTAACAGAAGGGAAGACCACTCCCTGAATGTAGGAACCACAGCCTCAGGTTACAAAGCAGCATGAGTTATGTCCAAGGATATAACATCTAATAATCAGTTGCTGAGGTGCTGTGACAGCGGCTTGGGAATTTTGCATTGGGAATTCTTTTAATTTCTTTTTTCTCTTTCCCTGTTTTCTTCTCTTTTTTTTTTCCTGGCTTCCGTGTGTGCACAGTTATTTTATTGTATGGAACTAGCTAGATCTTTTGCCACTCACATGATAGGTGTGTAGTCCTTGAGTCTTTTTATTAGAAAAATTTACACATAACTTTTATCTGGGTAATTTATCAATATTTTTATGTGAAAAAGCATTGAAGTGTTCTTGCAAATAATACAGCCCACCTAAGACCCTCTGACCAAGGTTCTATCTACAAAAGACAATACAAGATTAAATAGATTTAGAATAAAGATTTAAAACTTCTAAACCTGTATTCCATTCCATTTTACACCTAGAAGAGTTCTCCAAAGCAAGAATTGGAAAGTTAGCTATCTATCCAGAATTGCTACATTTGGTGAAAAAAGTCTGAATGACAGGCATTTACTTAGACACTAAGGCTTTTATATTCAGATTATTATGACACTAAAATTAAGATGGTAGTTCTTTATAATAAGTATAATCACAGCAATTTTAAGTTGGTAGAGACTTAAAAATGATCAAAATCACTGTGGTGGGAAGTATATTTGAAAAAAAAATTCAAGTGGTTTAGTTAGTTGCTCACTGTCCTAAGAAGAGACACTGGTCTCATTTCTTCTTCATTTTTTTTTATTTATTTACTTTGAGAGAGAGAGGCAGAGAGAGAGGGAGAGAGAGAATCCCAAGCAAGCTCTGTGCTGTCAGCATGGAGCCTGATGCAGGGCTCAAACCCAGGAACTGTGAGATCATGACCTACGCCAAAATCAAGAGCTGGTCACTTAACCAACTGAGCGGCCCAGGCACCCTTCAGGTCTTCTTTCTAGCTAAGTGTAGGTCTTAGTCACTTTGGGCTGCTACAACAATTTACCATAGAGTAGATGGCTTAAATAACAAACATTTATTTCTCTCATTTCTGGAGGCTGGGAAGTTCAAGATCAAGGTACTGGCAGATCCTGTATCTGGTAAAGGCCCTCTTCCTGGTTTGCACATGGCCACCTTCTTACTGCATCATCACATGGCAGACGGATCATCTCTCTCAGATCTCTTCTTATAAGGGCACTATTCCCATTCATGATGACTCCACCCACATGACCTCATCACCTCCAAAGGCTCCACCTCCTGATACCATCACATTGGAGGTTAGGATTTCAACTGTGAAGTTTGGGAAGATACACACATTCAGTCCATAATAGTGGGCTTTCCTCTGTAAGGAGGAAGAGTCAAGGACGGTGAATAGAAAAGTGCATTTCCAGATTTCCTTGGATGACTTAAGATAAAAGTGAGAAGCAGTGGTAATGAAAGGAGAAAAAGGAAGAAAAATAGGAGCCTCCAAGTGCCTTAGGGTATCTAGAGAGGAGACTCTCCTGGGTCAGACACATCCACAGAAGCGGCCACCTCTTCCAGAACCCCGTGCCTAATCTGGAACTGTTAGTATATTACCTTTCTAAAGAAATTTGTTGATATAAAGATAGAAATAAAAGGCAGAAATCAGGGGTGCCTGGGTGGCCCAGTTGGTTAATCATCCCACTCTTGATTCCGGCTCAGGTCATGATCTCACAGTTCATGGGTTTGAGCCCAGCATTGGGCTCCCTGCTGACAACACGGAGTGTGCTTGGGATACCTCTCTGTCTGCCCCTCCCCTGCCCATGCTCCTCCTCTCTCTCAAAATAAATAAATAAGCTTAAAAAAAAAGAGACAGAAAGTTAGCAAAGAGAATACCACCCAGGAATTTGAAATATTAAACATCGAGCTTGAATTTGGTTTGAATCATCATCCCACCCACTTGTAAATTTTCATGAAGTACAGAACTCACAAGGCACAGGAAGATGAGTCAAAGACTTTTCCTCTACAGAAATCACTTTCTGAGTTGCTCTTTGGGGAAAAGAGCTGGGTTAAATGAGACCAAATGCTTTCCATGTTTGATTTGAAGTGGTTCTGACAATGACACACCAAGGAGGCATCGGCATTGGTAGCCAGAGCTGGCGCTGCTAAGCAGCAAGCTAGAGGCATAGAAATCTATAACAACAGAGAATCAGCCCAAATAGGATTAATTTAGGACTGCCTGTCAGTTTCGACTCTTGGGCCATTTGTATAAGGAGGACTAGCTGGGGCTGCAGAATGGCCTTGAACTTGTTTTTAGTTGTCACTAGCTCTATGGACTTGCCCTGTACATTTAGCACACAGGATGAATGATTGAAAGGCAACTGATGGAAGGTTAGTGATTCCCCAAGGAGGTAGTTTCCCTCTTACACAAGAAGATCCCAAGGGCATGCATTCCGAGGAACATGCTTGCAATATTAATTGACTCAGGATGGGAGCTTCCATTTGCAGGGTGAGACTATCTGTCACATATCGAATACTGACTTGGCATCCCCTCAAGAGAAACTTGGGTATAATCCCTTGAAAAATAGAAAAGGCAGCATCACATCAAGGGTAATGTTGCCAGTGGATTCCTGGCTACCTTACATGAAAAAAGCAAATGTGTTTTGTCTAAAATACAGAAAAAAATAAAGTCTCTTCTAGAACCACAAAATATTAGCCATGGAAAAGACCTTGGAGACATCTATTTTAATCTCCTTATTTCAGAGATGAGTAGCAAACTTCTAGAAAAATTAGTGGACAGAACCAAGATTACTGAGCCAAAAGAGAGGAACTACAGAGTAATGACTTTACAAGAGTGTTCTAGCATCAGATTCCCTTGATATAAATGTTGCCCCCACTGATTACTGGCTGTGTAACTTTGAGTGAGTTACTTAAACTTTCTGCACATCAGATTTCCTATGTAGAAATGGGGATCATAGTTTCTACTATACTGAGATTACTATAAAGATTAAATAAAATATTTTGTATGGAATAGTTTGTTAGTTGCAAGTCAGATGGTAAATAATAAATTCTAACTAATAATAATAGTGTAATAATAATAATAATAATAATAATAAAATGATGATGATGATAAATTCATCATTTTTGTTATGTGACAGGATAAGAATTAGTCCAGAGATTTCCCCTTTGTGCTCTCTGATACAGCAATTTCAGAGTCAAATTTAGTTAACTAATCAACTATAATCAAATGAGTTTTTCTACTTAAAGAGATAATTGTGTTACTGGCAAGGTAAAAACTAAAGTACTTTGGAGGAGTTGAAGAGACTGGGGTGGATAAAAGGACAATTAAAGAACTAAGTAACATGTTGGAACCATGAAACGTGAATGGATAAAAAGTTTTGGACAGATGTCAGCCTAGGAGAAGGATCTAGTGAATTGTCACAAAATTCTGTCTTTAGTTTCATTCTGGATAATATTTTCATAAATATACCCTCAACATAGAAGACAATGCTTATCAATTAAGGGGATGAAATTAAACTGATAGGGTCAAATGTTGGCAGGCTACAGCCAAAAGATAAATGTGTAAGAAAAAGTATAAACAGATATATTTAGATTTTTAAAAATCAACTCCATAAACAAAAGACAACAGAGATGTGTTTTAACAGTAGGCACTTGTCAAACATTTATCAATTTTAGCTGCCATTAAATCTAAAATGATGCAAAACCCAAAGGGCAACAAATTTATTGGCAACAAACACATGCATCATTTGTATACTGTGAGCAAACATTTTATCAGGGATTTGAAAAGCTGAGTGACTACTGCCTCTGTGGAATAATGTCACAAAGTAGAAATCAAAGTCCTTAGGAAATAAACGGTGAGGAAAGTGGCAGAGATGAAATAAAAGCTGACAGATCTTTGAAAAGAAGGAGACAAAAAGTAAAATCAATTCAAGAGAAAAGATAAAAATGGGAAGCACATAAAAGTAAAGAAAAAAGTCAGAAAACACAGGCAGAGAGGAGAGAAATACAGTAAATTTATGAAAGAAATAGAAGAAAGAATAAACATAAATGAGCAAGAAAATGATAGAGAAGCAGGCAAAGGGAAATCCAGTGTACACCCTCATAGGGTCTCCAAAGAAGGAAACAAGTTACTGGAAAAAAAAAATAGAGTCCTAGTTCAAGAAACGTTTCTGAAATAAAAGTAGATTTGAATTTTCAAAGGCACATCTTTGCTAGAGAAATTGACCCAGAAGAGTGGATACCAAGAAATATAGACTTAAACGTACAGAATCCTTTTCACAGCCAGAAAAACATGTTAAAATGTGAAATTATGGAAAAAGCCACAGGAACATTCAAGCCTATAGGATTGTTAACCAATATAAAATTAAATAAAGAAAATATAAGCCAAGGAAATTATATCAAGCCAAATTATTTTTAGCTATAAAAACCACAGGCAAATAGTGTTGAATAATGAGAACTAAGTAAAAATTGTTCCCATGAGTCTTGGGAAATTACTGGAGGGCAACGTTCAGCCCCCAAGAATAACAGGGGGGACCACAGTGGCAGGACAGGCATGGACAGGCATGGATGAGGAGCACGAAATGGTTAATCGTTCAAAGTCAAAGGATATCATTTAAGGCTGACAGACCAGCGGTGCCTGGGTGGCTCAGTTAGTTAAGTGTCCAACTCTTGATTTCAGCTCAGGTCATGATCTCACAGTTGGTGGTTTCAAGCCCCACATCGGGCTCTTTGCTGAGCCTGCTTGGGATCTTCTCTCTCCCTCTATTCCTCCCCTGCTCTCTCTCTTTTTCTCTTTCAAAAATAAATAAACTAAAAAAAAAAAATAAATAAAGCCAACAGATCAAATAATAGAATTATAAGAGTATTTACATCTACCATGACAATAATTTAAGAAGACTTTTAAATTGACTGAGGAGAGAGAGGAGGGAGGAGAGGGGAAAGGAAGTGGAAATATGATAATTGTATCATCTCTCATATAATCAAAATTCATTATTTTTAAAGGATTAAGGTTGTTATATAACTTTATTATTTTAAAGGAATGCAACCCTGCCTAAACGTCAGAATTACACACATAACCATACAGAAAAATGAAGAAAATGGAACACATAGTGAAACGCACACACAAAGTTATGAATAAAGCAAATCATGAACTGTTTTCACAGAACTAATATAAACATATACCATTATTTTATTAAAATAAAAAAGATTAATTACAGAATGCATTAATATTTCTGTTAATGAAAATAGAATTTATTCATCATCTAGCCTTATTTTTTATTTTCATGTATTCCATCTACCGCTGGCTTCCTTGTTGTTGTAGTGGAACATGACATTTCTCCTACTGCCTCATTGCCTCTGTGCTTGCTATTTCTTTTGCTTTCCCTGGGATCTTCCCACGACGAGCCAACTCATATTTGTATTTTCTAGGTCTTTAGGTTCCATTCCCAGAAAGAGATTTTCTCAATAGTGTACATATATAGTATTGGCTTGTATGTGTACCTAAAATTTTTCTGGAAGGCTAAGCAAGACCTTAACAATAGAAAGGGAAACTGAGCTGTTGAGTTGCAATTCTAGGGGGAGAATTGTTTACTTGATATAATTTTATACTCCGGATATTTGAATCATGTGGTAATATTACTTATTTTTAAAAATGTCTTAACATAATGACACATTGTGATGAGACCAAAGAAAGGTCACAGAACCCAAAAGAAAGTTGTAAAGAGATTTTTTTGTGAATATATATTCATAAATGAGTTTTACACTAAAACATGGGACAAGCAAGGAGAGGTGAAAGTGATGGATATCTAGGCGGAAGATGAGATGAAGAAAATCTTTTTTTTAGTTTATTTATTTTGAGAGAGAGAGAGTGAGTCCATACAAGAGCGAGTGGCGGAGGGGCAGAGAGAGAGGAGAGAGGAAACCCCAAGCAGGCTCCACACTGTCAGCAGGCTGTGCAATGTCAGCACAGAGCCGGATGCGGGGTTCAAATAAATTGTGAGATCATGACCTGAGCTAAAATCAAGAGTCAGATGCTTAACTGACTGAGCCACCCAGGTACTCCAATGAAGACAATTTTACATTCACGAATTATCATTATATGTGCACAGAGGTACAAGACACTGGTCCATAATGGGCAAGAGGGAGTGTGGACAGAAGTGAGGTTGGAAAAACAGGTCAGGTCAAGTATATACATCATGTTAGCAATCTTACATCTCATCCTGGAAGCAATAAGAAGCCACTGGAGAATTCCAACTGAGGCTTTCAAAAAGATCACTACCTACCCGAAGTTACCTAGTTTTTTATGTAATTGATAACACCTGCAATAACTTACAAAACCATAAGATCAACTGGATAAAAAGTATGTGATTAGTTTTAGCAAGAATGTGAAGAAATTCATTTATACTGTTGGTCATTTTGTAAATTGGTCCAGGCACTTCAAAGAGCAATTTATCAACATATATTTACATCCCAGTGTTTCTCTGTCCAAGTTTATATCTAAGGGAAACACTCATGTAAAAGCACAAGGAAACAAGTACAGGAGATTTTTATGGGATGTTTGTAACAGCAACCTGGAAAGTATCTAAGTCTCCATAAACAAAAAAGTAGATGAATATTTTGTGGTATGTTCACAAAATATTATTCACAGGTAAAATGCATTATGACCAGATGACCTTATGGTACACATGTGCACACACAGATACACACACACACAAATATAAATCAATCAATAATTATGTCAATCCAGGTAAATAGAGTCCAAATATCCTGTATTCCTATTGTTGCTGTAACTAATTATGAAACTTAGTTGCTTAAAACAACAAAAATGTATTATTTATAGTTCTGGAGGTCGAAGTCTGAAAAGGGTCTCTGTGGGCTAAAATCAAGGCGCCAGAAGGCTGCCTTCATTCTGGAGGCCCTAGGGTAGAATCTGTTTTCTCACCTTTTCCAGCTTCTAGGCTATCTACTTTCCTTGGCTTGTGGCCCCTTCTTCCTTTTTCAGCAGGGACTAGTCAAGTCTTTCTTCTCGCCTCCCTCAAACACTGGCTCTTCAGTCTTCCTCTTACATCATTTAAAGCCCTTTGTGATCCCACTGGGCCTATTTAGATAATCCAAGAAAATCACCCTATCTCAGATCAGCTGATTACAAACCTTAATTCGGTCTGTAATCTTAAGTCTCTCTTCCATATCATAACATGTTCCCAGGTTCTGGGGAATAAGATGTGGGCATCTTTAGGGGGCAATATTTGTGTCTACCATATACCTCTGATAACTGATGATTCTCCGCACTCTGATTCTTTATCACGAGCTAAGATCTGCTCAGTATAGTAGTAGGTAATAGTGCAATGCTTACTAATTTAGATAATAGACAAAGTAACCCTGACGCACAGATTCAACAGCAACCTCAACATCACCATCAAAATTACGTACATAAACACTACTTTTGAATTCAAGGTTTATAGCACTTAACTGGGCTCAGTGAAGACCCAAAATAACCTTTCAGGAACCCACAACTTAATTAGAGATGTTGTCAGCCAATGTCAAAATAATATCCATAGACATGAGCAATTCACATTGATCAGTGCAGATGAAACCAAATAAAATAGCACAAAAGGCCTTTCCTTCCTGAGTTTTCATGCCATTGAAGTCCAATTGCTAAAATCAAGTGGGCAAAGAAATCAATGCTTGCTTTTGATTTTCCAGACTGCTAACACTCTGTGATGATTTGGAGAGTTGCTGTTCTATCAAACCAATCACAAATAAATGACTGGACACTCATTTCCATTTAGAATGTCTGTTTAAATGCTGATGTGACCTCTAAGTGTACTGGGGGTTGAGTAGTGTATGTAAAACTGTCATTAAAATTGTATATGAAGCACAGGTTAAAACGAAGCTACTATGTCTTGTTGGCTGCTTTTTATTCCCTGGAATCCTGAGAGGAGAGAAAGCAATGGCCATCGATCATCAATAAGATGAGGCAGAACAAGGAAATTTTAATGTTCGTTATAAAAATATCTGAGCCTTTCAATTTTGCTTGAGGGAATTAGACCACCTCCTGCTAAAGCACTTTATGGTATTTTAAAAAATATGATAGAAAATAACCCTCTTAAAACATGAGACCAGTGAATGCTGTTCTGTTTTTGCACCGGAAATTAAGGGTGTAGAGCATGTAATATAAATGTCTTCAGACTTTCACAAGAAACACTCAGTGAAAATCCTTTTAAATTTATTTGGTGGTTTACCTCCCACCCTGAGGGGTTGAAAATCTCAAGCACAGGAAGCAGTTACTGATTTACTGGTTGATCCGCAGCCTTTTGCTTCAGTGACAGCTCATTTGACCCATTTCATTTCTCTAAATTGCTTTTTAATTTCCTGAGGACAGCAGTGTTGCTGTAGTGTGTTTAGAGCATCATGTGTTTCAAAATGCTGAACCTGCTCATTTTCTTTCATATTTCATCTCAGTTAGAAAGGCAGATTTCCTTTAGAGGAACACGAGTGTAGGTTTGGAGGGTCAAGGGATCCCAGCTGAGTCCCCGCTCTGCTGTTTGCTAGCCATGTGACCTTGGAGCATTCACTTACCCTCTGTGGGCCTAGGCTTCCAGCATCTATTTAAATAAGGGACTGAACAATATTTCCAAAGGTCCTTTCTGTTCTAAAGTGTTACATTTTTTAAAGTTACGCTATGGGTGCTTAGCACTAGTAAATCTACACATTATCATTTTTCATACAGTGAAAAGGTGGTTTTGCTAATTTCAGAAACAGTTCATCCATGCACGACTATTTAGAACAAAATAGCATGTTCGGTCATCAAACAGCAAACACTTAACACGGTTCATTCTGTAAGACATGTGGCTTGTCTTTTTAACATGTTTTATTATATATCTCTTTCTTCTGAATAGAATGTTTACTTGGACTCTGGGATGAATCCTAACCAGACATTGGTTATAAAATGCAACAGCTGAGACCATTGATTTTTTTTTTCCAGTTCCTAAACTTTTTTCAGGCTGTCACACTTCATAAAATTTTCTCCCCTTCTTGGTTATCTTTTCAAACCTTATCCCTCCTTAAAGGCCTAGATGGAATCCACCTGGTCAATAAGGCTCTGCATGAATAGTCCCAAGTTTTTATTTCCTGAGTCACCTCAGAACAGAATTTGATCATGGCAATGCTAATAAGAACCACAAACATCTATCAACTTGTATGTCTGTGTGCAAATTAGAAGGTATAGAGGAAACATAGAAGGGTAAAACATGACTTAATCATTTTAAGGTTACCTATTGTTAATTATAAAATGGATGACAAGTAATCCAGAATTTTTTAAATATTTTTTTACCCTTGAACTATTTTACTTTTACACATGAAATAACTTACCAAATATACATATCCAATAAAGTTAGAAATGCTATGGGTGAAGTGAGGATAGAAAACCTGTCTTCTCTCTAGGTGGATCCCAAAACACATCCTTATAAATTGAACACTCTGAAGAAAATGATTTTAAAACCACAGGGCAACAGGGGTTTGACACTGAATGCATAAAAGAAACACAATCTGGATCATAAGTCTTCCTAGAAGCAGTGAGAATGAGCCCAAATTTTAAAAAGATGCATGGATGTTGGGTAGATTAAGGTAACTCCGTGGAAGCCTCACAGGTTAATGGAGAGAGCATGAGGAAAGCATTGAGGGGCCACTGCAAGGAGATTTGGAAATAGAAACAATTATAATGAGAGAAATGCTTTGTAAAATGTATTATCTTTCTTTTTCCATTTTAATGCATGCGGCTTTATCTTTAGTCATTCGGGATTACTTCTCTGTCTTGAGTGGTTGAGTGAGGATGGGAGTGACACAGAAGTAGAAAATGAAAACTTTCAGGCAGAAACAGAGAAAGAGCATTTCAAGTTTTTAATACCAAAAGATTAATTATGAAATAATAGGCTTGAAAGCTACACTTTGAGAAGAAGAAAAATAAGTGGCCTTAATAATTATTAACATATAAGGGGCAGGGCTGCCTGGGTGGCTCAATTGGTTGAGGGTCAGACTTCGGCACAGGTCATGATCTCATGGCTTGTGAGTTCGAGCCCCACATCAGGCACTCTGCTGTCAGTGCAGAGCCTGCTTCAGATCCTGTCTCCCTCTCTCTCTCTGCCCTTCCCCTGCTTGTGCTCTATCTCTCAAAAAAATAAATGAAATATTACAAAAACATATAAAGGGCACATTTAGATCATAGAGTTTGGGGCTATTGTATGTGTATGTATTTCTTAGGGAGGCTATGCCTTTTCCCCATGCCAGGTAGGTAGTCTAGGGGGACAGGTTGCCTGTTGGGTAGAAAAAGAACTGAAATGTCCACATGAGTTTTGACAGACCAAAACTGATCAGAGGTGATAGTTGTTTCTGATGTATAACATGGAACAGGCCGAACACCTAACTTCAGGTCAGAGCACAGGATGAAAGTGATGGGACAAATCTGCCAAGTGACGGTGAGCTTCCGGCATCCCAGGGTCTGAGTACAGTGCTCAGGAACCCAGAAGATTGCTGGAGACTGTGATGATGCATGTGGTATTCAGCAGAGGTCTTCACTGTGTAGGGACTTGGGGACTGATGGCTAATGGCTACGGTACAGACTCAAGAGCCAAATACCAGCAAAGCACTTGCAAAAGGCCAGATAGGACCAGTTTAATTTAGGAGGGACCAGTTTAGGGAGAAGACCTAACTAGCCACAGGACAGCAGAGAGAGCAAGACCAGGGGACACAGTACCGGTGTCAAAAATCTGCAGATTCAAACTTCCACCACCAGAACAAGACTGCAGCAAACACTTTAAACCCAATGCTACCAAAAGGAAGGGAAAGGAGAGAGCAAGCACTTGTGTGAGGTTTTTGAGTCATTAAAAGAAGTACTTGGAATTATTGGACCAGTAGGATTAAACCTAGTCTCCACCAGCAGAAGGTTTGTATGTGATCATACGACTAGATACCCTCAGAGGGAGTATAGGGCTGAGGAAAAGGGTGGAGAAAATGGGAGGAAGAGACGATGAGTTATAGAATAATAAAGATGTTATATTCAGCATCAAGCTCAGTAAAATAGAGCCATGCCAAACAAATCAGTTTGAAAATAATCGAGAATTCATATGGATAAATAATGACAATGAAGACCAGAAAGCTGGGCTAAGTTGTGGAAAATTCCAAATATAAGTGTTATACGTTTCAAATGATGTCCTTCTTCTGGACTCCATTGGTTCCGAACCCTCTGTCCTCTCTGTCACAGCCTCCTAGGAAGGTAATTTTCCTGCTACTCCAACTATCTCCCAAGAATCCACCCAGTCATTCATCAGATAAACGGACAATCAAATGAAGCATATGACAAAACAAAAAACAAAGACAAATAAGAGGGGCAGGGTATAAGGTGCTGTGAAGGGTCTGAGTTAACAAGTTAGCCTGGCACCATTTCTTGCATAGAGGGAGAAGACATAATACCTCTGAGCCAGAGAATAAGGACTTTATTACTCACAGCAATAGCAACAGCAAAAGGAGTAGTATTTTTCCTGCTTCTCCAGGTCCAAATTCCAATAGGGCAACACAGGGAAAGCCAGGCAGCATTTACTCTCATAGTGGGTTACATTACCAATTGCATTACATAACCGCAGACTTATGGAACTCCCATCTTTTATCCTGGAGAGTAAGCATGCCAGCCTTTCGCCCACAAAGAAAGTTCTTACCTTTATTACATTATTCGGTAAACAAACCTGTTGTCTCTGAAGAGAAACTCATCTCTACTTTCCAATGCTGTTCACTCCACAAACATTCTTGGAAAGATAGTTTGGAACAAAGATAGTCTGCTCAGTGAGGCGCCTGGGGGGTTAAGCGTCTAACTTCGGCTCGGGTCATGATCTCACAGTTCGTGAGTTTGAGCCCGCATCAGGCTCTGTGCTGACAGCTCAGAGCCTGAAGCCTGCTTCGGATTCTGTGTCTCCCTTTCTCTCTGCCACTCCCTCACTCATGATCTGCCTCTATCTCTCTCACAAAAATTAAAAAAATAAGCCTTAAAAATTTTTTTTAAAAAAGATAGTCTGTTCAAAAGATGTACAGAAACATGACAGACCTATGGAGAATTGTCTACCAACACAAGACTGTGAGCCTCTCCCCTTAATTATTCATCTTACCACATATGATAAAGGTTATCATTTACCTCAGAAATGGAGGTTATTAAAAACATTTGAGAACAAAAGTTATTTTTAAAAACCATAAAGAGGAATACTTGTTTTAGTCAGTTTGGACTGTTACAAGATGCCACAGACTGGGTAGCCTAACAATAATTTTTTTATGTTTATTTATTTGTTATGAGACAGAGAGACAGAGAGAGAGAGAACATGCAGGAGGAGGAGGGGCAGAGAGAGAGAATCTCAAGCAGGCTCTGTGCTCAGCACTGAACCCAACACAGGGCTCAATCTCACAAAACCCGTGAAATCATGACGTGAGCTGAAATGAGGAGTCAGATGCTTAACTGACTGAGCCACCCAGGCATCCCAACAATAAATATTTAATTCTCAAAGTTCTGGACACTGGGAAGTCCATGATCGAGGTACCAGCAGATCCAGTGTCTGGTAAAAGTCCTTTTCCTGATTTGAGACCAGGTTGTTGTAGTGTCATGTGGCAGAGAACAGAGAGACAGGAAGCAAGTCCATTTGCGCGTGCTCTCTCTCTCTCTCTCTCCTTCTTGTGTCTCTTCTTACAAGGCAGGGCACTAATGCCATCACAAGGACTCTACCCTCACGATCTAATTACTTCCCAAAGGCCCCACCTCCTAAAACCACCCCATTAGGGGATTAGGGTTTCAATATATGAATTTTAGAAAGACACAAACATAGTTTAATATCACTGAACTTTGAAAATTTCTTGAAAAAGAGACTAAAGAAAAAGTGACATTTCATTAATCCAAGTGAGACATATGTTTAAAGGTCATTCATTATGTGACTTATATTTATCTTAACTCCCTAACTAGAAGTTTTTTCCCTTTGGAATCCAAACTATATATTATATGAGCTAACTATTTCCCACATCACTAATCACAGGAACGAATGCATAGTAGGCACACAATATACCCCCTTGCTGATACAATGATTTATTAATTTGAATCTGGGGGTTGCTAAAAACAGTGGATACAATTTACCCAAGGGATACAGGAGTGCTGATGCTTAGGGGCACTTGTACCCCAATGTTTATAGCAGCCTTTCAACAATAGCCAAATTATGGAAAGAGCCTAAATGTCCATCAACTGATGAATGGATAAAGAAACTGTGGTTTATATACACAATGGAATACTAGTTGGCAATGAGAAAGAATGAAATATGGCCTTTTGTAGCAACGTGGATGGAACTGGAGACTGTGATGCTAAGTGAGATAAGTCATACAGAGAAAGACAGACACCATATGTTTTCACTCTTATGTAGATCCTAAGAAACTTAACAGAAGACCATGGGGGAGGGGAAGGGAAAAAAAAAGGTTAGAGAGGAAAGGAGCCAAACCATAAGAGACTCTTAAAAACTGAGAATAGGGGCGCCTGGGTGGCTTGGTCGGTTAAGCGTCCGACTTCGGCTCAGGTCATGATCTCATGGTCCGTGAGTTCGAGCCCCGTGTCAGGCTCTGTGCTGACAGCTCAGAGCCTGGAGCCTGTTTCAGATTCTGTGTCTCCCTCTCTCTCTGCTCCTCCCCTGTTCATGCTCTGTCTCTGTCTCAAAAATAAATAAACGTTAAAAAAATTTTTTTAAAAACCTGAGAATAAACTGAGGGTTGATGGGGGTTGGGAGGGAGGGGAAAGTGGGTGATGGACATTGAGGAAGGCACCTGTTGGAATGAGCACTGGGTGTTGTATGGAAAACAATTTGACAATAAATTTCATATTAAAAAAAAAAACAGTGGATACAGCTTGTAATGACCAGCCACACTGACACAGCAGAGAATACTGTTTTGCCCACACTCTTCCATTACACATCTCATTCCTCAAGGAAGCAACCATCTCTTTAATGCTATTTCCTTTTTGGGAGTTTCTTTTACATTATAATTATAAAGAACACTATCCAAGCTATTTGGATACCTCTAAAATGTCAGTTTATAAGAGAGTTAAGTTTCAAGTGTGTGGCATTGCTCTCTTTTAAATCAAGGACTTGGAAGCTGTACTTCTTTTTTTTTATAACTTGTATTTTTATATCAATGGTAGCCATTGTGTAGCTGCTTTCTAATTGCACAGGACCATTGCTAAAAATTGAATTTCTAATATTGATGCTTCCCATTCTTAATGGCGCAGTCAAGTTTTCTTTTAATTAATTAGAAAAATAATGTTTGTTATAGGAAAACGCCTAAAGCAAAACCTGATTCCAGATAGCAATCAAAGGAGGAAACAAAACACTCAGTGCTCACTATGTGAACAATCTCTCTTTTAAGGTCAACACAACAGATAAAACTGCAGTGTTTTCTGCTGTTGCTTTACTTAGTAGAGTCAGCACTTTAATTCAGAAGAAAATGACAGCATCTCTTATTTAAGTTTAAAAGTTAACCTTGGACAAATTATGATAGAAGTAATTAACAATAGTACTTTAGTCAATTTAGCTAATTAAGCTTTATGCTGCATCTCTATGATCTCCTTTGATTTCTTCAAGGATTTTCGAACCTCTGAAAATGGAAAAGGAATTTTCATAGGACAAAGTTGCAAAGCAGAATTGAGATGAAAGACTGAATGACTTCGGGAGAATAAGTCCTGTATATTTCATGGTGACGTATGACTCACGCACAGTCACATCTCAGTACTTAAAGAGTGCAACCATTCCACTGTATTGAACTGAAGCCAGGTCAAGTGTTTTTGTTTTTGTTTCTTCCTTTGACCCTCCCTCTTTTAGAATCAGCCATCCATGCTCCATTTTCATTCAGCTTAATCTCATTACATTATTTAACAATTCATTATTTTTGAGGTTTTTACCTCTTCCTAACACAGTAAGACATTTATGATTTCTATTAGCCTTGTTTTCATTACACATTGTGACTTTCCATGGTGAGTGCAGCAGAGTGAAGACTGAATTATTACAATCCAGGTCCTTATCTAAAACTCCTTGCCAGTGTGTTTTTTCTTTACTAATAAAGACAATGGAAAATAAATAATCCTAAAATGTTTTTATTTTTTTTAATCTTAATTTATTTATTTTGAGAGAGATAGAGGGAGAGAGCTCAAGCAGGGAAGGGGGCAGAGAGAGAGGGAGAGAGAGACAATCCCAAGCAGGCTCTCTGCTGCCAGTACAGAGCCTGATATAGGGTTCTACCTCACAAACCGGGAGATCATGACTTGAGCCAAAACCAAATCAGATGCTTAACTGACTGAGCCACCCAGGCGCCCATAAAATGTTTTTAAATTCCACCTTTGGAAAGTTATTCTGCTGGACATAAATAAGGGTTTTCTATGTCATTAGGATATTGTGCAAATATGTGTGTGTGTGTGTGTGTGTGTTTGCGCGTGTGTCAGGGGATAATTTCTCTAGCACTGCAGATAAGAAACAAAGCCTATGCAAATGAATTGATTCATAATGAGATCTTACATAATGTGATTTTGTAATACTGTTTTCTCTTCATATGCATATCCATTTTATTGCTGTTAATTCTTGTCTTCTGCTTTACCCTGGAAATATTACTGTTTCCTCCATTTTTCCATGGTAAGAGAGTGCAAGAGGAGTGAGAAGAGGTGTCCTCTTCAGCTCTTATTGTCAATACATGAAATGCTTGCCATTGTCAACACAATCTGGTACCACAGCCATCTTCACATTCCCAGACACCACTGTGCACAATTTATGAGGTTTACATAAAGGTTATGTGGAATAAATCACTGCCCTTTATCTTTGGCTGGTATCCTGTTTGCATTATTTATGAGCAAAGAACAATGCATCACGCTGGACTCCATGTTAGACTGCTATAATTCACCTGGTAAAACATTATTTTCCTGTAGATTCTGACGTTACAGTGAAGAGGCAACTCCTTCTTTTTGAGAAGAGCCAGGCAGCATGTTTCAGATAATACGTCAGAAGGGCAATGACAGCACCTATTTATAATGATCAGTCTTAAGATGCAGCACAACCCACAGAGGAGTGAACTTTCCTAAGCCTGCATGCTGCAAGAATCCCAATTACACCATCCATCCCCCAGACACCAGGAACTCATTCATTCAACAACATTTTGTTGAGTGCTTACCATGTTCCAGATACTACTCTAAGTGTTTGGAATTCTTTAGTAAACAGAGAAGCAACAGTTGCGGTATTGGCCCAGGGTTCTCCACAAAAGGATCTGAGATACAGGCTTGAATTCATGGAGTCTAATTTGGGAAATGACCCCAAGTAACTAGAGTAGGGATGGAAGAGCAAAACATAGAAGGAGGGAAACTTAATTGAAAACTGCACCATTGAACTGATTACCTCGGTGAACAACTGGAGCACCATTCCGCTGAGGATCTTCTGAGGAGCCATGTATGAGCACCTCAGAACTGTCCACCTGAGACAGAGAAGAGCAATTCTAATCCCCAATTACTGAGGCTGTCCCATGGAAACTTAACTCCTCTCCGCATGTGCCACATGGCTGAGCAGATTTCCAAAAGCACCCCGTTTGGAAGTAGCAAAGAAAAATCCAAGGCCAAACACAAAAGATGTGGAGTGTAGGTAAAAGGCAAAGTGCTGTCGTATTGTATCTGCTGCATGCACCTGTATGCCACAGCCATGGCTGGACTGAAAATAAGAGCCAAAAAGATACGAGGTGGAGAATGCAAGGGATATCTGATATAATCCAAGTCAGTGGCATTTTATACAATTCAGATGCTTTACTTAAGGTTTTCTAAAGCAAAGAACATGGGCACCTGGGTGGCTCAGTCGGTGTAGCACCCAACTCTTGGTTTTAGCTTAGGTCATGATCTCACCGTTCGTGAAATCAAGCCCTATGTCAGGCTCTGCACTGATAATGCAGAGCCTGCCTGGGATTCCATCTCTGCCCCTCCTCTGCTCACCATGCACATACACTCTAGCTCTCTCAAAATAAATAAGCATTTTTTTAAATTAAAAATAACTAAAGCAAAGAACATAATTAAATCAAAGCAGCTGCACTCACATAGTAGATATAGACAAAGATATAGTTAAATCTCAACTCAACTCAAATTATATTAATTTAAGATCATAAGAAAAAAATACAAATGTATTAAAGTTTACTATATTATGGAGTCTCATCATCGAGAAAGATTAAAGTTTTTAGAAAAGATATGTCTAAAAGAATCAATTTTATTGCTGTCTTGTCTGAATTCCTCTTGTTTTATTTAGAAAATAAATTTTCTATAGAATGTAAATGTGGACTTACTTAGTATCAGTTTCAACTGAGTTCCTAAGATCTTGGGTATGAGCTATCACCAGAACTAAAACACAAGGACTTCAAGCAAAAGAAACAGTACAAAACCAGCTTTTCAACCCTTCCCTGAACATTCACATCCACACTTTAAAGATTCTGAAAAAGCAGCCAATGAACTTAAAGAGAGTACTTTGGGAGAGCTGATCCGGTGCTGTGACTCCTGCCCCTGCCATGGGGAGGAAGCTGAGAGGCCTTTAACTTCTCAAAGCCTGGGGCAGAGGCTTCAGCAGTATGCCTTAGAGAGCTTTATCTATTTTCCATGCATCATGGAGTTATAGTAGACATGTGTGAGAAACCTAAAGGGAGTGAGACCAGGGCTGCCTAGCTTCTCTGATAATGGAGATAAAACAGTGAAGACAAAGAAGTTAGGAATTTGGTTATGGGCTCTATTCCTAGAATTCTTAGGGCATAGTCAGAGAACTGGTAAATAATTGTTTGATTCTGTCCAAGAGAGTTGCCTGGATTGGGAAGGTGTCCTTAGCCAAAAGACTGTCTTGAGTCAGAGGCAAAGTAATAAATCATCAGCCAGAGGAGATACGTTTACCCACATCAAGGGAAATACATTTAAAACCTCCCCATCAACGGAGGGCAGAAGGAAGGATCTCTGGAAACTTTACAAAATCACTTCACAGAAGAATGGACATTTTAAAAATCTACTAAATTTGTAGTTTGTCCGCTTTGATGAACCTGAAAGACCCAACATCTAAGGAGATTCAGTCTGGCGCCAACATTCTAAAATGGAACCAAGGAGGGTTATCTTCCATCCTTGGACCATGTCGTAAAAGCAGGATAAAACATAGACCCTACAGAGAGGAGAGAGGAGAGAATGACAGAAAGAGATAAAAGAAAAATTAAACTGGAAGCACATTCAAGGATTGAAAGTACTTGGAAGAGAAGGCAAGTAATTAGAAAAATTCTCTTGTGTTCATGATAGGTTAGTAGAATGAACTTTTGGTGGTGAATGGCTGGTAATGAACTCTACCTGCACATTTTCTGGATATTGTGGGACATTATGTCAAGATCTCACATAATAAAAAGCAAAGAAGGAAATATGAAAATAAAAAAGTATAATGATGCATAAGGTAGGAGGAGGCTTAAAGGTTGGCTAAATTTATCATCCTATGTCCAGGAGCCAAAGGGGGAATCTCAAATTATTGACTGCATGTTCTGGAATCAACAGCCAACTCACCTTTAACTCCAGTATAAGCCAAATGAGGGAATACAAGCCCTTAAACAATCACTATATAGTGAAACATAGTAAGATTGACCTTTCTTTCCAAACATGAAAGTTATGGATGGAAAGAGCAATTTCAATTGATTTCAACTGGTTCAAATAAAGATCTTATATCACTTTCCTCATTATGCTGTCTGATCATAACTCTTCAATATCAAGAAAAGCTGGTGACCTAAGTGGATGATAAACCATGACGGTCGATAAATGAAATCAAAGCAACCAGCTGAAAAACTAGAACTTAGGCGATCAACAATTTGCTTTCTCTTTGTGATATCAAGTGACCAATTTGAGTGATTTTCTCTTAAATTACAAGGTGTCATGGATAGGAACTGTGTGAGCCAGAGCATAGTAATATTGAATATACTCTAGGATAACAGGAGCCAATTACAACCTGTCGTACAAATTTAATCAAATGATCGGACAAATAAAACCTTGGGAGGGAGAATTATCTCCTATTTTATTCAGAAAAACTTACCCAGACTTCAAAGATACATCAGGTGCTCCAAAGCACCAACTTTGGCATGCCAAGAGATTTCACTAAAACCAATATTCTCTGAAAGGAAACTATTAGTAAAGTTTAGTGAGGAGAGAATTTCCATTTGTTCTGAGAAGGCTTTGTTCTGGTGTTCAGAATATGATGGATGATTACCAGGTTCTCAAGTGAACAGAGCCTCATGAACTTTGAGTTTTGTCTTCCTTTTTCTAGAAGAGGTTTAGCAAGATAAAGTGATGGAAAGTGTGCTTTCACTGCATATGCAGAAGGAAATTGACTGGTTTTTCTTTTAGGAGCTTAAAAGATCCCACAAATCTTGACTCTTTATTTTATATGTGTTTTCTCTATTTTAATTTTCACCTACTATTATTCAATAAATATCTTTCTTTTAAATTTATAGATTCCCATTGCAATTTAAGACTGTACACAGAGGCAGTGTATAACAGAGCTAATTGATTAGTGCAATTTCAATTTACTTTACTATTCCAAATCTCTGGTGTGAAATACCCATGGTTAATGATCAGCAACTAAACTGAGGTCATTGTAACTATTACCAACTCCCAAATTTAATTTTACAGATGATAAAGAGAAAAAGATCATTAAAGTGTGTGTTTCTCTCAATTTTAATGTCTTCTTGTGTGAATCTTTATAGTCTTTTATCAAGTTTTTTAACACTTTGCTTTCTTCTTAGCTAGTGTTTTCCCTTATATGATTAACTCATTTTACAGGCTTTTAGAATTAAAACCTACGTAACCGACATCATGAGCCTTTGTTCCTAACACTTGGCTTCTGGTCCTTGCTTTCTATTATATCACAGTAAATGTGGAGCTTGTCCAGAAATACCATGATTTTCAAAGCTTAATTGTGTTTTCATTCTTTCTACCATCCCTTTGGAAATATAAGGCTACTTTTTTCAGAAGTCACATCCCTCAAAAAAAAAAAAAAAAAAAAAAAAACAATCCCTGAGAGAAAGAGGAGGAGAAGAAAAATCATTTCCTGTATCTTTCCAAGGTTCTCAACAGGGATTGGGGGATCACCTTAATGATGATAAGCCATATAGTGTTAAGAGCAGCAGGCCCCACTCGGTTACCCATATTTCCTCCTACCAGTAATCCCCTGGAGAACTACAAATAATAATTATCACATCAGAAAACATCTACTCAGCATTATTATGTGTCACAATATGTACTAATATATGTGCATTTATATATAAATATATTAATATACATTTACATATTAAATACTTATAAATTAATAATATATATAAATGCACTATATAGTTTACCTCGCTGAATCTTTAGAAAGATCCCACAATGTTACACTATGTATCATTACTGTTCCGGATTGACAATATTGAGAAAATGCAGACAGAACAAGCAAAATCAGCTCATTCTATGGCTAGTATAACCCAAGATTTGAACCCAGGACCAACTGGCCCCAAATGTCACACAGTAACAACTTTCAATTCTTCATATCAAATCCTCTGACCCTCATCTGCTTCTGAGGTCTTTGGCCACTTCACCTACTCCAACCACCACGGTTACAACCAACTCTGTGTTCAAACGGACCAAATCTATGCAGGACACCCTGATGAGGCCACATCTTGTACCCACAATGCACACCTCTCACCTTCTGCCACTGAACTTAATATTAATGTTGAGGCAACTAAGCTACCTGGAAGTGTGGAGGTAGTTTATGCCTTGTGGGAAAACCTTTGACCAGCGGAAGATGGAAGCCATGTGTGAGCTTTTCACCCATTATCCTGCCAAAAGTCTGACTTTGGAAGCAATTTCACAGCCTCTCAGAGGCTGAATAAGTGAAATGTCTGAAAGAATTTATTACAAGGAATGAAAAGCTTCTACAGCTGTTGGAAGAGCTAGAATTGTAAGTAAGAAAATGATCACTAATAATCTCATATCACAGCATCAAAGCAGATGGTTCTCGAAAGCATGGTCAGAAACCATGAAACACTTCAAGAAGCTCTGGCAGGTTCCCATCAACTCTCAGTGCTCAACAGTGAGGTGGATGGTTCTCATACCTCATACCTCTTATTGACCTACAATGCTGACTATCCCATCCTCTAAAAAATAATAGTTTCTCCTTTTTACCTTCCTTCCAAGATCCTCCTAGGGACAGAATTTAATTCAGAACTATACAGGGAGGGGGATTTTGGCTTAGGAGATCTTAAGCCAGGGAAAGGTGAGGGTGCTGAGCTGACCATCAAGCCCACAGGGGCGTGGAAATTTAACCTTGATATGGGTCCTGATTGAACAGCGGGTCAACTTGGCATTTATAGAGGATGTGGAAATACTATTAGATTTCCACAAATATTACCAGGCTTCCAAACCCACACCCTAGGAATATAATGAGTTAGAAAAAAATTTATATGCCACAATTTCCTCTAGGAAACCTATGTGCTTAGAAGAAATATGTTGATAAGCCATTGAGGAAGGCTGATGAGACCACTGGGTAACATGGTGAAACAGGAAGAAAGGGTCACCAACTCTCTTCTAGGAAGCACAGACCTGGTTAACAGCAGGGGTTCCTGTCATGTTAAATGGTGGGCAAGCTGATGCCATGTCACCAAAAGTCCTCCTCTTTATAGTTTACCCACATAGTCTTACCACTCGATCAATGTTGAACAGATATTTAAGAATGTTCTTTTGAAACAACCACAATCATTGGTCTGCATGAGGGGCTCCATGTGACTCAGTACAGCTCTACATTCATGTGAACACAATCAGTCAGTTAATAGTGTCCCAGTGAAAAAAGCAAGTGAGAGCCCCTGTTCTAATCCACCTTGTCTATTAAGATACTAGGCTTAAAACAAGGTTCTTTTCTGAGGTCTAAGTACCTTTTTAAACTTCAGTGACCAAGTATTCAGCCAGCAACATGCCAGGAACTAATTCCTAATTCTGTATTTGCTATCTTTATTTTAATTCAAGACTAATTTTATTTAGTGAATCCTTTCTCTTTTTATTTATAATGTGCCATAACAATGAAGAGCATTATATTGAGTTGATATATAAATAAAGTGATTAACCAGTTGTGAGACCCTTGAGTATCAAATGTTTAGTTAATGCTAATGGAACATTCCCAGTGGTTGCTCCAAGATGTACTTCTGTTGCAAAAACAATAACCATAACCACAAGGGCATATTTATTTAAACTCTATTACACCAAAAATAATGTGAAGTGTTTAGATGATTCTAATAAAGAACAGGTAACAAATTATCATCATGAGTCTCAGTTTAATCCATTTAGGCTTTAAGATATTACTAGTTGCAAGTAATTTGAATATTGGTTAGTAAATTATTAAAACAATAGTAATATGTACAGTAAAACCTTGGTTTGTGAGCATAATTCTGTCCAGAAACATGCTTATAATGTAAAGCATTTGTATATCAAAGTGAATTTCCCCATAAGAAATGATGGAAGCCCAGATGATTAATCCCACAACCCAAAAATATTCACATAAAAATGATTACAATACTGTAATATAATACAAAAGAATAAAGAAAATACAAAATATAAAGAAAAATAAACAAATTAACCTGCACTTACCATTGAAAACTTTTGTGGCTGGTGTGAGGGAGACAAGAGAGAGGAGGGTTATTGAGTAGGATGACTTTCTCTATCACTAACAAAGTCACTGCTATCTATTTAGCGGCTTAATGGAATCTTTTTCTTTTCGCGAAACTTAACAAGGAACTTATCCAAAGAACATTTGCTTTTGCCTCCTCTTGAGGATTTCATGGAAATGTAACATTGCATTGGCATCACCCACAATCCCACAGAGAGAGAGAGAGAGAGAGAGAGAGAGAGAGAGAGAGAGAAAGAACCTTGGCTCAGTTGTGATCAGGTGACGTTCCACGTCACATACTACTTGCATTGCAAGACATTGTTTGTTTACCGAGTTAAAATTTATTAGAAATGTTTGCTTGTCTTGTGGAACACTCTCAGAACAAGTTACTCAAAATCCAAGGTTTTACTGTGTTAGTAATGGTGCATTTTTTCCTAAAATTATAGTTAATTTTCTTCTGTACATTATTCCAAAGACAGAGAGGTCCAAACCAAGGACAATTGGTCCAAACACCAATTGATAAAACTGACGACAACAAAATGTTCTATATATTAAAATTGTATTTGAAACATAATAAGGGGTTACTGAAATGATAGAAATAGCACCAGGAAACAGCAAAATTCATCTAGACTTTTCTAGCTTTTCCAGTGTTATGCTATTCGTCTAAGGTGATCACCTATCACTTCTATAGTTGCTGCAACTCTACCACTACAGTTCCAAAGAGTTTCATTTTTGGTGACTGATGTGTAGTATGCCCTAGAGCTTTTCTAATGCAACAGTGATATTACTGAGTTATCTGAATTCCAGTCTTCATGACGTGCAGATGGAGCTGGATTAGGCATAAGTAACCAATCTGGGAGCAGGTGTATGGGTCATTAAGCTCCCCAATTTCTTGCAGTCTGACCTTCATTTTTCTAGGATAATGATTAAGCACTCATAACAGCAAATATATAATAGCATAGGGTAAATATATATATATATATTTCTTTTTACTAATGTCCCAGAAATTTAACCAAAAATGTGGACCCAATCCTATTAATTATAGAAGTCATATCATTGGAAATAATTAAGCCCTTTGTAAAACTCAAACTAGAATTCCAGAAAGCATGCTCAATCATACTATCAACTCCTGGAAAAGAAATAGAACTTTTCACGGTATATCTTTTCAAAAAGTGCCATACCCTAGGCAAAATTATTCAATAAACTATATCCAAGGTTCTGAAGTTCGTCCATTCTTTGTTAAAACCAGCTGTTTAATTTATCATACTCATTAAAGTAAAAACAACTTGTAATAAATTGTCCAATATGTTCTCCCCAATCATGCCCCAAATATTATTTGCATTTTAATAAAACCCCTTGGAAATCATAAAGCAAAAGTTCAAGAAGTATGTACTGTTAGTTAAAGTGAGCTTACAGGTACAAAAATTAAAAAAAAAAAAAAAAAAAAAGGGGCGCCTGGGTGGCGCAGTCGGTTAAGCGTCCGACTTCAGCCAGGTCACGATCTTGCGGTCCGTGAGTTCAAGCCCCGCTCAGGCTCTGGGCTGATGGCTCGGAGCCTGGAGCCTGTTTCCGATTCTGTGTCTCCCTCTCTCTCTGACCCTCCCCTGTTCATGCTCTGTCTCTCTCTGTCCCAAAAATAAATAAAAAACGTTGAAAAAAAAAAAATTTTAAAGTGAGCTTACAGGTACAAAAGAATCCAGATATTAAAAGCAGAGAAGGGGTTGTTGTTATTTAGGTTATTTGCAAATAGCACGCATTATACCACAAGTCTACAAGGAAGACTCATGTGATTCGTCATGTTATGTATATGTCATTTTGCATCCCAAAGCTTTTAACTCTCCCTTAGAAAACTACCTATATATATATATGTATATATATATATACACACACACACACACACACACACACACCAGAATTATAATTCTACAGTGATTTAAGCTCTGTAAGTATAGCACGATTGCTTCTTGCAACACAGCAGGACACATACTCTAAAAGACTTATCTCCTGGGGCTCCTGGGTGGCTCAGTTGGTTAAGCATCCAACTGTTGACTTTTTCTCAGCTCAGGTCATGATCTCACGGATTGAGGTCGAGTCCGGCATTGGGCTCTGCACTGACAGTGTGGAGCCCTCTTGGGATTCTGTCTCCTTCTCTCTCTGCCCCTCCCCACTTGCTCTCTGTATCTTTCTCAAAATAAATTTTAAAAAATAAATAAGTAAAATAAAAGACTTATCTTCTGAATAAGATATATACTTAAATTGTTGTTCATCTAGGGGAAAGAGAAATATCCACTGCAAAAAGAAAGTAAGAGAGTGATTAAGAATTCTGGATCCAAGCTAGAGCAGGAAAGATAACACAAACCAAGGATGCCCAGCAATTAAATATTGATATAAATACTAGGCCTTGGGCCATGCATAAGTGGAGAAGGTGAACTATGATTCTACTAGTAAGTTAAGACCATTGGTGGGGACTACAGTGATCGAAGTCAGTAGTGTCTTCTGGCTGCCAGCAAAAGCAAATATAATTCCTCTCTGAAGGACAGATTCTCAATTTAGATCCGCGGCATTTTCAGTTTAAACTCAGCAAAATGTGAACTCAGAATCAAGTATTCTTAAGTGCACAAGCAAACAAGACACTATGATAAAGAGTCAGCAGATGCAAACAAACAAACAAGCAAACAAAAACTACAGATTCAGATGACTAAGGGATTCAGACCCTAAAATTATTAGATATAGGCTACAGGGGCCTAATGATTTATGACATATGTAATCAAATAAAAGAGGCCAGTAATATATTACAGAACAATCTAAAGTTTTAGAAATAAAAAATATGATTTGAAGTTAAAACAATGTGTATAGTAAACTAGTCATATCCAAAGTAATAATTAGTGAACTAGAAAATAGATCTACCCATACTGAGGCACAGACATATGAGAAAATGGAAAATATGAAAGTTTAAGGGATGTTGAGAATAGAAATAAATTTAAAATATGCCAAATCAGAGACTTAAAAGAAAATGTAAGAGTTAGGCCATATCTGAATAGATAAAGGGTGAGAATTACCTAAAGCTGATAAAAAGTTGGAATCTACAAATAAAAACAACACAATATAAGTATAACACAATATAAGATAAAAAGATATTAAATTTGATATTAAAATCATAAAATGGGTGGGGGGCAGAGTAAAAATAGATTTAGAATATGTTGGAACTTAAGTTGTTATCAACTTCAAATGAACTGTTATAAATATAAGTTGTTATATATAAGCCTCATAGTAACCACAAAGCAAAACCCATAGTAGATACACAAAAGATAATGAGAAAGAAATATAAACACACCACTAAAGAAAGTCATCAACCCCCCAATAGAAAAGAGCAAGAGAAAAAGAAAGGAACAGACAGGAACTACAAAACAGCCAGAAAACAGTTAACAAAATGAGAATAAGTACATACCTATCAATAATTACCTTAACTTTAAATGCACTAAATTCTCCAATTAAGACAGAGAGGCTGAATGGATTTAAAAAAAAGAAAAAACAAAACAAAACAAGACCCATCTATTTGCTGCATACAAAAGACTCACTTCAGATGTAAGGACCCACACAGACTGAAAATGAAGGACTGGAAAAAGATATTCTAAGCAAATGGAAACCAAAAGAAAGCTTGGATAGCTTGGATACTTGTATGAGACAAAATAGGCTTTAAAACAAAGACCAATAAGAGAGAAGGGCATTACATAATAATAAAGGGTCAATCCAACAAAAGGATATAATACTGTAATGATTTATGCAGCCAACATAGGAGCACATAAATATATAAAGCAAATATTAACATACCAAAAGGTTGAAATAGACTCCACTATAATAATAATAAGAGACTTCAGTACCCCATTTACATCAATGGATAGATCATTCAGACAGTAAATCAATAAGGAAATGTCAGCCTTTAATGACACTTTAGACCAGATGGGCTTAATGGATATATGCAGAACATTCCATCCAAAAGCAACAGAATACTCATTCTTATCAAGTGCATAAAGAACATTCTCCAGGATAGATCATATATTAAGCCACAAAACTAATCCTAATATTTTTAAGAGGATTGAAATCATCAGTCATTTTTCTAACCACATGATATAAAACTAGAAGTCCATTACATGAAGAAAACTGAAAAATTTACAAATATGTGGAGATTAAATAGCATGCTGCTCATCAACCAATTATCAGTGAGAAATCAAAAGATAAATGAAAAAAAAAGGGAGGGCTCAAATAAATATAACCAGAAATGAAAAGGAGACATTACAACTGATACAACAGAAATACAAAGGATCATAAGACACTACAATGTACAAGTATATGCCAAAAAACTGAACAACCTAGAAGAAATGGATACATTCCTAGAAACATATAACCTTCAAGATCAAATCATGAAGAAATAGAAAATCTGAATAGACCAATTACTGGGGAAAAAAATTGATTGATTCATTAATCAAAAACATCTCAACAAACACAACAAGTCCAGGACCAGACATCTTCACTGGTGAATTCTGTCAAACATTCAAAGTATTGATGCCAATCCTTCTCAAACTCTTCTAAAAAATGGAAGATAAGAGAAAAATTCTAACCTCATCTTTTGAGACGAGAATTACCCTGATACCAAAATCAGACAAGGATGCCACAAGAAAAGAAAATTATAGGCCAATATCGCTGATGATGCAGAAATCCTCAACAAAATATTAGCAAACTGAATTCAGGAATACATTAAAAGGATTACACACCATAATCAGGTGGGATTATTCCAGGGTGACTAGGAAGGTTCAACATCTGCAAATCAATCAATGTAATACACATCATTAACAAAATGAAGAATAAAAATCAAATGATCATCTCAATTGTATGCAGAAAAATTATTTGACAAAATTTAACACCCATTTATGATAAAAACTCAACAAAATGGTTATAGAAGGAACATATCTCAATA
The DNA here is from genome assembly GCF_023721935.1 of Panthera uncia. Lineage (NCBI taxonomy): Eukaryota > Metazoa > Chordata > Mammalia > Carnivora > Felidae > Panthera > Panthera uncia. The sequence continues at coordinate 20,339,373 of NW_026057582.1, forward strand.
TAATAGAGGCCATATATGCCAGGCCCACAGCTAACATCATAATCAGTGGTGAAAAGCTGAAAGCTTTACTTTAAGGTCAGGAACAAGACAAAGATGTCCACTCACTACTTTTATTCAACATAGTCCTGAAGGTCGTAGCCACAGCAATTAAGAAAGAAAGAGAAATAAAAGGCATCCCAATTGAAAAAGAAGGAGTACAGCTGCTACTGTTGTAGATAACATAATATTATATGCAGAAAAACCTGAAGACTCCACCAAAAAACTTAAAGACCTAATGTTAGACCTGAAACCATAAAATTCTTAGAAAAAAATGTAGGAGGTAAGCATCTTGACATTGGTCTTGGCAGTGATTTTTTAGAGCTGATTCCAAAAGCAAAGGAAACAAAAACAAAAATAAACAAATGGGACCACATCAAAACAAAAGTCTTTTGCACAGCAAAGGAAATCATCAACAAAAGAAAAGGTAACCTACCCAATGGGAGAAAATATTTATAGATCATATAAAGATATACCTTTATCTTTATATATCTTTATCTTATAAAGATAAGAAGTTAATATCCAAAGCATGTAAAGAACTCATACAACTCAAGACAAAAACTACAACAAACAACATACAACCCAATTAAAGAATGGGCAGAGGATCTGAACAAACATTTTCCCAAAGACATACAGAGAACCAACAGGTACATGAAAAGATGCTCAATATCAATATCATCAGGGAAATGCAAATCAAAACCACAATGAGATATCACCTGTCAGAATGGCTATTATCAAACAAACAAGAAAAACAAGGGTTGGCCAGGATGTGAATAAAAGGGAACCACTGTGCACTTTTGATGGGAATGTAAATTGGTAGAACCACTATGGAAAACAGCTTGTTGGTTCTTCAAAAACTTAAAAATAGAGCTACCATATTATCCAACAATTCCACTTCTGACTATCTAAAGAAAATAAAAACACTAATTCAAAACTTATATGCACCCCTATGTTTATGGCAGCATTATTTATAATAGCTGAGATATGGAAATAACTCAAGTGTCCATTGATAGAGGAATGGATAAAGAAGATATGGTGTATATATATATATATATATATATATACACACACCATATATATATACACACACACACATACACACACACACACACACACACAAAAGCATATTATTCAGTCATAAAAATGAATGAAATCATGCCATTTGAAACAACATGGATGGACCTCAAGGACATTTTGCTAAGTGAAATAAGTCAGACAGAGAAAGACAAATACCACACAATTTCACTCATATGTGGAATCAAAAATAAACAAATAAAAAACAAAAACCAAGCTAATAGATACAGAGAAAAGATTGGTGGTTACCAGACATGGGCGCTGGGAAGTGGATAAAATAGATGAAGGGATTAAAAGGTAGAAACTTCCAGTCATAAAAAAAAAAAATGTCATGGGGATATAATGTATAGCATAAGGACTGTAATTAATAACACTGTATTGCATATTTGCAAGTTGCTAAGAGACTAGATCTTAAGTCCTCATCGCAAGAAAAAAATTTTTTGTAACTATGTATGGTGACATGTTAAGCAGACTTATTGTGGTGATCATTTCTCAATATATAAAAATATCAAATTATTATGTTGTACACCTGAAATTAATGTTATATGTCAATTATGCATCAATTTAAAATGCATCATATATACCAAGAAGCATATATAAGAAGAAATCCACAAATAAATTCATCATACTAAAATGGCAAAACATTGGTTTGCCTGGGTGGCTCAGACGGTTGAGCATCCAACTTCAGTTCAGGTCATAATCTCATGGTTCGTGAGTTCAAGCCCCTCTGCTGTCAGTGTAGGGCTAACTTCAGATCCTCTGTCCCCTCTTTCTCTGCCCACCCCCACTCTCACGTGCTCTCTCTCACAAAAATAAATCAACATTAAAATTTTTTGCAAAATTTTAAAACAGCAAAACATTAATGAAAGGATAAATTCTTAAGAGTAATTCAAAAGAAAAGACAAATCATTCACAAAGAACAACTAAATTTTCAACAGGAATAATAGAAGTTAGAAAACTATGATGATATACTGAAAATAATGGAAGATAAAACTACTAATTCAAAATTTAGTATCTAGCAAAACTATTTTAAGAATGGAGATAGAGATAAAATCATTTTCAGGTAAAAAACAAAACAAAACAAAATAAAACTGAGTTTGTCACCAACAAAACTTCACTGAAGGAATTTTTTAAAAAAGAAAATGACCTCAGAAATATGGTGGGCAATGGAGGAAGGAATGGTAAGCAATAAAATTGAGAGACGAGATAAATCTGAACAAACTGCAAAAGTAATATTGATGTCTAATTTTTTTTTTTGCTTAAAAATGACAGAAATAAAGTATGAGAAAATAAGGGCCTGCTGATTAGTAAGAGGGAGTGATCACAGTTACAATCCTAGAAGCATGTATTACTCTGGAGTGGGGACTTAAATACTGATTTGCATTCGATGTTTCAAAGTTAATATGGTAATTTTTCAAGGGTAATCACTAAAAGATACTGTTCCTTTAGTAAAGTAGAAAAAAATCAGGAAAACAAACAGAATGATGAAATCAACAATACCAAAAAGAAAAGGAAAAGAATCAGAAAATCCAAATTAAAATAGCATTAAGAGGTTCAAATATAATAGAAATCACATTAGATATTAAGGGACTAAACTTATGAGGTAGTGAGTAAAACTTTTCAGATTAGATTATATATTTGAATGAGGGTTGTGTGTCTGTGTGGGAAAGAGAGACAGAGGGAGAGTGAACACTCATAAGAACATGAAATATTCTGAAGCAAAATTATAGAAAAAAGTATGTTAAACAAATACCAGCAAAAATATTGTTGTGGTAGATATATTTAAGTAGGACCAAAAAGATTTTAAGATAGAAAGTATAAATTAGGCTAACCATTACATAATAATAAAAAGGTTGATCTTATTAGGAAGATATAAGTTCTAAACTTATATGTATCAAATTGAGAGACCTCAAAATACATGAAGTAGAAAAATCTATAGCATTATGGGTACAAGTGGGAAAATCTATGATTATAGTGAAAATTTTCTAAATTTGTCTCTCAACTATCAGTAGATAAAGCAGGCAGTAAAAGTAAGTCAAGTAAATATACACACTGAGCAATACAATTTAAAAGCTTGATTTAAATGAATATATAGATATTTAGGAGAACAGGATTCGGAAGATGGCGGCGTAGGAGGACGCGGGGCTCACAGCGCGTCCGGCCAATCACTTAGATTCCACCTACACCTGCCTAAAGAACCCAGAAAACCGCCAGAGGATTAGCAGAAGGGAGTCTCCGGAGTCAAGCGCAGACTAGAGGCCCACGGAAGAGGGTAGGAAGGGCGGCGAGGCGGTGCGCGCTCCACGGACTGGCGGGAGGGAGCCGGGGCGGAGGGGCGGCTCGCCGGCCAAGCGGAGCCCCCGAGTCGGGCTGGCAAAAGCGGAGGGGCCGGACGGACTGTGTTCCGACAGCAAGCGCGACTTAGCGTCTGGGAGGTCAGAAGTTAACAGCTCTGCGCGGAAAGCGGGAAGGCTGGAGGACAAAGGGAGGGAGAGCTGCTGAGCCCCCGGACGGCAGAGCTCAGCTTGGCGGGGAACAAAGGCGCCAGCGCCATCTCCCCCGCCCATCCCCCAGCCAAAATCCCAAAGGGAACCAGTTCCTGCCAGGGAACTTGCTCGCTCCGCGCAAACACCCAACTCTGTGCTTCTGCGGAGCCAAACCTCCGGCAGCGGATCTGACTCCCTCCCGCTGCCACAGGGCTCCTCCTGAAGTGGATCACCTAAGGAGAAGCGAGCTAAGCCTGCCCCTCCAGCCCCCGTGCACCCTGCCTACCCACCCCAGCTAATACGCCAGATCCCCAGCAACACAAGCCTGGCAGTGTGCAAGTAGCCCAGACGGGACACGCCACCCCACAGTGAATCCCGCCCCTAGGAGAGGGGAAGAGAAGGCACACACCAGTCTGACTGTGGCCCCAGCAGTGGGCTGGGGGCAGACATCGGGTCGGACTGCGGCCCCGCCCACTAACTCCAGTTATATACCACAGCACAGGGGAAGTGCACTGCAGGTCCTCACCACGCCAGGGACTCTCCAAAATGACCAAACGGAAGAATTCCCCTCAGAAGAATCTCCAGGAAATAACAACAGCTAATGAACTGATCAAAAAGGATTTAAATAATATAACAGAAAGTGAATTTAGAATAATAGTCATAAAATTAATCGCTGGGCTTGAAAACAGTATACAGGACAGCAGAGAATCTCTTGCCATAAAGATCGAGGGACTAAGGAACAGTCACGAGGAGTTGAAAAACGCTTTAAACGAAATGCAAAACAAAATGGAAACCACGATGGCTCGGCTTGAAGAGGCAGAGGAGAGAATAGGTGAACTAGAAGATAAAGTTATGGAGAAAGAGAGATAAAAAAATCCAGGAGTATGAGGGGAAAATTAGAGAACTAAGTGATACACTAAAAAAAAATAATATACGCATAATTGGTATCCCAGAGGAGGAAGAGAGAGGGAAAGGTGCTGAAGGGGTACTTGAACAAATTATAGCTGAGAACTTCCCTGAACTGGGGAAGGAAAAAGGCATTGAAATCCAAGAGGCACAGAGAACTCCCTTCAGACGTAACTTGAATCGATCTTCTGCACGACATATCATAGTGAAACTGGCAAAATACAAGGATAAAGAGAAAATTCTGAAAGCAGCAAGGGATAAACGTGCCCTCACATATAAAGGGAGACCTATAAGACTCGTGACTGATCTCTCCTTTGAAACTTGGCAGGCCAGAAAGGCTTGGCACGATATCTACAGTGTGCTAAACAGAAAAAATATGCAGCCGAGAATCCTTTATCCAGCAAGTCTGTCATTTAGAATAGAAGGAGAGATAAAGGTCTTCCCAAACAAACAAAAACTGAAGGAATTTGTCACCACGAAACCAGCCCTACAAGAGATCCTAAGGGGGATCCTGTGAGACAAAGTACCAGAGACATCACTACAAGCATAAAACATACAGACATCACAATGACTCTAAACCCATATCTTTCTATAATAACACTGAATGTAAATGGATTAAATGCGCCAACTAAAAGACATAGGGTATCAGAATGGATACAAAAACAAGACACATCTATTTGCTGTCTACAAGAGACTCATTTTAGATCTGAGGACACCTTTAGATTGAGAGTGAGGGCATGGAGAACTATTTATCATGCTCCTGGAAGCCAAAAGAAAGCTGGAGTAGCCATACTTATATCAGACAAACTAGACTTTAAATTAAAGGCTGTAACAAGAGATGAAGAAGGGCATTATATAATAATCACAGGGTCTATCCACCAGGAAGAGCTAACTATTATAAATGTCTATGCGCCAAATACCCGAGCCCCCAGATATATAAAACGATTACTCATAAACATAAGCAACCTTATTGATAAGAATGTGGTCATTGCAGGGGACTTTAACACCCCACTTACAGAAATGGATAGATCATCTAGACACACAGTCAATAAAGAAACAAGGGCCCTGAATGATACATTGGATCAGATGGACTTGACAGATCTATTTAGAACTCTGCATCCCAAAGCAACAGAATATACTTTCTTCTCGAGTGCACATGGAACATTCTCCAAGATAGATCATATACTGGGTCACAAAACAGCCCTTCATAAGTTTACAAGAATTGAAATTATACCATGCATACTTTCAGACCACAATGCTATGAAGCTTGAAATCAACCACAGGAAAAAGTCTGGAAAACCTCCAAAAGCATGGAGGTTAAAGAACACCCTACTAAAGAATGAATGGGTCAACCAGGCAATTAGAGAAGAAATTAAAAAATATATGGAAACAAACGAAAATGAAAATACAACAATCCAAACGCTTTGGGATGCAGCGAAGGCAGTCCTGAGAGGAAAATACATTGCAATCCAGGCCTATCTCAAGAAACAAGAAAAATCCCAAATACAAAATCTAACAGCACACCTAAAGGAAATAGAAGCAGAACAGCAAAGGCAGCCTAAACCCAGCAGAAGAAGAGAAATAATAAAGATCAGAGCAGAAATAAACAATATAGAATCTAAAAAAACTGTAGAGCAGATCAACGAAACCAAGAGTTGTTTTTTTGAAAAAATAAACAAAATTGACAAACCTCTAGCCAGGCTTCTCAAAAAGAAAAGGGAGATGACCCAAATAGATAAAATCATGAATGAAAATGGAATGATTACAACCGATCCCTCAGAGATACAAACAATTATCAGGGAATACTATGAAAAATTATATGCCAGCAAATTGGACAACCTGGAAGAAATGGACAAATTTCTAAACACCCACACTCTTCCAAAACTCAATCAGGAGGAAATAGAAAGCTTGAACAGACCCATAACCAGCGAAGAAATTGAATCGGTTATCAAAAATCTCCCAACAAATAAGAGTCCAGGACCAGATGGCTTCCCAGGGGAGTTCTACCAGACATTTAAAGCAGAGATAATACCTATCCTTCTCAAGCTATTCCAAGAAATAGAAAGGGAAGGAAAACTTCCAGACTCATTCTATGAAGCCAGTATTACTTTGATTCCTAAACCAGACAGAGACCCAGTAAAAAAAGAGAACTACAGGCCAATATCCCTGATGAATATGGATGCAAAAATTCT